>NC_092356.1:5870038-6242400 GCF_963676685.1 Mytilus edulis
GTCATGCATATTGATTGATTGATTAGTTGGTTGATTGATTGGTTGGTTGGTTGGTTGGTTTGTTGGTTGGTTGATTAAACACGTTTGATAGGGTCACTTAGAACAAGGGGAAAAAGACCTCAAGAGACCTTGCATCCCGTATTAAACGCATGACACGGAAACATACATTAAGTGATTGATTGGTTGGTTGGTTGGTTGGTTGGTTGGTTAAACACGTTGGTTAAACATGTTGGTTTAACACGTTGGTTAAACACGTTGGCTGGTTAAACACGTTTGATAGGCTCAATTTAAACAAGCGAAAAAAAACCATCTTGGATCCCGTATTTAACACATGAAACGGAAACATGCATTGATTTATTTATTGGTTGGTTGGTTGGTTGGTTGGTTGGTTAAACACGTTGGTTAAACATGTCGGTTAAACACGTAGTTTAAACACGTTGGCTGGTTAAACACGTTTGATAGGCTCAATTTTAACAAACGAAAAAAAAACCATCTCGGATCCCGTTTTTAACACATGAAACGGAAACATGCATTGATTGATTGATTGGTTGTTTGGTTGGTTGGTTAAACACGTTGGTTAAACACGTTGGTTAAACACATTGGATAGGCTCAAAATTGGATCCCGTATTTAACACATGAAACGGAAACATGCATTGATTGATTGATTGATTGGTTGGTTGGTTAAACACGTTGGTTAAACATGTTGGTTAAATATATTGGTTAAACACCTTGTTTAAACATATTGGTTAAACACCTTGGTTAAACATAATGGTTAAACACGTTGGCTGGTTAAACACGTTGGATAGGCTCAATTTAAACAAGCGAAAAAAAACAACATCTTGGATCCCGTATTTAACACATGAAACGGAAACATGCATTGATTGATTGATTGATTGGTTGGTTGGTTGGTTAAACATGTTGGTTAAACACGTTGGTTAAACACGTTGGCTGGTTAAACACGTTAGATAGGCTCAATTTAAACAAGCGAAAAAAACCATCTTGGATCCCGTATTTAACACATGAAACGCAAACATGCATTGATTGATTGATTGGTTGGTTGGTTGGTTGGTTGGTTGGTAAGTTGGTTAAACACGTTGGTTAAACACGTTGGTTAAACACGTTTGCTGTTTAACACGTTAGATAGGCTCAATTTAAACGAGCGAAAAAAACCATCTTGGATCCCGTATTTAACACATGAAACGGAAACATGCATTGATTGATTGATTGATTGATTGGTTGGGTGGTTGGTTGGTTGGTTGGTTGGTTGGTTGGTTAAACATGTTGGTTAAACACGTTGGTTAAACACGTTGGCTGGTTAAACACGTTAGATAGGCTCAATTTAAACGAGCGAAAAAAAAACATCTTGGATCCCGTATTTAACTCATGAAACGGAAACATGCATTGATTGATTGATTGATTGATTGGTTGGTTGGTTGGTTGGTTGGTTGGTTGGTTGTTGGTTAAACACGTTAGTTAAACATATTTGTTAAACATGTTGGTTAAACACGTTTGATAGGCTCAATTAAAACAAGCGAAAAAAAAGAGACCTTGAATCCCGTATCAAACACATGAAACGGAAACATTGATTGATTGATTGGTTGGTTGGTTGGTTGGTTGGTTGGTTGGTTGATTGATTGGTTGGTTGGTTGGTTGGTTGGTTGGTTGGTTGGTTGGTTGGTTGGTTGGTTGGTTGGTTGGTTGGTTGGTTGGTTGAAATTCAAACACACATAAAACTGTTTAAATAGTGCCAAAACCACATAATTTGATGACCTTGACCTTTGACCTTGTGACCTTCGTCAAGGTCATTGCTCCACAAGGTCATTGCAAAAGACCCTATGGGTCAAGGACCTTTGTTTAAGAGTTTTGCCTAAATATGGCTTTTTAAAAACCATCGATGGGAGTTATGTCCCTTACATGATGGTAAAATCAATATAGTCATAATGTAAAAAAGTTGCCCCTTGAAGTACTTAACATTTTTCACTGCTTAAATTTTCTGTATCTATAACCATTCAAGAATTATAGGGAAATCAAAGACATATGAAAATCTAAAATATGACCTTGACCTTTGACCTTGACCTAATTTTCTAAGTTAGGAATCAGGGGACTCAAATAAAAACATTCCAGGGTTATACGGTTAACGGTTTATGAGTTAAAAAAACATACCGACAAATTTATTCCGTAAAGATAGATAACTCCTATAAAATTTCATCGAATCGCTTCGATCCAAATTAGCCAAAATTTTCTGAGGATGTAACGAACAATTTGTAAAAAGAATTTTGTCGCTATCTTTTTTTGTTACGAAGGAGATGCACACACATGATAAACAGTGAATAGGGAGATAACTCTTACAGAGAAAATTGTTCGTCTTAGCAGGGTGAAATTTAAAAGCGCATAAACTATACGATACAATATGAGAAATATCTAAGCGACATATTGCGAAACAAACATTTATCGCAAGAACAAAAGTTGGCGGAAAAAAAAAAATAATAATAATAATAATCAGAACAAATACAATAAGTCTTTCCACAGAAAAGTGGAAAGACTTAATAATAATCAGAACAAAAACAATAAGTCTTTCCACAGAAAAGTGGAAAGACTTAATAAATATAAAGCAATTGTTTTGAAAACAATTGTTAGGCAGTCTTTCCCCTCTGATGAATGGACAATTGATTTTTTCGATTTATTGATTTGGAAAAAGGGGGCGGGGGGGGGGGGGGGGGGTATTTGTTTGTTTGTTTGTTTTTGTAAAGGGTCTATATTATTTAGTTACCGGAGAAGTTTCATGTTTAGTTTGGAAAGTTTTTCTTTTATTTTAGATACAGCGCGCGCGCAAGATTGAGGAGACATCACGTGACGCGGGTTTATATTAAGAAAAACTTAGTCTTTTTATTTCTCTTTAGGTCGGGACGTTAAACAGACAACATGTATAGAGATGGAATGTACACAATGTAATTTCTTTTGTCATTGTAGGAAATTGACATTTTGATCACAGTTCACAAGCAGTGCATGTTTTGGATTTAATCGATCCGGTGTAACTTTAAAACACATTTATTGATTATTTTCTGATAATGTACATTTTTCAGCACCTGTTTGTAACACAGATTAGTATTTCAATCTCGGAGCGGACATTTTATTGTAGGTTTTTACTGAGATTGACGGACCTAGCAAGCGATTTTTACTGCATTGCCATTTCTTTTTTCTAGGAAAAGTCTTGAGAGATATCTGCAAAAAGTTTTTTTATGAACCTTCAGTACATGTATGCCCTGCTGACTGCAAATTTTCAGGTCGATTGGACTTGTAGTTTCAGAGAATATGTGGATTTTTTTTTCAGAAGAGACGTAAGAACAATAATAAAATAAAAATGTTCTTGAATAATTGAGAGTTTGTTCCTTCAATAAACTGTCATAAATAAACAGTCATGCATATTGATTGATTGATTAGTTGGTTGATTGATTGGTTGGTTGGTTGGTTGGTTTGTTGGTTGGTTGATTAAACACGTTTGATAGGGTCACTTAGAACAAGGGGAAAAAGACCTCAAGAGACCTTGCATCCCGTATTAAACGCATGACACGGAAACATACATTAAGTGATTGATTGGTTGGTTGGTTGGTTGGTTGGTTGGTTAAACACGTTGGTTAAACATGTTGGTTTAACACGTTGGTTAAACACGTTGGCTGGTTAAACACGTTTGATAGGCTCAATTTAAACAAGCGAAAAAAAACCATCTTGGATCCCGTATTTAACACATGAAACGGAAACATGCATTGATTTATTTATTGGTTGGTTGGTTGGTTGGTTGGTTGGTTAAACACGTTGGTTAAACATGTCGGTTAAACACGTAGTTTAAACACGTTGGCTGGTTAAACACGTTTGATAGGCTCAATTTTAACAAACGAAAAAAAAACCATCTCGGATCCCGTTTTTAACACATGAAACGGAAACATGCATTGATTGATTGATTGGTTGTTTGGTTGGTTGGTTAAACACGTTGGTTAAACACGTTGGTTAAACACATTGGATAGGCTCAAAATTGGATCCCGTATTTAACACATGAAACGGAAACATGCATTGATTGATTGATTGATTGGTTGGTTGGTTAAACACGTTGGTTAAACATGTTGGTTAAATATATTGGTTAAACACCTTGTTTAAACATATTGGTTAAACACCTTGGTTAAACATAATGGTTAAACACGTTGGCTGGTTAAACACGTTGGATAGGCTCAATTTAAACAAGCGAAAAAAAACAACATCTTGGATCCCGTATTTAACACATGAAACGGAAACATGCATTGATTGATTGATTGATTGGTTGGTTGGTTGGTTAAACATGTTGGTTAAACACGTTGGTTAAACACGTTGGCTGGTTAAACACGTTAGATAGGCTCAATTTAAACAAGCGAAAAAAACCATCTTGGATCCCGTATTTAACACATGAAACGCAAACATGCATTGATTGATTGATTGGTTGGTTGGTTGGTTGGTTGGTTGGTAAGTTGGTTAAACACGTTGGTTAAACACGTTGGTTAAACACGTTTGCTGTTTAACACGTTAGATAGGCTCAATTTAAACGAGCGAAAAAAACCATCTTGGATCCCGTATTTAACACATGAAACGGAAACATGCATTGATTGATTGATTGATTGATTGGTTGGGTGGTTGGTTGGTTGGTTGGTTGGTTGGTTGGTTAAACATGTTGGTTAAACACGTTGGTTAAACACGTTGGCTGGTTAAACACGTTAGATAGGCTCAATTTAAACGAGCGAAAAAAAAACATCTTGGATCCCGTATTTAACTCATGAAACGGAAACATGCATTGATTGATTGATTGATTGATTGGTTGGTTGGTTGGTTGGTTGGTTGGTTGGTTGTTGGTTAAACACGTTAGTTAAACATATTTGTTAAACATGTTGGTTAAACACGTTTGATAGGCTCAATTAAAACAAGCGAAAAAAAAGAGACCTTGAATCCCGTATCAAACACATGAAACGGAAACATTGATTGATTGATTGGTTGGTTGGTTGGTTGGTTGGTTGGTTGGTTGATTGATTGGTTGGTTGGTTGGTTGGTTGGTTGGTTGGTTGGTTGGTTGGTTGGTTGGTTGGTTGAAATTCAAACACACATAAAACTGTTTAAATAGTGCCAAAACCACATAATTTGATGACCTTGACCTTTGACCTTGTGACCTTCGTCAAGGTCATTGCTCCACAAGGTCATTGCAAAAGACCCTATGGGTCAAGGACCTTTGTTTAAGAGTTTTGCCTAAATATGGCTTTTTAAAAACCATCGATGGGAGTTATGTCCCTTACATGATGGTAAAATCAATATAGTCATAATGTAAAAAAGTTGCCCCTTGAAGTACTTAACATTTTTCACTGCTTAAATTTTCTGTATCTATAACCATTCAAGAATTATAGGGAAATCAAAGACATATGAAAATCTAAAATATGACCTTGACCTTTGACCTTGACCTAATTTTCTAAGTTAGGAATCAGGGGACTCAAATAAAAACATTCCAGGGTTATACGGTTAACGGTTTATGAGTTAAAAAAACATACCGACAAATTTATTCCGTAAAGATAGATAACTCCTATAAAATTTCATCGAATCGCTTCGATCCAAATTAGCCAAAATTTTCTGAGGATGTAACGAACAATTTGTAAAAAGAATTTTGTCGCTATCTTTTTTTGTTACGAAGGAGATGCACACACATGATAAACAGTGAATAGGGAGATAACTCTTACAGAGAAAATTGTTCGTCTTAGCAGGGTGAAATTTAAAAGCGCATAAACTATACGATACAATATGAGAAATATCTAAGCGACATATTGCGAAACAAACATTTATCGCAAGAACAAAAGTTGGCGGAAAAAAAAAAATAATAATAATAATAATCAGAACAAATACAATAAGTCTTTCCACAGAAAAGTGGAAAGACTTAATAATAATCAGAACAAAAACAATAAGTCTTTCCACAGAAAAGTGGAAAGACTTAATAAATATAAAGCAATTGTTTTGAAAACAATTGTTAGGCAGTCTTTCCCCTCTGATGAATGGACAATTGATTTTTTCGATTTATTGATTTGGAAAAAGGGGGCGGGGGGGGGGGGGGGGGGTATTTGTTTGTTTGTTTGTTTTTGTAAAGGGTCTATATTATTTAGTTACCGGAGAAGTTTCATGTTTAGTTTGGAAAGTTTTTCTTTTATTTTAGATACAGCGCGCGCGCAAGATTGAGGAGACATCACGTGACGCGGGTTTATATTAAGAAAAACTTAGTCTTTTTATTTCTCTTTAGGTCGGGACGTTAAACAGACAACATGTATAGAGATGGAATGTACACAATGTAATTTCTTTTGTCATTGTAGGAAATTGACATTTTGATCACAGTTCACAAGCAGTGCATGTTTTGGATTTAATCGATCCGGTGTAACTTTAAAACACATTTATTGATTATTTTCTGATAATGTACATTTTTCAGCACCTGTTTGTAACACAGATTAGTATTTCAATCTCGGAGCGGACATTTTATTGTAGGTTTTTACTGAGATTGACGGACCTAGCAAGCGATTTTTACTGCATTGCCATTTCTTTTTTCTAGGAAAAGTCTTGAGAGATATCTGCAAAAAGTTTTTTTATGAACCTTCAGTACATGTATGCCCTGCTGACTGCAAATTTTCAGGTCGATTGGACTTGTAGTTTCAGAGAATATGTGGATTTTTTTTTCAGAAGAGACGTAAGAACAATAATAAAATAAAAATGTTCTTGAATAATTGAGAGTTTGTTCCTTCAATAAACTGTCATAAATAAACAGTCATGCATATTGATTGATTGATTAGTTGGTTGATTGATTGGTTGGTTGGTTGGTTGGTTTGTTGGTTGGTTGATTAAACACGTTTGATAGGGTCACTTAGAACAAGGGGAAAAAGACCTCAAGAGACCTTGCATCCCGTATTAAACGCATGACACGGAAACATACATTAAGTGATTGATTGGTTGGTTGGTTGGTTGGTTGGTTGGTTAAACACGTTGGTTAAACATGTTGGTTTAACACGTTGGTTAAACACGTTGGCTGGTTAAACACGTTTGATAGGCTCAATTTAAACAAGCGAAAAAAAACCATCTTGGATCCCGTATTTAACACATGAAACGGAAACATGCATTGATTTATTTATTGGTTGGTTGGTTGGTTGGTTGGTTGGTTAAACACGTTGGTTAAACATGTCGGTTAAACACGTAGTTTAAACACGTTGGCTGGTTAAACACGTTTGATAGGCTCAATTTTAACAAACGAAAAAAAAAACCATCTCGGATCCCGTTTTTAACACATGAAACGGAAACATGCATTGATTGATTGATTGGTTGTTTGGTTGGTTGGTTAAACACGTTGGTTAAACACGTTGGTTAAACACATTGGATAGGCTCAAAATTGGATCCCGTATTTAACACATGAAACGGAAACATGCATTGATTGATTGATTGATTGGTTGGTTGGTTAAACACGTTGGTTAAACATGTTGGTTAAATATATTGGTTAAACACCTTGTTTAAACATATTGGTTAAACACCTTGGTTAAACATAATGGTTAAACACGTTGGCTGGTTAAACACGTTGGATAGGCTCAATTTAAACAAGCGAAAAAAAACAACATCTTGGATCCCGTATTTAACACATGAAACGGAAACATGCATTGATTGATTGATTGATTGGTTGGTTGGTTGGTTAAACATGTTGGTTAAACACGTTGGTTAAACACGTTGGCTGGTTAAACACGTTAGATAGGCTCAATTTAAACAAGCGAAAAAAACCATCTTGGATCCCGTATTTAACACATGAAACGCAAACATGCATTGATTGATTGATTGGTTGGTTGGTTGGTTGGTTGGTTGGTAAGTTGGTTAAACACGTTGGTTAAACACGTTGGTTAAACACGTTTGCTGTTTAACACGTTAGATAGGCTCAATTTAAACGAGCGAAAAAAACCATCTTGGATCCCGTATTTAACACATGAAACGGAAACATGCATTGATTGATTGATTGATTGATTGGTTGGGTGGTTGGTTGGTTGGTTGGTTGGTTGGTTGGTTAAACATGTTGGTTAAACACGTTGGTTAAACACGTTGGCTGGTTAAACACGTTAGATAGGCTCAATTTAAACGAGCGAAAAAAAAACATCTTGGATCCCGTATTTAACTCATGAAACGGAAACATGCATTGATTGATTGATTGATTGATTGGTTGGTTGGTTGGTTGGTTGGTTGGTTGGTTGTTGGTTAAACACGTTAGTTAAACATATTTGTTAAACATGTTGGTTAAACACGTTTGATAGGCTCAATTAAAACAAGCGAAAAAAAAGAGACCTTGAATCCCGTATCAAACACATGAAACGGAAACATTGATTGATTGATTGGTTGGTTGGTTGGTTGGTTGGTTGGTTGGTTGGTTGGTTGGTTGGTTGGTTGGTTGGTTGGTTGGTTGAAATTCAAACACACATAAAACTGTTTAAATAGTGCCAAAACCACATAATTTGATGACCTTGACCTTTGACCTTGTGACCTTCGTCAAGGTCATTGCTCCACAAGGTCATTGCAAAAGACCCTATGGGTCAAGGACCTTTGTTTAAGAGTTTTGCCTAAATATGGCTTTTTAAAAACCATCGATGGGAGTTATGTCCCTTACATGATGGTAAAATCAATATAGTCATAATATAAAAAAGTTGCCCCTTGAAGTACTTAACATTTTTCACTGCTTAAATTTTCTGTATCTATAACCATTCAAGAATTATAGGGAAATCAAAGACATATGAAAATCTAAAATATGACCTTGACCTTTGACCTTGACCTAATTTTCTAAGTTAGGAATCAGGGGACTCAAATAAAAACATTCCAGGGTTATACGGTTAACGGTTTATGAGTTAAAAAAACATACCGACAAATTTATTCCGTAAAGATAGATAACTCCTATAAAATTTCATCGAATCGCTTCGATCCAAATTAGCCAAAATTTTCTGAGGATGTAACGAACAATTTGTAAAAAGAATTTTGTCGCTATCTTTTTTTGTTACGAAGGAGATGCACACACATGATAAACAGTGAATAGGGAGATAACTCTTACAGAGAAAATTGTTCGTCTTAGCAGGGTGAAATTTAAAAGCGCATAAACTATACGATACAATATGAGAAATATCTAAGCGACATATTGCGAAACAAACATTTATCGCAAGAACAAAAGTTGGCGGAAAAAAAAAAATAATAATAATAATAATCAGAACAAATACAATAAGTCTTTCCACAGAAAAGTGGAAAGACTTAATAATCAGAAGAAAAACAATAAGTCTTTCCACAGAAAAGTGGAAAGACTTAATAATAATGGTCTATAGGCAGTTTGGAGCGGTGATTTTTTTTTTTAATTTAATTTTGACTTTTTAAAAAAAATGCATTGTAGCAAAGGGGAATAATAATGTGGTCTGAGGCCATGCAGAAACACGAAAATAATTGACTTTAACATAAAGGAAACGACTAATTACGCACTTTGAAAAAAGGGAGAGGGCTTTTGATACCTTTTATGAAATTCTCAGGACATAATATCTTTTATAAAAATTTATCCCACAACAGTATACAAGCTGTATATGCCCGCGATTTCGCGGGTGTGTTCTAGTAATATCTAATGCAGAAATGTTCTGCTTTATTCATTTTAAAATATTTGAATATTGTTTTTGATTAGTTCATTTTTTTTGTAAATCAACATGCTTCAAAAGAAATCTTTTATCAAAAATATATTTGTTGTGTTTGTATGTGCATTTTAATAGGTTGACATCCTTTTAACTCAACATATATGCTGAGCCAATTTTTATAATTGGGATCTTGTTTGTTCTGTTATTAAAGAAGATTGCCAAAACTTACCTTCAATTGAATCAAAGTCTGTCTCATTTTCTATAGTAGTTAAGTCATCCAATATATTTGTAACAAGAAGATAGATAGCATGTGGATTTAAAAACGTTTGATGTGTGGCATAATAGTCTTTCTGACCTGCAAAATCCCAGATACCACATTCTACTAAACTCTCAGATGTCATTTTGTCTTGATCTTTTTGGATTTCTAAAAGAATTTTATCCATTTGTTCGGTAATCTTTTTCTTCATATCGTCAGTCTTTACCAAATATTCGGCTCTTTTTATATCTCTTGACAGAACACTATCATTTTCGTATGTTATGTCAATTTCAGACTTTTCTTCAACGATGGTAACATTGTCTCCTATGTTCACTTTGATTTCACCTGTCAATGAGTGTTCCACTGTATTTGAAATTGGTAAAGCTATACTTAGTTTATCTTTAGTAGGAGATTCATTTTCTTGTTTTCTTCCAAATTTAGGCAACGATTCATTTGAAGTAATTGCTTCTGTTTTGTTGTTTTCTCCTCCACATGGAATTACTTGATCAGAAACTGGTTCGCTTTGCTTTGGTTCATTACGAACAGCCTCTTGTATCCTTCTCATTATTTTATTCCTCTCTGTTTCAACTGTAATACGTTTTTTTGACAATATATAATATGTAACATACTTATGGATTATTTAAAAGGTTTTTTGTGTTTTTAATAGATTGTGTGATGAACATAAATAGATATGAATTGTTTACGCTGCACTCCAAATATTAAAACAAGCGCGAATTGATAGTTTTACACAAAGTTACTGAACTAACAAACTATTTAAAAATGTTGGTCAAATTTATTAAAACTGCCTTGAACCTGTGGAATATTTTGTGTTATGATTTGTCACAAAATCTGCTAATGTTATACTGTCGCAAATTTTTCAATTTTTAATCCCTCAATCATGTCAATGACGATTATTAGGGCTGTCACAATAATGCCTACTAATATTTGAATCATTCACGAGGCATACCAATCTCAAAATGTTACAAAATAACATTGCCCAACGTTTGGTACAATATAAAACAGTATAGGCGTAACTTGTGCCCAGTATTTTGTTAGCAATGTTACATATTGAATCAAATGACTTAAGTCGATTTGGGTTGTTATCTGTAGGTCAATCTAGGTTTGAATGCTGCAATGATTTAAATCATTTGTTTTCCAGCATTTTGCATCATTTGTGCCGGATGATTTGTTTTCCCAGGAACACGTTTATTGATTACAGAAATCTTGATTCGGATGATAACTTCAATAAATATCTTCATTTGTTATTCCTTTATTCAGTCTATTTACTAGGGGTCTGATATTTAATACTAGAGTACTCGGGCATGATACTTGCGAGTACTCGAGTAATCTTGTGAAAAGTTTTAATTTTTGTTTTGATGTGGTATTTTAGTTATTTCCTTCCATTAACACCTATTTATGATATGATCGCTTGCCATCTTAACGAAAGACATACGTATTGTTGCAGAACTCAAGCTGTATGACTAAACAATGTAACTTGATCCTTGTGTGTTTGTATCCCCCCTAGTTTTTTTTTGTGTCAATAGAAAAATGAAGAACGGACCACCGTGTCTATAAAATAACTTATCATAATAGCAATTATTGGTTGCGTGGTCATGACAAATTAGTAATATGCCAATTAAATCATCAATGTGAGAATAAAGTTAGTAGTGGCGTTACGTCCCTTTATATTCCTTATAAGGTAGTAGGGAGGCGGGGCTTATTTCATACAGGGCTAGTAGTCGTTTTACGTCCCTTTATATAAACAAAACGGTACTGAGAAAAAATTGTAAAGGTTTCAACAGACGAAGAAAGTGATGATTCAGATTGACATGAATTCAAAAAACGCAATTTATACCTAACAAGTTGTTATTGTTGGTATCTGTTTTTGTTGGATCCATGGAAGTAGTTTCTTATAATGCTAACAGTATTGAAGACTTGCTCATTTTGATTGGACACTAGTCTAAATTTTACACGTTAAGATAGTCGGTAAGATAAATTCGTTATATAGTGTGCTAGTGACCTAATACGGGCTTCGCTCTCACCCCATATGGAATTTAATGACCCCATATATACCGTATTAGGTCACTAGCATAGTATGTAACTAATAATATTACGGCTTGTCTCATAATTTGTCAACAAAATATCGAACGCCATTTTACCTGTGATACAAATCGATATTAAGTATCAATTTAATAATAACAAAGTTTCAGATAAACATTTATTACATTAAATGTAGATTCGATACCAATCACGATTTCACATTAGTCTTGATGAACAAAACAAGTAATTTAATGGGTTGTGAGTAAATGAATTCATGAACGAGTTTATCCGTCTACTATAAACCGTTACAAATGTAACTAATCAGTTACGTAGGGTTTACCACAATTGATTGTGTTATTGTTCAAAAATAATATTTGACCCACAAAATGTCACGAGTTAGTTGACCGTTATGGAATAACCGTTTCACAGATGATATCGGATAGGTTTATTATGTCGCAACTACAAAACTTTTCCCTTTTCACGAAAGTGACCTGCCGAATCAGACAATTAACCGGATTTGTAATAACATAAGCAACACGACCGGTACCACATGAAGAGCAGAATATGGTTACTTTTCTGCAGCACCTGAGATCACACGCCCAACCCCACGCGTCTGTGGTGAGGTTTGTGTTGCTTAATAAAGGCAACAGTAGTATACCGCTGTTCAAACTCATAAATCCATGGACAAAAAACAAAATCGGGATAATAAACTAAAACTGACGGAAACGCTTACATATAAGAGGAGAACAACGACACAACACTACAATGTAACTAACACACACAGAAACGGACCAAGCATCAGACAAAATCCAACGAGAATAACAAATATAACATCAAAACCAAATACATGAATTTAAGATAGACAAGTACCGTGACACGTCTAATCGCAATGTCAATTTACACTCAAAAATAAGAGAAAACAAACGACGCAACGTTAAATTGTAACACACACAGAAACGAACTATAATATAACAATGGCCATATTCCTGACTTGGTACAGGACATTTTTAAAAGAAAAAAATAGTGGGTTGAACCTGGTTTTGTGGCATGCCAAACCTCGCACTTTAATGGCAATGTTAAATATAACATAGAAATGACAACATAATATTATAGGACTACAATACAAATAAATAGGAAAACGTATTAGACAATGAAACACATGATTAATGAATAACAAAAAGCATCAGGTTTAAAATTTAATACGCCAAAAACGCGCCTCGTCCACACAAGACTCACCAGTGACGCCCAGATATAACAGATCGAAAGCGAAAAAAGTACAAAGTTGTACAGCACTGAAGATCAAAAGTTGAAAAAGGTTGTGTCAAATACGGCTAAGTTTGTATGCTTGGGATAAGAACATCCTGATTATTTAGAACAATTAATGCTATTGCAAA
Source organism: Mytilus edulis (assembly GCF_963676685.1). Taxonomy (NCBI): domain Eukaryota; kingdom Metazoa; phylum Mollusca; class Bivalvia; order Mytilida; family Mytilidae; genus Mytilus; species Mytilus edulis. Next base: position 5,883,400 of record NC_092356.1, read on the forward strand.
CAGTAAATGTTATCAAATGAATATAACAGATATGCATAATGAAACTGAAGTATTAACTCATTACATAAAACAAACACGAATACATAATGAATGACCAACACAGAATAGACACACCCGACTCAGTCCAGGCCTCAACGCAGTAAATTATGAAAATTACGTCACATACGACGGTGAAAATGCATTAAAAATTACGTCACATACGATGGTGAAAAGGCATTAAAAATTGGAACATATGAAATTTCTGAAACTGCAGAAAAATTACGTCACATATGAAAAACTACATCTCAAAAGTAAGATAGAATTAGGATTGATTAAAGATTAAAATAGAACTAAATACTGATATTGCATTCAAACACAGTGCATATTGCAATACTTATTAATAGCAATTAACTATAATATGTATATGTGCAGTTTGTTATGAATCCAACTTTAAACTTAAATTATCGTACAGATTATGTTGACCAAAATTAAATCTAATAAATGACGGCGGTGATTAATTTTTGTTTCCATAACACATAAATATAATAGAAAAGACGTCAACACATTTGACAAAATCCGATGAGAATTACAAATATAACATTTAACATTTCAACTAAATACATGAGTATGGGATAGACAAGTACCGTAACACGTCTTATAGTAATGCGAATTCACAATCATCAAAACAGTCACAATCGGGAATAAGTCACGTTTGGTAATTAAAAGCTTAGACGACATAATGACAAACCACAATCTACCATGTGGTAAAAATGTCCTTAGCTAGTTTGGTTAAACACACATCGTATGGAGCCACCAAATCGTGATGGTGTCCATAAAATTTACGGAGTGTCAATTTTAATCTGTCCTCCTCATAACTTTGTTGGAGAAGTTTCTGCGTAAGTAGCACACTCCTGTATATGAAGTCCGTATAGTGTGAACAAGCACGTGAATAACGTATCAATTGTGATATGTAAACACCATACGAAGGTGCAGATGGTATGTTACTGCTGAGAAATGGGAAATTGATTATTGGGAAGTTGAAATCGTCCCGTTTGTCATAGATTTTCATGTGAAGTCGTCCATCTACGTCAATATTGAGGAAAAGATCAAGGTATGAAGCATTCCTTCTAGTATCAGTAGTATCCTTAATTTCAAGTTCACTGGGATATATGAGATGTAAGTATTGGCTGAAGTATGGGTTATTCAATGATAGAACATCATCAATATATCGGAAAGTAAAATTAAAGAATTTCGCAAGGTGCTTTTTCTTTTTGTCTTTTAGAAGGTTTTGAATGAACTCTGCTTCATACGAGTACAAAAACAAATCAGCCAGCAGGGGTGCACAATTAGTACACATTGGAATACCGATTGTCTGTTGAAATATAAATCCTCCAAACTCAACAAATATATTGTCGATCAAAAAGTCCAGCATTTTGATAATATCATCTTCAGTATATTTTCTGGAAGATTCAGAATGATTCTTCACAAAATATGAATTATTGTAATCCAAAACAAGAAATTTGTATCTACGATTCCCATTTTTATAGAAAAAGCTCTGTTTTATGAGATGGTGAAGTCGATCTTTCAACTGAGCATGGGGAATAGTAGTATATAGCGTAGAAAAATCAAAAGTTTTTATGTTGCTGCAAAATTGCAAAGATTGTGATCGAAGTTTAAGCAGTAGGTTTTTGGAATTTTCGAGAATCCACATCTGGTTAACACCACTGGTAGAATATATCTCCTCACAATATTTTTGAAGCCCATCTTTAACTGTAGAAAGAATAGTAGTAAGTACTTTAGAAAGATGTTTAGTCGAACATTTTGAAGAACCAGCTATGTATCGTTCTTTATATGGAGTTTTGTGTAGTTTAGGTATTCAGTATAATGAGGACAAGTTTTCTTCGTTTTCTTTGATGTTGATACCAAAAGAAGGACGGACAGATTTATGATTTTGTAAAATTTCGTCCTTGGTAAATGATGTCTTTAGTTTCCTATGTTGTGTCTTCTGTATTTTATTTGTCTGTTTGTCTTTTTTTATTTTTAGCCATAACGTTGTTAGTTTCATTTCAATCTATAAGTTTGACTGTCCCTCTGGTATCTTTCTTGTATCTTTATAGATAAACCTAAGCCTTAGATATAACACACAGAGGTCTCAGATTAGACGTATTTATGTTGTGAAAAAATATTATTTTCTTAGTAATACAAATAGTGGAAGATATTAGCAATCAAAATCAATGGAATTGTGTAAATGATGATACAAGCATGAAAATTAGCACGTACAGTAGCATCATTATTATATACTTTTTAGGAAAAAACTGCTAGCCATAAGAACATTTAATTTTTTCAAGATGGCCACCATCTTTTCCAAAATGGCTGTTTTTTCCAGATTGAAATACTTCTTTTTCTGGAAAACGTTTTCTTTGACCTTCTTTGAGTAAAGAATATTATCAGGTTTGGTGTATAGCTTCATTACTTGTGAGGTATATACTAGAAATAAATATTTGACATGCTCTGGGTTTGCGCATGCGTGAAAATGTTACAAAATTCACACACAAGCATTTGAACTATCTATCACATGCTTAGAGCTTTGAATTTTTAATGATGTTATGAATTTGTTTGATAACATTTTTTAAGGTTATGATACACATGCGTATTTCGTGCATGCGCAAACTATTTATAAACAAAGAACGAATTACACGCACTACAAGGGCACACTGATGGAGATCGTAGTTCAGCTATCAGATGAGGATTTGAATTTCTTAAAAACATATTTGTCGTCATTAAGCATTTGACGGATAAGGTGAAAATAGTGGTTAACTTTCTAACATCAATTATAGCTGCAGATAAACCCTTTTGTATTGGCAAAGCAATTTCAGTTAGAATGTCCAGATTTGTACGGACAACTTAAGAGTTTCGTCATGTTTGGTGGATTGTACATTAAAATGGCTTGTTTTAAAATTCTGTGTGATACATTGCGTGATAGTGGATGGACATGTGCCCTCACTGAAGCCGATATTGCAACACCTAGAATGGCAGATGCTTTTCGTGTATTTTCAAATGTAATTTGGAATAGACACGCGGATCAGATAACTACATGTGTTTTGCTTGAATTGATAATTCCAGCCCTTATGAAAGCGTAAACACAGAATATATAGTTCATGACTCTGTGAATCCAATTAAGTGATCAACGGGTTTAAGGAAAGAGAGTCATATCGACCACACTTTAACTTCTGGCGTTGAATTATGAATTAAGAACTTCGAGTGCCTTCGGTAGAACGCTCATTTCACCTGTCATATATCGTACTTTAAAACTGTCCATATCAAGCATGATACCAATCTTGGTCTTGATCGTGTAAATAATGCTTGATGGCTTCCCTTCACGAATATCACCCACAGGTGGGAATGAAATTTGCAAATGGTCATTTTAACTGTACAATAAGACCAGCAAGTTGATTTCCTATAATACAATTGATCAGACACAAACACAGAAAAATAAGTCGTGAACGGCGATGTTAGTACCATACGTGAAATCGGTAGACTGGTAGATGAATTTGAAAGATTAAGTGGTTTTAGTCATTCTACAACAGATGAACGACGTCATAAAGGATTTCTTCGCAAAACTTAAAAGTCTTTCTAAAGTGCTAAACGAGTCTGAAAGAGCCGTCAGATTTGTGCAAAATTTACTCTTAAGGAATTGTTGATTCAGAAGTAGGTAAAATATATTTGGTTCAAACAATACGATCTTTTAAAGCAAATGCGAAGCAAAAGAGAATATGTTTTTTTTAACCAGATGAAAAAGAACGTTTCCATATAAAAGCCGTAAAATAAATCTAAAAAAAAACAAAGCTAGAGAAACCGAACACTGATTGCGATCTCTTTTCTAGACTTTTCATTTCTTCTTCAACCATCAAAACCAAACTGCTCCTCCGTTTTTCTGTCAGGATTGTGGTATTTAATAGGAGCAAATGGGTATACTTGAAACATCCTGGGATTTGCAATCATTTGATCCAAATTCTGACGCATTTATCGTTGGTGAGGCAGCAATGGTTAATTTGTTGCCACCACTTGGGGCAAACATATTTGATGATTATGCAAATGATATCATACTGCCTTACATAATTTCTTCCTTTGATAAGTATCCAAGAGTAGACATTGAATTGATGTTTACTAATATGATTACTTAGTGGCTTGAACGAAAACAAAAGGCAAAGTACTGGTGCTAGACGGAAAGATGTTGGTTCTGGTAGAACGCCAAGGGTTTGGAGTAGTTTTCTCTGTGAAGATGACAACAAAAATGGAATTGTTCAAGTTTCTTGCCGACAGATTTGCTTCTTTAGAAACTAATAAAAATACTTATGCTACTCAAGGTGAAAACATTCTTTACAATTTCAATACGGATACTTCCCAGCTATACCCTTGTAACCATGAAAAAGCAGATACACGAATGATTGTCCATGATAAGCATGCTAATAAAAATGGTTGTAAAAAGGAGTACTGAAATAGATGTAGTAGTAATTAAGAATTGCAGTACTCGCAAGGTTAGGTTTTGACAAATGGTGGATATGTTTTTAAAGGAATAAAGACACTATCGATGGCTTCCCCTACATGTCATATCAAATGCGCTTGGTCCTCGTGTAGCAGCTTTTACTTTCTTCCATGCATTAAGTGTGTATGACAATGTGTCGGCATTTCATCGGAAAGTGAAAAGGTCAGCTTTGCAGACATTGGAAGTATTCTCAGATGAAACGGACGTTTATGCCCGATTTTGTATGAAGATACAGACGTGGAAATCCTAGAAGTATTTGTTTGCATCATGTACGGAAACATCACCGTTTGCTGACGCACGATTATAATCAAAATCATTCTCATTAACTGCGGTAGGCGGAATAGCATCATAAGGTCGCTGCTTCCTTGCAAACGATTTTAATGTTATGGAGTACATCGAAAGAGAACCATATCAAGGTGGACATGTTTGGGCTCGTTCCGATTTATGCATTCGACAGGTTCATATACCAAGTGAACACATGCGTTGGGTTTAAGGAAAAAAAAACAATGACAATTGGAAACACAAATGGACTTCTTTGGTGTCCGCTGATCCTCGTGTCATTATTTTTTTTTAAATGCGAATGCAAGAAATTCAGCTGTGTTGGTAACTGCAAATCTTGCCGTCATGGCCTTCTGTGTACATGTTTATGGAATTGTAGCTGTCAGATAATTATGAGATTAGCAACCTGTCTCTCTAAACAAACTATATATGTATTTTAACTGAGCAAAGTCAGTGATATTTTTGTAAAGTTGATAGAAATAATAGAATTGACATTTTCCACGTTTTACCGCCGACATTTTGGGACCGGAAGTCACTTTTTTCTTCATTTAGGTATTGTTTTTTGTACTATAGGAACTGTACAACAAACATAAATTTAATTTTTACACAGTTTTTTAAAAGATTTACAAAATGTAACCAATTGGATATGACGTCATTTGGAAAATCAGCGGTGGCCATCTTGAAAACTAAAAAAAAAAAAATATGGCCAGATGCTGAATTTTTTTAATTATCATTTAGTCCACCCATACAGTCGGAAAGCAAGCTCTTAGGAACGACCGTTGTTGCTACTTTCTTAAGACAACAATGGGACTGATATTAAAACCCGCACTTCTGAAATTGCGCCAATTTTGCGGGAAAAAAATTTGGCTTCAATTTGGAAGTTTTTCTATTTTTCTGTTTCTTACTTGCCATTTGGGTCAGAAACTGATTTCTTTCGTTTTTTAAGCCTGGATTTTATTATTAAAAGAAAATAATACTTAAAAATGTCAAATTGGTCTTCTTTTAACAATTACGTAATGCTGTTGATCGTCGTTCATAAAATATGCGAAATTGTCTGTTATTTTTTCTTCTTTTTCCCCCAGATTAACAAAAATTGTATACATAATACTAAACCAAAAAATAATAATACGTATCTCAAAGTTTAAAAAAAAATCAAGGATAACGTTCTATCACTCCTTAGGAAACCCCGTTTGAACTAATTTCCAAAAGAAGACATTTTTTAACATTGTAGTTGTTTTGGTCTTACACGTCGATGTCACCTTGCATCTGAACAAAATGTTCACACATTTAGTGTGTTTGTTGGAAAAAGTAATGGCGAGTTCAGCTGTGAATATTTGACTGGATTAATTATTCTCTTTAAGTCAATAAAATGTTTGACTTAACTAAAACAAGGTACGGAAATATTATAGATTCTACTGTCTGTGCACAACCTTAACTGCTTTAGTCTAGATGACTAACACAAAACTCATTCATTGTTTATGATACTATATTTTTTGTGATGAAGGAATCCTGATCAATCCTGCAAAAATAAAATAAAAAAAACCCTGTCCTAAATTTGAAATTAAAACAATCTCTTTCAGACTTGCATTGATAGTATGTTCATACTGACATGAAGTGTGACTTATTCATGACTTATGATCTAATTGTTGACTTAGCAGTCAGAAACTGCTTTGACATACTTTTTATATAAATTTTAAAATGCATAGTTATTACTTTTTTTTGAAATAGAAGAAGAAAAGTATAAGACCGAGTCTTTTTGTTCATATTTATTTTCAATTTCATGATTAGAACCATTTATCTATTGGTTGAGTGTTTTTTTTTTCAAAATGTGAGTCCATTCATTAGAACTTGCATGGAATTAATGAGACAAAATTTATTGTTATATATATATTTAGTTTGTTCATACAAGGATTGCACATTAATTTCCTTTTATTTCAAATAATGAAAAATTTACATTCGAATACTTTTGTTATAATCTCTTTTAAGTTTAAATGAAATTTTTAAGGTAAGACCAGGTATCAGTTACTGTAATAAAAAGGAATTCCTGTTTTTGATCAATTCAATCCTGTCTTGATCCAGTAATCATGAATATATTGGCTACCTCCTTGTATTAATGAAGTAGAAATTTAAAATAATTTGGTTGCAGCATTAAAAATACTTACCAAAATATAAATTAATTCTTTGAATAATAATATTATGAATTTATATGGCACATAGTCATACAGTGGGACTAATTTCACAGAGACTGAGTTCTGAAAAGTGTTCAAATGTGTTTCTCAATTTTTTTACACATGTCTTTAGTATCAAAATATAAGTAAAATTATTTTAATAAATCCACATGTAAATAACAGCATATGGTGCTTAATTCAATAATAGTTTGTTCATGAGAGTGTCAAACAAAGGGACGTGACTTGTAAATTACTATCGGTCCCGCTTCGTCCGAAATATCGACAAATCGAAGTGGCACATTTGCATATCAACTGGCACAAATTTGACATAGCATAGTCCAAGTTATATTACAGAACATATTTTAATTCAGCATAGTTTCCCGAGAAGTTAAGACAGAAAATACGATTTTAATTTCTTTTGACTGATCTTTTGGGTCAACACCTACACTTTGAAGACATATTTTGAGAGAAAAAAATGATTGAAATCCCTAATTGAGTTGATGAATATATTCCTTATATACTCAAGAATGTTCGCTTAAAAGCAAATTAGTTTTAATTCATGCCAACAACTACAAATTTAAAAAAACGGGCTTCACCTTTTTGGTAAAAAAATGCCCGTATATGGTAATCACATGACGTCCATTGTTGCTTTAAGAAATGGGGTCAAACCGGGGTCAGCTGTCCGACTGATATACTAAAGTTTATGCTTGTTTCATGATTTGCACAAATCTGTCCATAATATCTTCCAAAAAAATGATATTTCAAAGAGAACTAATGTGAGGCAAAAAGTAATGAGACATATCTCAAGATTCATGCTGGCAAAGAGTATCAGAGTACTAAATTTGTACTCAAGTACTCGGTCTTCCGAGCAAGTACTCGAATACCTGGGTACTCGTTACCATCCCTTATTTTTACACATCCCCTGTATAAAATGTAAAACTCAAAAGGATTGATACTAGCTGATTTACTAAACATGAATTATAACATTTCAAAATATTCAAAAGATTTTTTCTTAAAATAAACACACGTAAGCAACAAATATAGTCGTCAATTTGATAAAAAGCACAAAATAACAACGGACAACTCACATGAATATAAGTCAGCACATCAGGACACTACAAACAAAATATTCACAACACGTCACATAAATGGGGACCAATGTCACAAACAGTATCGCATTTTTGTGGCGTTTATCATGTTTATATCATCACCGATAATTTTCTAAAAATAAAATAGAGATTGGAACTATTTATAGACACGTCCAAGAATATAAAATTGGGATTGAATTAGTAATAGTGTGATCTTATATACTGTGGATTCATTATTATTCGTTGGATACCAATTTTCGTGGTTTTCGTGGGTACTGGTGAACAACGAAATTAAATGTTCAACGAATCAAATCTTTTTTACAGACTTGTATGCAGACTTCGGCAAAACCACGAAAGTAAATATCTACGAACTGTCATTTTTTTCTTAATCCACAACAATTGGTACCCACGAAAATAAATGAATCTGTAGTATTTGTAACCAGGACAATAGTATTTAAATGAAATTGTGTTTGTAATGGAGTTATAATTTTTATATTTGAACCATGTCGGCTTTCTTCTAAATCAAAACTGTGTTAAGAAAACGAGCATAGAGTTAAACTTGAAATTATACAAATGAAGTAGCTGATCTTTTGTCCAAACTTTTACATACACATTAAAAATATTAAAAATAACATATAAAGTCAAGATCATGTAAAACTAAACAAAATTAAAAACCAATTGTTCAGAGAACAATTGAAGGTCTTTCCACAAGTAAATATCTATTTTGATATTAAAATATTAAAAATCAGTCTAAAATGTCAGTTCCTATGGCTTTATGATGTATAGATATGAATTTTAACCAAAGGTCATAATCTAAAACGCCAAATTTACCTATGACCTTGACCTCAATTTCAAGGTCACAAACTGAGGATCTCAAATCAAAAGACCCTAGGTCTCTAATATGTATGGTTAATAAGTAATATCACTTTACGCATAATTTTAGATGTGGTAGGGGCTAAAACTCCCATTTATTGTCTACGCACCCTTTCAACCAAAATTATTATGTTACGACATGTCGCAACTAACAATTTAGTAAAAATAATTTGTCGATATCTGATAAGGTTAATGAAAATGAGTGAAAATAAGCCAAAATCAAAATTTAAAATATGACCTTGACCTTTGACCTTGACCTAATTTTCATTTTTTTGGACCAAGGATCTCAAATCAGAAGACCCTAGGTCTCTATCACTTATGGTTTTCCAGTTTAAAATACATTTCAAAATTTCAAATACAAAAGGGGAAATAACTCTAATATGGAATCTCTATACGGCTTCGGTCAAAATAAAACAGCACATCCTGAAGATGTTATGAGCAATTTGCAAAAATAAATTTGTCGGTTTCTTATACGGTTGTGAATATTACGCGATAACAAGAAAAAACAGTGTTCGGGGAGATAACTCTTATATGGGAAAGATTTTGGTTACACGGTGTCAGTTTCAAAAGCGTAATACCTGTTCGATATCATATACCATATGTCTAAGCGACATCTTGCGAAACAAAAAAAATGCGGAGGAACAAAAAGTTGGCGGAAGAAAAATAATAATAAATATTAATCAATTGCTTTAAAAAAGCAATTGTAGGGGGTCTTTCCCCCTGTAAAATTAATTGAATTGGGGGGTGTTTGTTTGTTTGTTTGTTTGTTTGTTTCTGTATGGGGTCTATATTATTGTTACAGGAGAAGTTTCATGTTTAGTTTGGAAAGTTTTTCTTTTATTTTAGGTACAGCGCGCGCGCCACATCACGTGACACGGGTTTATAATAACGAAAAGATAGTCTTTTTATTTCTTTTTAGGTGGGGACGTTAATCAGACAACATCTATAGAGATGGAATGTACACAATGTAATTTCTTTTGTCATTGTAGGAAATTGACATTTTGATGACAGTTCACAAGTAGTGCATGTTTTGGATTTAATTGATCCGGTGTAACTTTAAAACACATTTATTGATTATTTTCTGATAATGTACATTTTTCAGCACCTGTTTGTAATACAGATTAGTATTTCAAACTCGGAGCGGACATTTTATTGTAGGTTTTTACTGAGATTTACGGACCTAGCAAGCTATTTTTACGGCATTGCCATTTCTTTTCTCTAGGAAAAGGTTTGAGAGATATCTCCACCAAGTTTTTTTATAAACGTTTAGTACATGTATGCCCTGCTGACTGCAAATTTTGAGGTCGATTGTACTTGTAGTTTCAGAGAACATGTGGATTTTTTTTTCAGAAGTGACGTAAGAACAATATTAAATTTCAATTTTTCTTGAATAATTGAGAGTTTGTTCCTTCAATAAACTGTCATGATTAAACAGTCATACAGATTGATTGATTGATTGATTGATTGATTGATTGATTGATTGATTGATTGATAAGTTGGTTAGTTGGTTGGTTGGTTGGTTGATTGGTTGGTTGGTTAAACACGTTGGATAGGGTCAATTGAAACACGGAAAAAGAAACAAAGAAGATCTTGGACCCTATATTAAACACATGTGACGGAAACATGATTGATTGATCATGATCATGATTGATTGATTAGTTGATTGATTGATTAATTGATTAGTTGGTTGGTTGGTTGGTTAAACACGTTGGATAGGGTCAATTGAAACACGAAAAAAAGAAACAAAGAAGATCTTGGACCCTATATTAAACACATGAGACGGAAACATGATTGATTGATCATGATCATGATTGATTGATTGGTTGATTGATTGATTGATTAATTGATTAGTTGGTTGGTTGGTTGGTTAAACACGTTGGATAGGGTCAATTGAAACACGGAAAAAGAAACAAAGAAGATCTTGGACCCTATATTAAACACATGAGACGGAAACATGATTGATTGATCATGATCATGATTGATTGATTGATTGATTGATTGATTGATTGATTGATTAGTTGGTTGGTTGGTTAAACACATTGGATAGGGTTAATTGAAACACAGAAAAAGACACAAAGAAGATCTTGGACCCTATAATAAACACATGAGACGGAAACATGATTGGTTGATCATGATCATGATTGATGGATTGATTGATTGGTTGATTGGTTGGTTGGTTGGTTGGTTGGTTGAACCCTATAAGAAACACATGAGACGGAAACATGATTGATTGATTGATCATGATCATTATTGGTTGATTGATCATGATCATTATTGGTTGATTGATCATGATCATGATTGATTGATTGATTGGTTGGTTGGTTGGTTGGTTGGTATGTTGGTTGGTTGGTTGAAATTCAAACACACATAAAACTGTTTAAATAGTGCCAAAACCACATAATTTGATGACCTTGACCTTTGACCTTGTAACCTTCGTCAAGGTCATTGCTCCACAAGGTCATTGCAAAAGACCCTATGGGTCAAGGACCTTTTGTTTAAGAGTTTTGCCTAAAAATGGCCTTTTAAAAACCATCGATGGGAGTTATGTCCCTTACATGATGGTAAAATCAATATAGTCATAATGTAAAAAAAGTTGCCCCTTGAAGTACCAAGCATTTTTCACTGCTTAATTTTTTTGCATCTATAACCGTTCAAGAGTTATAGGGAAATCAAAGACATATGAAAATCTAAAATATGACCTTGACCTTTGACCTTGACCTAATTTTCTAAGTTAGGAATCAGGGGACTCAAATAAAACATTCCAGGGTTATACAGTTAACGGTTTATGAGTTAAAAAAACATACCGACAAATTTATTCCGAAAAGATAGATAACTCCTATAAAATGTCTTCGAATCGCTTCGATCCAAATACGCCAAAAATTACTGAGGATGTAACAAACAATTTTGTAAAATAAATTTGTCATAATCTTTAACGGTTGCGAAGGAGATGCCATAACAAGGAAAACAGTGTTTGGGGAGATAACTCCTACAAAGAAAAGTATTCGTTTACGCAGGGTAAATTTCAAAAGCGCATAAACTGTTCGATATCATATACAAAATATCTAAGCGACATATTGCGAAACAAATGTTTATCGCAAGAACAAAATTAGGCGGAAGAAAAAAAAAATAATCAGAAGAAAAACAATAGGTCTTTCCACAGAAAAGTGGAAAGACCTAATTAAAAACCAATTGTTCAGAGAACCATTGATGGTCTTTCCACCAGTTAAGACCATTTTTATACGAAAATATTAAAATTTGGTTTTAAATGTCAATTGTACCGTCAAATGACAGCTTATTGAACGCTAATTCCAAAAAATGTATGGTTTCTATGGAAAAAGATATAGATAAGGGAGATAATTGTTTACTTCCGGTTCAAACGATGTTATTTCCGGTATAGTTTGATAGTTTAAGTGACACTCATTCCAAAAATATATGGTTCTATATACTTTTTCATTAATGAAGTACAAAATATAGCTACTTCCGGTTTACAAAAGGTCACTTCCGGTTGTCTTTTTCTAGATCACATTGCTTGCAACCTAATTTAAAAAGTCCCAAGTCTTGATCATGTATACATATGAGGTAAAAGCAAAGGTCAAAATCTAGAACGTTACATTTACCTATGACCTTGAGCTCAATTTCGAGGTCATCAATAGCCCAGAGGTCCGTGGATCGTAACCACGCTCTGCTACCACTGTTGATTGGCTATTTATGGCTTCAATATAATTCTATTGTCTATTCTAATGTCTTTACTAAACTATAAACTAAACCCACCAAGTAACATGTACCTGAAAATAATATAAACAAAATAATAGAAAACACAGTAGTTAACAATCAACAAAGGACCTCAAAACAAAAGACTCTAGGCCTCTACTATATATAGTTAATGAGTTGTATTACCTTACAACTAATATTAGATATAAAAGGGGGCAAAACTGGCATCAAATGTCTACGTACTATTTCGACTAAAATCTACGTGTTACCACATGTCGCAACTAACAATTTAGTAAAAATAATTTGTCGAAAAGTTATACGGCTTTTGAAAATGAGTGAAATAAGCCAAAATCAAAATTTATAATATGACCTTGACCTTTGACCTTGACCTTATTTTCATTTTTTTGGACCAAAGACCTCAAATCAAAAGACCCTAGGTCTCTATCACTTATGGTTTACAAGTTAGAAATGCAAATTCTTATATCAAACATAAAAGGGGGGATAACTCTCATATGGAATCTATATACGGCTTCGGTCAAAATAAAACAGAACATCCTGAGGATATATCGAGCCATTTGGAAAAATAAATTTGTCGGTTTCTTATACGGTTGCGAAGCCTTAGAGATAACAAGGAAAACAATGTTCGGGGAGATAACTCTTATTTGGGAAAGTATTCGGTTAAGCAGAGTTGGTTTCAAAAGCGTATAAACTGTTCGATATCATATTCCAAAAATCTAAGCGACATCTTGTGAAACAAAAAAACAGCGAAGGAACAAAATTAGGCGGAAGAAAAAAAAATAATCAGAAGAAATCCAATAGGTCTTTCCACGGAAAAGTGGAAAGACCTAATAATAATCAGAAGAAAACCAATAGGTCTTTCCACGGAAAAGTGGAAAGACCTAATAAAAAAAACCACGAGTAAATCGACTATTCTTATATAATTGTAATTTTTAAGAGAGATAGAAAAGCTGTCTACATACCTATGATTTAGATTGTAAAAAGAGTTCATTAGGTCTTTCCACTTTTCCGTGGAAAGACGTATTGGTTTTCTTCTGATTATTATTAGGTCTTTCAACCTTTTCGGTTGAAAGACCTATTGGTTTTGTTCTGATTATTATTATTTTTATTTTCTTCCGCCAACTCAGTTTTCCTTCGCTGTTTTTTTGTTTCGCAAGGTGTCGCTAAGACATATGGTATATGATATCGAACAGTTATTACGCTTTTGTAACTGACTCCACGTAACCAAAATCTTTCCCATATAAGAGTTATCTCCCCGAACACTGTTTTTCTTGTTATCGCGTAATCTTCACAACCGTATAAGAAATCGACAAATTTATTTTTGCAAATTGCTCATTATATCCTCAGGATGTGCTGTTTTATTTTGACCGAAGCAGTATAGAGATTCCATATGAGAGTTATTTCCCCTTTTGTATTTGAAATTTTGAAATGTATTTTAAACTGGAAAACCATAAGTGATAGAAACCTATGGCATTTTGATTTGAGATCCTTGGTCCAAAAAAATGAAAATGAGGTCAAGGTCAAAGGTCAAGGTCAAATTCTAAATTTTGATTTTGGCTTATTTTCACTTATTTTCATTAACCTTATAAGATATTGACAGATTATTTTTACTAAATTGTTAGTTGCGACATGTCGTAACTTAAAAATTTTGGTTGCAAGGGTGCGTAGACAATAAATGGGAGTTTTCGCCCCTCTTATATTTAGAATTATGCGTAAATTGATATTACTCATGAACCATACATAATACGGACCAAGGGTCTTTTGATTTGGGATCCTTGGTTTATGACCTTGAAATTGAGGTCAAGGTCATAGGTTAATAGGACGTTCTAGATTTTGACCTTTGCTTGAAATTCATATTTATTCATCATTAAGCCATAGGAACTGACATTTTCAACTGAATTTTAATATTTTCATATCTAAATAGATCCTTATTGGTTGAAAGACCTTCAATTGTTCTCTGAACAATTGGTTTTTAATTATTATTATTATTATTATTTTTTTCTTCCGCCAACTTTTTTTTCCTTCGCAGTTTTTTTGTTTCGCAAGATGTCGCTTAGACATATGGTACATGATATCGAACAGTTATTACGCTTTGTAACTGACACCGCGTAACCAAAATCTTTTCAATGTGAGAGTTATCTCCCCGAACACTGTTTTTCTTGTGATCGCTTAATATTCGCAACCATATAAGAAACCGACAAATTTATTTTACCAAATTGCTCGATATATCCTCAGGATGATTTGATTTATTTTGACCGAAGCTATCCGGAGACTCCATATGAGAGTTATTTCCCCTTTTATATTTGATATAAGTGATATGCATTTTTAACTGGAAAACCATAAGTGTTAGAGGCCTAGGGTCTTTTGTTTTGTGGTCCTAGGTAAAAAAAAGTGAAAATGAGGTCAAGGTCAAAGGTCAAGGTCATGATTAAATTTTTGATTTTGGCTTGTTATCTCTTATTTTCAGAAATCTTATAAGATATCGACAAAATATTTTCACATAATTGATAGTCGCGACATGTAGTTACACATAAATTTTAGTCGAAAGGGTACGTAAACATTTGCTGCGAGTTTTCCCCCCTTTTATATCTAATATCAGTCGTATGGTAATATAACTCATTAACAATATAAAGTAAAGACCTAGAGTCTTTTGATTTGAGGTCCTTGGTTCATGACCTTGAAATTGAGCTCAAGGTCATATGTTAATTAAACGTTCTAGATTTTGACCTTTGCTTTTACCTCATATGTATTCATGTTAAAGCTATTAGACTTTTTGCATTAGGT
Source organism: Mytilus edulis (assembly GCF_963676685.1). Classification (NCBI taxonomy): domain Eukaryota; kingdom Metazoa; phylum Mollusca; class Bivalvia; order Mytilida; family Mytilidae; genus Mytilus; species Mytilus edulis. The sequence goes on from NC_092356.1 coordinate 5,898,846, forward strand.
TGCAAGCAGTATGACGTTGAAAAAGCTAACCGGAAGTGACCTTTTGTAAACCAGTAGTAGCTAATTTTTCTTATAAATTATTGTAAAAGTATGTAAAACCATATATTTTTGGAATCAGCGTCAAGTGAACTATAAGACAGTACCGGAAGTAACATATTTTGAACTGGAAGTAAAAAATATCTCCCTTATTTATATCTTATTGTATATAAATCTTATATTTTTGGAATCAGTGTACAATAAGTTGTCATTTGACGTTGAAATTGACATTTAAAACCAAATTTTAATATTTTCATATAAAAAAAATCATTACTGGTGGAAAGACCATCAATGGTTCTCTGAACAATTGGATTTTAATTTTTACTTGTTATTGCTACCAGAAACCAATTTTCAACCAAAATCAAAATAAAATTCACTGATGTCTAAAACAACTTATGATAATAAACTAAATGCACTGATGGAACAACATCATGTTGTACCAACATTAGTATGCAACCGTTTACATATGACCAACGCTGATGTCTTCATCCAACGTTGTAGTAACGGTTACACCTGACCAGAAGCAAGATACGGTGATCAATAGTCTGCTGTAATTTTTTGTAAAATAAATCCTTTATTGCAAATTTCTCTGCAGTTTACAACTTACTCAACTCACAGCATTCAGTCGGGTATCCCTGTAAATTAGTTACTGTTAAACCAGGTAGATTATACAGTAAAAATATTATCTATTAAATATGATTAGTTATACAATAATAATATTTAAATACATTGATTTTGACAATTTGTCTTTTACAGTTTCCTCATATTACGTGATTAAGGAATTTGTACTATCTATTGTCCGCTATTGTTTAAAAGTTTATTATGTTATTGTTGACCTTACCTTGATCAAAACAAGTTCACGTGAAAGTTGAGATGATCGGATGATTAAAGAATGCCACGTGTATTGATGATGAGCAGAAGGTTCTCATCTAATATAATTGTCTCTGATGTTGAGTTTTGGAAATATTTCAATTGTTTTTTGATAATTTTATAGAAAGCATCATGAAATTAACGAAATTAAATGTTCAGCGAATAACAATTTTTCTACAAACTGGTATGCAGACTTCGACAAAACCACGAAATTAAATATCTACGAACTGGCAATTTTTTATTTATCCACGACAATCGGTACCCACGAAAATAAATGAATCTGTAGTATTTGTATGGTTCATGTTTTATTAACGTTTAAGTAGCTAGTTACACATCTTTCTAATAAGTATGTGTCTAGAGCAAATGCATAAGCTTTTTGTGAGTCTGTACAGAAATTCCGATTTTATTCATAAATCTGAGACATTTTATATGCACAATACAAAAGTCATTATACATAAATAAAAGTAAAAATGAGCAAAATTGTAAGGGAGGGGGGAGCAGGTGGTGGGTGTCAGCTTTGTACAAATACTAGTTAAAAAAAGAGGTTACATAAAACGATATTGATCATTCCCTTGTTTCTTCGCTTCAATGTGTAATTTTAGAATTTGACTTGACCGTTTGTATTGCTAAATAATGAGGAATAACCAATTAAAAACAGATAACGATGCTTACCTTTTTTTTTAAATCTACAGTACTTTATTTCCATTCACCCGGGAATAGGACATAACTTACACATCATTTATTAGCGTTCAATAAATAAGATGAGGCATCGATCGAAAAAGACGCATGAATTTCTTAAAACACCCTTCAAGTAAATCTTTTAGTAATTTTTTCAATGAAAAAAAATAGTTTTGTGTCATAGTTTTGTCTCCAACATTATTTAAGATACAGGAGTTTTAAGATACCGTTTAAATCCTCAATTCTCTTTAGCTTAGTACGTGTTTGGCTTTATAACTATTTTGATCTAAGCGTCACTGCCTAGTTTCATGAAAACAAAACGCGCGTCTGGAGTATTCATTTATAAGCCTGGTATCATTAATAACTATCTACTGTTATCTCTGAAAAACGAAGTTTTGTGTATGGACTTTGAGAAGGTGCACACACTATAAAACGTTTAATAGGAAGTATCGTTGCAGGATTATTTTTCCATCATATTTATTGATTTTAATATTCTATTTCATTATTTTGTTTATTATACACTAAAAATGAAAAATAAATCTTGCTTTGTTATTATCGGATACTCAAATATCGTTAAACTATTCCAAATATTATGCTTTGATTTAAGTTACATTATATTACCTAATTTTGCTATATTTCTTCAATTTGTTCATTACATTGTACATTGTAACTACGAAAAAACAAAACACAGTCAACCAAAATTTTACTTATTTCTGCAAGCCTATTATTCTGTAACAGTTTACATTCAAAACAGAAATAAAACTAATCTCTCTATCAGAATAAAAAAAAAATGCAGTAAGAGGAAGAAATGCCTTCTCAATAAATAAAATACTGTCAGGCACTTTTCTATCGCTTGGATTATACGGCACATATATCCCAGCGATCTTTAAACTATTGGTTCAGGGTTACACATATCATATGATTCACGTTTTAAGCAATTTGTTGCAAAATCATTGAAATAAATTGATTGCATTTTTTTGTCAAGCTGTTTTTTATGCTTTATGCTTTGCCTGGATTTTTGATATTTGTTTTATCATATGAAAATGTAATAAAGATTTCTCAGCTTTTTACATAATTTTTTTTTAACCAGTCCTGGTTTTCTAATTACAACAGAAACTACATTTGACCAAACAAAAAATACAGGCAAAAGATAAGGTATAGGTACTTAAGTTAGTCATGAACGCGCGATGCCAGTGTATCAAATTTGCAAAATTATATTTAAAACAAATTAAATGAATAGTGATCCATTGTCACAAACATACATATGGATAATTTATTTCACTAATCAATCTGAAAATTGTTAATGATTGGGCTCCTGTATCTTTTTATCCCTTTAATCAAAATAACTTGTCAAAATAGATCCACTCACTGCTTATAATATACAAAATGCTATTTACAAATGAGTTGTAGAATGATGCAAATCCTTGTCATTTTGTCTTTTGATTTTTAATAGGGAGTAACAATTGTAACTAACCTTTACCAATTACCCATTCACCATCAGTTGTTCTTATTTGGCATTTTTTAACAATATCGATTCCATCCGTGCTGTTTACTTTCATATTAGAATCTCCAACTAATCTACGTACAAGACTCGACTTGCCAACTCCTTCTTTACCAATAACCTGAATTCTAACATAACGTCTTATCTCTGTTCCGTCTTTTATTGCAGTTAAATGGTCATTTCTGTTTGTTACTTTCTGACTTTCTAACAATGATACAAAATAACACAATCAAGATATGTGTTTTGAAACTAGACTCCAACAGTTTTTGTAACATATTTCAAACAATATGACATGATCTCGTTTACTATACAATTCATTATTCACACAATTTAGACTTTTCTGTTTAGTACATAAATTACGTAAAGTAGAGTCGAACAGTACACAAAACACAAGATATTAAACTAAAACTGAGCCACGTGAATCTCACCATAAACTCGGGTTTTATCAGGTGTTCCGTTTGAGTGAGCAGATCATTCCCCACATGTGGCATCTGGTGTGATGCTCACATTATTACACACCTAGTTAATTATCTAATTTGGTAGGTAATATTCAAGGAAAAGGAGATTGAATTGTTATTACAACAATTGGAAGATATCCGTCGTCATCTGTAAAACAAATATCTCACGTCATAGTAGTCGACCTACTGACCCATAACATAGTCTACAACAATTGGAAGATATCCGTCGTCATCTGTAAAACAAATATCACACGTCATAGTAGTCGACCTACTGACCCATAACATAGTCTACAACAATTGGAAGATATCCATCGTCATCTGTAAAACAAATATCCCATGTCGTAGTGGTCGACCTACTGACCCATTACATAGTCTACAACAATTGGAAGATATCCATTGTCATCTGTAGAACAAATATCCCACGTCATAGTAGTCGACCTACTGACCCATAACATAGTCTAGTGGTCGACCTACTGACCCATTACATAGTCTACAACAATTGGAAGATATCCATCGTCATCTGTAAAACAAATATCCCATGTCGTAGTAGTCGACCTACTGATCCATAACATAGTCTACAACAATTGGAAGATATCCGTCGTCATCTGTAAAACAAATATCCCACGTCATAGTAGTCGACCTATTGACCCATAACATAGTCTACAACAATTGGAAGATATCCATCGTCATCTGTAAAACAAATATCCCATGTCGTAGTAGTCGACCTACTGACCCATAACATAGTCTACAACAATTGGAAGATATCCATCGTCATCTGTAAAACAAATATCCCACGTCATAGTAGTCGACCTATTGACCCATAACATAGTCTACAACAATTGGAAGATATCCGTCGTCATCTGTAAAACAAATATCCCTTGTCGTAGTGGTCGACCTACTGACCCATAACATAGTCTACAACAATTGGAAGATATCCATCTTCATCTGTAAAACAAATATCACACGTCATAGTAGTCGACCTACTGACCCATAACATAGTCTACAACAATTGGAAGATATCCATTGTCATCTGTAGAACAAATATCCCATGTCATAGTAGTCGACCTACTGACCCATTACATAGTCTACAACAATTGGAAGATATCCATCGTCATCTGTAGAACAAATATCCCATGTCGTAGTGGTCGACCTACTGACCCATTACATAGTCTAAAACAATTGGAAGATATCCATCGTCATCTGTAGAACAAATATCCTACGTCATAGTAGTCGACCTACTGACCCATAACATAGTCTACAACAATTGGAAGATATCCATCTTTATCTGTAAAACAAATATCACACGTCATAGTAGTCGACCTACTGACCGATTACATAGTCTACAACAATTGGAAGATATCCGTCGTCATCTGTAAAACAAATATCCCACGTCATAGTAGTCGACCTACTGACCCATTACATAGTCTACAACAATTGGAAGATATCCATCGTCATCTGTAAAACAAATATCCCACGTCATAGTAGTCGACCTACTGACCCATTACATAGTCTACAACAATTGGAAGATATCCATCGTCATCTGTAAAACAAATATCCCATGTCGTAGTGGTCAACCTACTGACCCATTACATAGTCTACAACAATTGGAAGATATCCATCGTCATCTGTAGAACAAATATCCCATGTCGTAGTGGTCGACCTACTGACCCATAACATAGTCTACAATAATTGGAAGATATCCATTGTCATCTGTAAAACAAATATCCCTTGTCGTAGTGGTCGACCTACTGACCCATAACATAGTCTACAACAATTGGAAGATATCCATTGTCATCTGTAGAACAAATATCCCATGTCGTAGTGGTCGACCTACTGACCCATAACATAGTCTACAATAATTGGAAGATATCCATTGTCATCTGTAAAACAAATATCCCACGTCATAGTAGTCGACCTACTGACCCATAACATAGTCTACAACAATTGGAAGATATCCATCGTCATCTGTAAAACAAATATCCCATGTCATAGTAGTCGACCTACTGACCCAAAACATAGTCTACAACAATTGGAAGATATCCGTCGTCATCTGTAAAACAAATATCCCACGTCATAGTAGTCGACCTACTGACCCATAACATAGTCTACAACAATTGGAAGATATCCGTCGTCATCTGTAAAACAAATATCCCACGTCGTAGTGGTCGACCTACTGACCCATAACATAGTCTACAACAATTGGAAGATATCCGTCGTCATCTGTAAAACAAATATCCCACGTCATAGTAGTCGACCTACTGACCCATAACATAGTCTACAACAATTGGAAGATATCCATCGTCATCTGTAGAACAAATATCCCACGTCGTAGTATTCGACCTACTGACCCATAACATAGTCTACAACAATTGGAAGATATCCATCGTCATCTGTAAAACAAATATCCCATGTCGTAGTATTCGACCTACTGAACCATAACATAGCCTACAACAATTGGAAGATATCCATTGTCATCTGTAAAACAAATATCCCATGTCGTAGTAGTCGACCTACTGACCCATAACATAGTCTACAACAATTGGAAGATATCCATCGTCATCTGTAGAACAAATATCCCACGTCATAGTAGTCGACCTACTGACCCATAACATAGTCTACAACAATTGGAAGATATCCATCGTCATCTGTAAAACAAATATCCCATGTCGTAGTGGTCGACCTACTGACCCATTACATAGTCTACAACAATTGGAAGATATCCATTGTCATCTGTAAAACAAATATCCCATGTCGTAGTGGTCGACCTACTGACCAATTACATAGTCTACAACAATTGGAAGATATCCATCGTCATCTGTAAAACAAATATCCCACGTCGTAGTGGTCGACCTACTGACCCATTACATAGTCTACAACAATTGGAAGATATCCGTCGTCATCTGTAAAACAAATATCCCACGTCATAGTAGTCGACCTATTGACCCATAACATAGTCTACAACAATTGGAAGATATCCATCGTCATCTGTAAAACAAATATCCCACGTCGTAGTGGTCGACCTACTGACCCATTACATAGTCTACAACAATTGGAAGATATCTAATTTGGTAGGTAATATTCAAGGAAAAGGAGATTGAATTGTTATTACAACAATTGAAAGATATCCATCGTCATCTGTAAAACAAATATCCCATGTCGTAGTGGTCGACCTACTGACCCATAACATAGTCTACAACAATTGGAAGATATCCATCGTCATCTGTAAAACAAATATCCCACGTCGTAGTGGTCGACCTACTGACCCATTACATAGTCTACAACAATTGGAAGATATCCGTCGTCATCTGTAAAACAAATATCCCACGTCATAGTAGTCGACCTATTGACCCATAACATAGTCTACAACAATTGGAAGATATCCATCGTCATCTGTAAAACAAATATTCCATGTCGTAGTGGTCGACCTACTGACCCATAACATAGTTGTTGCAAGGTTTTCTTATGTGGTAAAGGCTGGACAGAATCTGTACACAAAGCATCGGACTGAAAATCTACGTATATCTTCACCATGCACAATCAAATGGATGTCAAACTTTGGCAAGGGTTTAACAGCCGGTCGGAAAAAAGACTAAGCATGATTACATTGTTTTAAACCCAGCCATCCTAAGAGGTCTATATAATGTTAACGTACTTACCTCTACAAAATTGGATTCCTGGCCGCTTAATTATATAAACAACTATACACACAGCAACTGAAATAGATCAAATGTCACGTTTAGAATAAAAGTATGTAAATTATATTGTATTTCAGAAAGAACCGTATCGCTTTAAGACATAAGCCGGATTTACTAATACTTTTCTATAAATTCATCTCAGCATGTTATCAATAATCAGTTAGATATAAATTATGTGGACACACTTTTTAGTGGGTCACTATTTATAACCAGATGTTGACCACAAAATGATAAGCTATAAACTTATATATCTCTGTGTCTTTCCTCCTAGCTTCAATGTATTTCTGAACAATAAATATGTAGAAGAAAATTTGTTATCTTAAGAAAAAATATAATACGAATAATAATAGTATGCATATTTAGTTTATTGCAATATTATTGACAACTTTTCCCGCATTTATATGAAATAATTGTGTTCCTCAACTTTATTGTGTTGTCTTTCTTGTATTTAAACTTAAAACAGATGCAATAAACAATGATTAAAAGTAATGATACATTTATACTTCATACATTTTTTATTAGTGTTTTACTACGTTAGATAATTTCTTTCAATGTATTGAATTATTTCAAACTGATGTGAATTTAGGGCAAACAAAAAATTACCATAAACGATTAGCCTAACCGTGACAAATTATCTTGTCTATGCCATTAACCTTTTTAACCCTTTTTAACCCTCCCTTCTATTTAAATTTGGTATTTTTCGTAGTTTTCTATCAATTGTTTTTAATTTTACGTTGGTTTTTTTTCTAAACCATATGCAAATAAATATATTCTACTTAAATGTTAATGGCTGCTTACTTTCAATTTCAAATTAACTAATCACAGCAAGAAATGATTAGAAAAAAAATCCAGTACTAGGATCTATGCATGATGGTGCCATATTCCAACATTTACAATGATTTCCAAAATTCCGGTATAACAAGAGGCTGTCATTATGACGGCAACTCTGACGGCAAACCCGATTTCTTGCAGAGGTCGAACACAGAACAGCCCAGAAGTATAGACACAACATTTAAGCTTAAAACAGTACTTAATTTGAATTGTGATTGAATATTTGACATATCATAGGTTTGTGACACAAAATCGGTGTGGTCAAAAGAACTAATTTTTATCAAAAAACAATTTGATAACCAGAAAACAAAAAATAATAATATCCCCTTCAAATGATAATCTCCCTTTTTTCTTCAAAACAATACAATGTGTTAAGCAAGGTGTTGTCTTCTCTTCCATCATACCCATTATTGTTTGACAACATCATAATTATGTCATCCTTTTAAGTGTGTAACAATTGCTCATGTGCAAAACAATTAACAAATTACATACTATAAATTACATTAATAGCTTAATCCCTTTAACATATTAACATAAATTATAATATAGTTACAGTTACTGTAATAGTTTTCTCTTTTTTATTTTAACGTTAGCAAATACATTCTTCTAAAAACCAACATCAATATTTTGTTGGATTTGGTTTTTGAAATTAAAAGTACAATTATGTTAAGTTAAGTAACAGTTAATATAGGAAATGATATTTCCACCTCCGGCAGTGAGTTTCAATTAATATAGGAAATTATTATTTTCTCTCCGGCAGTGAGATTCGAACACACGATCTTTCCAACTTGGGTTAGTTCAAAATATCCCTGCACCACTGTCATCGTTTGAAAATTGATAAAATTGAAGAACTGAATAAGTCTACTTCTTAAGACGTGCAAAAAAACACATATGAAGATTCACACCCAGCTTGTTTTTAAAAAAAAATGTGTACAGATGACACATTTTTGTTGCCAAACGATGATTTTTACGCAAATATAGACGAAATCCACTCATTAGACTGTCATTTGTATTGAAATATAAATGTTCCCTCATTCAAACACAAATGTTTTCAATTTTAGCATACCCCAACACTTACGAAATTTTGTACATTGTAACACATATTACAACTTAGCCAAAACAATCAGGATATTGTAGTAAGTGTTGTATTTTTTGCGATAAAAATCTGTAAAAAATGACTACGGATTTTTAGCGTATTTCAAGTTTGTGATTGCGCTGATACACTAAAACTACACATTTAACTACCGTACAAGAAAGAAGTTTTATTTTAATACTATTCTTCAAAAACTCACTACACACTAATTAAAACAAAATCATAATTCCCCTAAAATGAGCAGTTTGCTATGCACTTCTTCATGTCTTTTTTTTAAATATTCTTTGGAATTCCAAGAAGAAAAACAAAAAAAGAGACGCGAGATACCAAAGGGACAGTCAAACTCAAAAATCGAAAAAAGAATGTGACAACGCCATGGCTAAACATGAAAAAGACAAACAGACAAACAATAGTACACATGAGACAACATAGGAAACTAAAGAATAAACAACACGAACCCCACCAAAAACTAGGGGTGTTTTCAGGTGCTCCGGGAGGGTAAGCAGATCCTGCTCCACATGTGGAACCCGCCGTGAAATATATTTAAGAATACTTACAGTATGCTAATAACAATGTCACTATCGATATGGCTGCTTTGTTGCGATCTACAATTATACGAAGGTTTTTAAGTGTACATGTAACTGAGCTATATTTGGATGTAACAACATATTCAGTGTTAATTTTTAATTAATGAATAGTTTTATTTCATTGTAACCGACCAGTTAGAATTCTACTTTGTCAATATAATCTCCCCATTACGTCAACTAATGGTTATAACCGTAAAAATGGAAGACATTGTAGTGATGACGCGCTGTCAATTTAGCTTTTGAAAAACCGATAGATTTATCCACACAGTATCGTTACGATCTTTAGATAGATATAAGAAAATATGATGTGAATGAATCAACTCTCCATCCAAGTCCAAATTTGTAAAAGTAAACCATTATAGATCAAAATACGGACTTCAACACGGATCATTAACTCAAACCGAACAGCAATCTGTAAAGCGTCCCCGTAAAGACAAATATCAAACCATTCAAACAGGAAAACCAGCTGTAAAAGACAAAAATATCTAATAGCTATTGAGCGTCATTTAATGTAGTATTAAGCATTTGATTAACTTAAGTTGAAGACTTTTCACCTTTAATAGCATACACAATAAATAAGATCCAGCTAAAAAGTTTGTCGTCAAGTTCCTTTTTGCAAAACGAATCTTATTCGAACACGCCTCAGCCAGTTTGCTCGTTTGGATTGATTTACATTTGTCATTTCGGAACCTTTTACAGCTGACTATGTCGTATGGACTTTGCTCAATTAAGACCGTACGGTGACTCATAGTCTTCTCCAAAATTAATAACCATTCTTTGCTTCATACAAGAATGATCATTAATGAAAACTAAACTTTAATATGTGTATTTTGCTGTATTGGTAATATATTTTATATATTAAACAGTTCCGTGAATGTTATCAACGGTCAGCTTTGATATAAGAAGATCATGAAACGACGACCTGTTTAGGTATTGAGCAGTTTTGAGACATCAACATGATCAAGTTAACTTTTTTCTTCCTATAAACTTATTCTGTAAACTTAAAAAAACAACCAATCAACAATTAATCACATAACATGTCTGCTGAAAGTACAACACGAATATGTATATTTTATTTTTCAATAACGGTCGACATTTTAATAATATGTTCTGTACAATTGCTTCAACAGTTCTTTGAATGAGCTGTTAAGTATTAACTGCATGCAACTAGTGATTGGTAAACTGATTTCATGAAAGAGAATGTGACAATCATTGATTATCAGAATCTTGTCTCAATATTAAATCAAACAAACATGTTGTAATGCTGAGAAATGAAAATTAATGTTATATTTCTATTCTGATATATTTCCTAATATTAAAAACAAACTTGGACAAACTTGAACAAACTATAACTTTGAAATTGAAAGTACTGTTGTGGTTATCTTTCCTCGAATTTATCAATGCTGAGTGATTTATAATTGTGTCCAATGTATCAGTTGGGTATTCTTTCTTTTTAAAGTTAAAACATACTTGTAGGATAGTGATGGTTGTATTTGAAGCTGTCAAAGTCGGTGATCTTTATTGTCCGTGAACTATTAAACCTGAAAAAAAAATCTATACACTTGCATATTGGTAAATATTTTGTACAGATTCAATGAGAAAAAAATAACACAAGAGTGCACACGCTGAAATGTCTCCTTCTTTACTAATCATTGATGTTATGTTGATAGTCCTAAATATAATGCTTTATTAGAACTGTCACATACAATTAACATTAACCAAGAAAAGTAAACTTTAACCAATGAACCAGGAACATGATAGCAAGGTCAGATGTACCATACCAGGCAGACATGTACCGCTAACAATTTTTCTATACAACAAATATAGTTTACCTATTGCTTATAGTCTAAAAAAAACAGACCAAAAACACAGAAACTTAGCACTGATCAATGTAATTTAACCGTGAAAAAAGAAGTCAAGGTCAAATAAAACCTGCACGATTGACAGATAGATCATGAAATATTTCCATACTTCAAATACAGTTGACCTATTGCATATAGTATTAGAAAAAAAGACCAAAACTCAAAAACTGAACTTTGACCACTGAACCATAAAAATAAGGTCAAGGTTAGATGACACCTGCCAGCTAGACATGTAGACCTTACAATAAATTCATACACCAAAATAGTAGACTTATTGCATACAGTATAAAAAACAGACATGAGCACAACAACTAAACTATACCCACCGAACCATGAAAATGAGGTCATGGTCAGATGTCACCTGACAGTTGTACATGTACACCTTACTGTTCTTCCATACACCGCATAGATTAGACCTATTGCTTATATTATTTGAGATATAAACTGTACCACTAAAACTTAACCTTGTTCACTGATCCATAAAATGAGATCAAGGTCAAGTGAAAACTATTTGATGGGTATGAAGACCTTGTTAGGTACGCATATACCACATATAGTTAAGGTCAAGGACATTGGACATGTGACTGACGGAAACTTTGTAACATGAGGCATCTATATATGAAGTATGAAGCTTCAAGGTCACCTTCCAAAATATAAAACTTTCAAAAAGTTTGCTAACGCCGCCGCCACCAGAACACTATCCCTATATTGAGCTTTCTGTGACAACAGTTGCAGGCTCGACAATAAAAACAAACATAATTTTTAATAATAACGGAGTGTACAACTATCTAAAGCAAAGAAGCTGCTAGCAAAATCCGTCGTGTTTTAGATAGATTAGACAGAAGAATTTTGTTAAACTTCAGGATCTGTTCGTCGTAGGCTAAGTTAATACATATACATCTATTCTGAATTGTTATAAACTAGTAGCACATAAACGTTGGAATACATAACCAGTCGTAAATCCCAGAAACATTGATGTATGTTACAGAGACATAATATGTATTTTATATATATTAATTTGCAGAACAAAAAATTGACAAAATAAATGAATACAATTTGAGAAATAAACAAAAAACTTACATTTCTCTTAAGTAAGGAAGTCTTGTCATTTTCATGTCATTATAACATTTGATGTCTGAAAAAACAATTGAATAGTTGAAACGTTTTAATTTCTTCTAAAAAAGAAATCACTACAAATCTTCTACGTCAGTGTTAATGGTTGGAATCTCGATAACCAGCAGGTATGCAAACATTTTCAAATGTTTTCATTACACTATAAAAGTGTGTTGGTTTTACTCATACACAAGATTTTTCAGAACTTAAGATGCTTTTAACTTTATACTTGCGAGCAACATGTACGTATTTTAGTACATAATTGTGTAAATGTTTTTAAGCTAAAACCAGATGACAAGAAATATCAGAAAAACCATTGGAAGGCAACATGATGTCTATAATAATAGACAGGAATCTATACAATATGTCAAGTTTTAAAGCGTCCCAAGCTAGTTGGGGGTTTGCATAAATTCCGTAGAAATAAGCCTAGGCTCCGTGTTGGAAACTATACATTCACTTATAATGGTTTACTTTTATAGATTGTGACTTGGATGGAGAGTTGTTTCATTGGCACTCATACCACATCTTCCTATATATATGTAGCCTTGTAATTTTTTTTTAATTACATTAAAATATTTGGCATATACGTATACCGACAGGAAAACTAACCAATACATGAAAAACGACAAAGTTACTTAACATAAGTGTTGTAAACCTGACGAATGTTTCTCTAAAATTGAGTATTATGAATTATTAAACATATAATGAACATTGAATATGCATAAAAATAACGCATCCATTATTATAGATATCTTCTGGAAAGTGATGACTGTTTGAATTTTTTTTTTATAGATAAACACGTTTTTTAAAAGTTTCCTGAACGTTAACCCTTAAATTAATTTGGATTTTTAATAAACAAGCTAAATACAATATTGATAGAACTTAAATCTGACTAAAACAATACTTTACTTTACCTGTCAAATCGTTCGTTTTGTTGTATGGATTTTTTACAAGATAACAGGAGCAATCTTCAATTAAAGGATCGCAGTGACACTTATTTTTCGGGTTCTTGACAAACGAATATCCTCTATCGGTATTACAAATACATTTTCTATCGACCGTAGTGTTGCCGTCTTCATAAGTCTCCTGACCTAAGCTGTTACAAAGAGTTTTTTGAAAGGTGCAGTCACTGTGCCCAATTGTGTCAAAAATAAAAGGCTGGTATCTAGTTGCACTGCATGTTGCTCTGTTTAAGTTCGGCTGAAAGACGTATTTATACCCTGTAAATGTTAAGTACAGAAAATTCTTGTTACTTTTCAAATAGTATTAATTATTTCGCTGCATTTGTCACATCTGAATCCAGGTACATTTAATTAAATACGTTCTCAACAAAGTTATTTTATTTACAATGAAATACACTAATTAATAAAAACGACTATTATTTATTGAAGAAACTGTATTTTAAAATTGTTTATCAAACATGTTTATTATATGAAAATAATTGTTATTTACATACCTGAAATATTGGTTACAAGTTTTGCTCAAAACCATGCTATTATAAACAGTACAACTATTTAGATATTAAAAAAGACTTACCAGGACCTAAAATTCTAGGTCTGTTACATGTATCTCTGTATACATTTACTCTAAACGTTACGTTAAATAAGCAAGTATAATTTCTTTGGGGCTTACACATGGATTTTGCCCGAAGACTCCAGTGTGCCTGCGATGGACATGTAAAGTTGTATGCTCCATTTAAGGATAGCATCTACAAAATAAAATAATGCATATCCATCAATAATTCAAGCAATTATTCTATTAAAATTGTATTTTGTCGACACAAACGCAAATATACGATGGTATGTGAGCACATACAAGTCATAAATATATCAGGCTTAAAACTGTATACTAGTATTTAGACACGCGCTGAATCTAGATAGCAGTCGACATTAATGTTGGTTGGCCAAACAAGTACGACAGTGTACGGATATATAGACAATAACTGTTTTGTGTCTTTAGATATCAGCTGTATTTGTACGAGGCTAGGAAACAAGGTGTATGCGAGCTTTTAGCGAGCTACTACACCTGTTTCGAGCTACTGTCTTTATCCTGTAGTTAATTCTGTTTATTGTTTGTGTTTTGAAAGACACAAAAACTAACATATTTAGCATTTATTTTCGATTTGTAATCCCTTGAGGCCCGTGTAGTAATATCTAAATCGCACATAACGCTGAAGACAGGTTCGCAAAAAAAGAATCTCAAATGGTCAACACTAATACATCGCTCAAGGTGAATAATTATCTATTTTAACATAACAACTAATTTCAACAGTAAAAACAAATAACAAAACATTGTCAAATTTGAAACAGAGGTGTTCGAGTTGTCCTACGATTCTGACTTGATATTCACTAAACATGCATGCTGAAATTGACATGGTTGATTTTGTAAAACATTCATACACTTTAAGTTTTGAAATCGACAATTGTCATTGTCATTGGAATGCAACTGGAATGCACATTTTGAGGTCACACAGGTTCAAACAATACTCAGTCCGGCAGTAGGCAGAGCTTTTAAGCGATATCTGTATAGTATACAGATACAGCATAGCTATATCTGTAGGGCTGTATCCGTATAGTAGGACACCCAATTGCAGGATAACATGTTATAATACTTTGCTGTTACAACATTATGGAAAGTAATTTTTAAACTAAGATATATATCTTTCCCATGCAAGCTTTGGTTCCTGGCGAAGCTTTTTGTCATACTTTGAAAGAGAAGCGGAAGATATCAGAGGGACATTCAAACTCATGTAATAAAGTAATAAAAAAAAAAAGATGACAACACCATAGCTATAAAAAGACCAACAGACAAACAATAGTACACTAAACACAAAATACAAAACAAAAACATTGAGCAACACGAAACAAACAAAAACTTGGGATGATCTCATATGTTCCAGACGGGTAAGCAGATTATTTGTGAACAGGATAATTCATTACGGTCAACCAACTTGTGGCTGATTTCGTAAAATTGACAAAGGGATAAATTCAATTTCTTCACTTGAAACTCTTGTTTTTATAGGTTTATTGTGAGCAGCAACCCTTTAAAAAGGAAATCATGAAAGGTAATACAAACCCTGAAATATTATATCAACTGGGAAATTTATACTCCGCATGTAGACGCTGCTGAGAAATGGAAAGTTCGCAATTGGGAACCTAAAATCATCTCTGTTGTCGTGTGTTTTTGCAATCGAACCTGATTGTCAAAGTCTACATGTAAGTATAGATTATAGATATACCTAACTGTATCTGTTGTTTCCTTTATCTCAAGTTCGATGGAATAGATACGTTAAACATAGTCATCAAATTTTGAATTATTTAGAGATAGAACATCACCTATATAGCAGAAAGTAAAGTTAAGAATAATTCCAACTTGGTTGGCTACTCTTTTTTTTTAAATAGTAGGACCAACCCTTTCAATTGTTTTTTAGTTTGGAACGAGGCACTGTTGTATAAAGTGTGGAAAAGTATAAAAAGTTGTAATACTATTGCAAGATGAAAGTTATAGATTGTAAGTACTCTATAAGATCTTTGGATTTGTTTAGTATCCTCATATGACTTACGACCCCTCTAGAAAAGGTCTCGTTTAACATGAAACAGACGGGTTCCGTCGAAATACGCATCTGATAATATCGTCAGTTTGCCAAAAATAATTCCTTCTTACCGTTGCTAGTGGCGTCTGAAACGGACATTGAAGGGAAACTGTTTTTGTTTTTGTTCCTTTGAAAGACCTCGTTGTGTTATAAACAAGAACAACAATAAAGGCAATAAAGTTCAATTGCTTTTTGTTTTTGTTTTGTTTTTTGCTGTGTATTAATGGATTTGGTGTCTTCAGCGAATCGTTGGTAACCCCATATCTTTTCTTTTTTCTACTACATTAAAATGACTATTTCTACGAAGTTGAATATTAATGTCACAACTGCGTGGTCAACATCCTTAACCATACTCCTTTACCCGGAACAAGACGGAGATACAGAAAATTAAACATATGTGTCAGATATAAATGAAACATACCTGAAGAAGAGTCAGTAGGATCAACATGTTCATGATGTTTGTTCTTGATTTATAATATATGCCATCTAAAACGAAAATCATTAAACAAATCTAAGGTTGATTAATTCACCATAAACTGTGCGTTACAATACTAAATAATTCAACCTTTGGTTTTAAAATGTTTTATATATTTGATGCATCGTTGGTCAATGTCAACATGTTTGTTATATTTCTATTTCCTAGTAAACATATCTTGAAGTTATTATTGCTAAACAGATGGATGTCCTTAATTCTTAACATGCAGGTACATGAGTTAATGAGATGATTAGAAAGTATTTTGTAAAACTCCCAAGTGATAAAAATATAACAATCATAGATAAACAGGAATACCTCGATAATACTATTCTGTAAAATAATTTAGATTTGATTCGGCATTACATACAGAGGACATCCAAATAATAAAGTTTCTGACTTATGTTTAATATTTCAATATTCCATGCCTTGATTTTGCAGGTGACCAAAAGCAACAGTGAAACAGGCTAACATTTGTGTTAATACAAGGTTACAAAGGGAGTGAATGCTTTCACTGGATTGGATAGGGAGGATAACTTGTAGATTAAGGCCGGGAACATACAATAAAATTTTACAACGATATGATGTACAACACTTGGGATATAACGTTTCAAGTGCTCACTATTCTTGAATATTAACAAAACAAAAATAAACAGATGACCATGACTAAAACAAGTTAAGATGATTATATTGTTTCTTCGTACTAAAACATAACCGGATCGTTTAGATAGGTTTTCTTTTACATTAACCTGTCTGGAGAATTGTAGAATAGTTCAACTTATCATATGATGTTAAATAGCTATTTTTTTTTATTTTGATAATTTTCCCAATAAATCTTGTTTGGTATTTGAGTTTTCTGACTTCTAAGTGCTTCTTTCAAATTATCATTCGAAAAAGAGAGGTTTGTTATTTACTAGTCATAAAAATAAGGCTTTACGATGTGAAATGTAGAACAAGCAGATATATTTTTTTAGAGAAATACTGAACAAAATTACACACTATAGTATACAATATGTTCATATATGGCATTTAACCTATAATGCCAACCTCAAAGATTAAGTCCGTCAGATAAATTTATGATACTTTTCAGTCAAACTGTTAACGTCGACTCATTTCTGACAATCTATATATGTGGTGTATTTGGAAACATGACAAAGACGGATTGTCAATAGACGCTATATACATTTCAAATGTTAACAGAGTATGACGAACATAACCTGTTTAATAATACACATTTAAAACACCACTATTTACCATAGTATTAAAGAACTCTTATTTTAATAACAAAAGAAGAGCTTGTCATTGGGTGGATTTAAAGAATTGTATTGATCTTTAAGTATAAGTTTTGTATTGTTAAATGCTTAACAAAAACATCTGTTGTTCTGTCTTTATCAATTTAAAAAAGGAATAACGATTTTAAATTTTCGTTAACGGTGACGTATCAGAACTGCACAAATGATAATATGATCCTATAAAAACAATTATGGATGTATAATTGACACAGATCGTTGGTATAGTCGTTATTCATATATAACCAATAACGGTTTTATATGTAAACATTGTATACTTTTAATTAATAGACCTAACGAATTATATATAAAATCTGACCTAGCAGAGTTATGAGAAAGAACGACTGAAATGTTACGGTCACAAATACGAATTAAATCATTCTAGCAAGTTTAAATATTCATATGTTGTGAATTGTACAATTGTCCTTTGTTGGTGGTTATTTTTCAACGATGTAAAAAAGAAGTTTTGTAATATATTCACTTGGAATTCCTATGTTTAATCAAATAAAATTCCTTACCTGAAACTACTCGATCCAAAGTCAAATAAGACAAATATGATGACATAAATGTTTAATGTTGTTCATGATAAGTTATTGACTTGAAAGTATATACTGTCCATTGTGCAAAAACATCACATATTCGTCATTGTAGTAACATCATATTTCCTATAAACAGTACGAAATCCATAACAAATATATTGTTTTTCAATTTAAGGAAACTTTTCAACAAATATAAAAGGAACAATATAGTTTATTATTTATAATCCAAACACATGAGTTATAACCTTTATGTTGAAACAGATCATGTTCTGCATGTTCTAGTTTGTGTAAAATAAATGAAATCTTTTGAAATTATGTTTAAAACTACCCTCAGGAGTGATGCGATGCTGTACAGGTATATATATCCATAGGACAAAATGCCATCCTCGCACTGAAATATTCGCCTAGAATAAACAATGAAAACAACATAACGGACATATGTACTCAAGTTAAAAAAATTTAAGATTAAAAACTTAAAAGTAAATCTCATACTGAGATGTACTGTATTCACACTTTACTTTTACATTTTTGACATTAGGGAACCGTGAAATCGGGGTAGAATCGTTATTTGGAATATGATTCAAAACCTGTACGACCATTTAAGGCCAGTTTGTGTAATTATGTATATCTAACACAGTATATCAGAAATATTCGCCCTACACATATGGTATCTAACATATATTTAAATGTGCCCCGTTGTTGTATAAATGCTCTAAATGTTTTTAATCACTCTTTAGTATGACAGTGCATATTTGATTTCTTTACCAGATTTATTTTATAGGTATTACTCCTTAGCTTTGTTCTTCAATTCACAGTTGTGGCGTGATCGTCAGTTTGCAAATAATTCCATCCAAACCTCTGCTAGGGGCGTCTTAATCTTGCAGTAATGTGAGAGTGATTTTGTTCCGTGTGGAAGGCCTTACTGTGATTTAAAGATGAAGAACAGCAAATAAATCGCTGTTTCGTTGTTTTTCGTGTTTATTTTGCTGTACATCTACTGATTTTGTGTCATCGATGGATTACCCCATATCCCTTTTTTCTACAACGTTAAACTGAAAATACAAAACTAGTATTAATTGATGTGACAGCTGTATGATAAATTTCTTCATTCTGAAACAAGACGGAGATACAAAAAAAAAACCCAGAGGTGTCAGATTTAAATCAAACATACCTGAAGGAAAGTCAGGTGGGTGAACATGTCCATTATTTGTATCTTCATTTAATAATCTATGCCTTCTACACAGATAAATATTTAATAAATCTAAGGTTAAGATATTGCCCATTAACTGTGCATTATAATGCTTAATAACCCACCCTTTTGCTATATAATATTGCAAATTCTTGATGCACGGTTGGTCAGTGTCAATATGTTTGTTATGTTTTGATTTCCTTGTAAATATATGTTCAAATTATTATAATCAAGAAGACAGATGTCCTTAATTCATGTCCACATGAGTTAATGATGAGAGGATTAGAAAGTATTCTGTAAAACTACCGAGTCAAAATATAAGTTTAAAAAAGCCCTCTTATAAGATACATAACATAGAATATGCCTTATTTCAGTGTTTATATCAACACCAGATTACCAGTTCACATCCCTTTTACCAAGGATCATTTGCACTCCTTTAGTTGACGCAATCAAAACATTCTTTAAATAATTTGATTGATCATTTTTGATGTCGTATTACAATCGATTTTATCGTTATCGTTCATGCATATAAATACAAAGGTAATGTCGACTGTGATGTTTATGCACGGGTCATCGATAAATATTTATGTATGCGTCCTGTTTGGACTTTTTGAAATTCTGGTTCCCGGTATTTCTTTTCCGTAATCACAATGCATAGTTTTACGGAAGGAAACAACCTGTACATTCGTTTGAAATTAGGCGCGACCTCGTGGGAAAATTTAAGAAGATAATCATCAAGATAAATTAAACCAGCTAAAAGTGAATACATGGTTTGTACACAAAGCGTATAGTTTCTTGTTTAATTGCAGTTAATCGTTTCATTAAAATCATTTGAAAAAAACAAACCGGTTGAAATACCCATGAGACCAGAATGGAACGGATTTTACAAAATATAAACTGCAAACTATCCACATAGAAGTAGATAAGAGCTTTTTTGTTAAGGACTGAAATACCCACAAGAGATATACCAAATGCAATTCCTGTATACTATACATGCACATTAAACTGTATTTGGTTGTGATGCTGTTTTATTGGCATTTACCCTAGCTGTCATGTTTGCACGCTGATTTCATTTTTATAAAACAAGTAAATAGACTATGACATATCATAAACTCTAAGAATCAATTTCGTATTGCCTTTAACTGATATTTCCCATTGTTTTGACTTATCTTCAAATATAAAATATGTATTCAACATTGTGTTACAAAAGAAAGCCTTTGAAAAAAAGGTTTATTTTAAATTTAGTATTTAACCTCTTTTAAAGACTGTTTGTACACATTATCGCTTATCGAACAATTGAATAATAAAGTACAAATTAAAAAAAAAGATTAACATCGTTAAATGAATCAATATCGTTGCCTAGGACTCTTTGATGTCTTAGTTTGTCACATAATCAATAGCAATTTCATTTGCACTATTTAATTTTCTGGTTAATAAAACAAACTTAACATCAATGTGTTTAAGTTTAATTAAAAAAAAATTAACTTAATCAATATTGTCTTTCATGATATTTTTGTTTTATCCCTTAACATCAGTGTTATTCCCCGTATCATTCTTAAAAAATCAACCACACACAGGTTTACAACGAAAACGGTTATCTTTTTTATTTTATCTTGTAGTGTTAAAGCAATATTTTGAAGTGAGTGAATACCTTCCAAAGAATACTTTATTCTATTTACTTGGTTTTGGAATATTTTCGACTGTCCTTATTTACAATGAAATCAACGTATCAAGTTTAAATATTCATGTTGTTTTTAAATTGTAAAATTGTCTTTTGTTGGTTGTTACATTTCAAAGATATTAATAATTAGGATTTTAAAGAGATAAAACGTAGAATGACAATAGTTATCAAACTTAATAACCTTACCTGAAACTACTTGATCCCGACTTAAATTACACCAATAAGATGAAATGAATGCAGCTTTATGTTGTCCATTTTAAGTTATTGACTTTAAGGTACAAAGTGTACATATGAAATACGATCACAGATTCCTCATTATATTTGATCTAACTTCCCCTTAAACACAACGTTTTCCACATTTAAACTTTACAATTGTATCGTATGATTCATGTGGACGAACCTCAACACTTATAATTATACAACTTTTACCTTATAAGCGAAATCAATATATACACAGGGTACCTGATAGCTGTTTATCTGAAACTAACAGACCATGCAAATGATATTGGAGCTACAGTTTGAAGTCTGGTTTTTAATATTGATTTAAGTTATAATTGCAAAAATGTTATGTTCAATACTATACATTTTTAAAGTACAAATTTAGGTAGGGAATTAAAACATTATAAAAATGATTCAAAAATCGTGCAGATCGTTTATTTGATGTAGTTTATTCTTTATTATGATTGGAAATTTTTGAAAGGATACATTTAGTTTTAAATGCAGGATTTTTTTATTAGTTGTTATTTGCTTTGAACTAGCTGTCATTATGTGCGAGTACTCTCAGATCTGTACTTAACTGTTTTTGTTGTTGTTGTTTTATGTACAAGTGCCCGTTAACGTTCACTCTGAGGCAAAAGATACCAAAAGGACATTCAAATTCTAAAATAAACTGACAACGCCATTACTAAACAGGCGAAAACTCGGTTGAAATAGAACAAAAGAATCGATGCTATTTGTCAGAGAAGGCGATAAGAGCTTACAGTAATGTTTACTATAGTAGCAACAAATTTAAAAGTTAATAGAAACAAATCAATTGACAATTTTCTTCTCAATTACGAAGTGTTCTATTTAAAAAAAAACATTTGCATAAGGTTTCAATTTATCTATTACATAGTTTAGCAGAACAATTAGATATCAAGTCGACGAAATGGGTATCTATCAAATTGGATGTAGTAAATGCATAACCTCCGATTTTTTTGAAAAAATTACCACGCACGTAGAACATATCAATCTATTAGTTCAGTGATTTTTCGTGTCTGCCCTACCATTATGTGACTCAAGAACAATTATAAAAATTGTGTAACAATTGTAGCGAAAAGAGTAAATCGAGTGCAGCTTTTAATGTTAAGGCGTGTTTGAGTTGAATCTTTTGTCTTAAAAACGTACAAAGCAAGAATATTTGATACATCATCTCGTTTCAGATTCTATCATTTTTATATATCGAAGCTACAGGTTGACTTTATAACATAAAAAAAAAACACAGTACGAAAAGATGAAATATATGGGTCAATTGAAATACCTATCTAATGAATCATAAAAACAGAGTAGGTGTGTTCGAATAGCTATTTTTTTTACTAAAAGTACCTGACGACAGTCTTGCAAATTTGAAGAAGAAAATGCATATCTTCGAAAAATAATAATTGTTTGTGTGTGTTAACCAAGGTTTGTAGTCTTCAACCACTAAAAAAAACCTCTGCCCTTCCACGAAATATTTAATTAGATTTTTTTTAAAATCGTTATGAATTTTCAAAAATTTTACCTGACAACCGATTAGACAATAGTTTTAAGTTGAATCAATGCAGACAAGATCATTAACTTATGTTCAACAGATCGTAGATACATTTTTCTTTTAAAATACAACTGACATATAAGGATCGTAATGGTGCTATGCGAATAAATTTTTCGGTTTTCAAGAGCAAAATTGGCAACGCGTCATCCCGCTTACCATTTCTACGATTGTGAAAATTAACTGGCGTTATAGGGAGATAATTTTGACGAAGTAGAATCCTGACTGTGAAAAATATACAATAGTATACAAAACGCAACATAAAAAACTTAAGACTGCGCAACAAGAACCCCACCAAACACTGGGAGTGATATCAGGTGGTCGATGTGTTACTTATTTTTTTTTCGCTCATTATTTTGTACAAACATTAGGCCGTTCAATATCTCGTTTGCGTTGTTTTACATTTTTTTATTTCGGGCCTTTTGTAGCTGACTACGCGCTATGGGCTTTACTCACTGTTGAAGGCAATACGGTGATTTATTGTTGCTATTTTTTGTGTCATATGGTCTTTTGTAGAGAGTTGTCTCATTAGCAATCATATACTTTGCTAATATATCATCCAGAATATACCATATATGTATATATATATATATAAAGTGCCTAGAAAATCAACCTAACGATGTTAGAGTAGATTTGATTCGTAACTTCCTCCCGGGCGCCGGGGCTGGAACCTGTTATATATATATATATATAACTCGTCTAAACATCAACCCAACAATGTTAGATCTGTAAATTTGCTTTCGCAAATTTTTGGTTCTTCCCTCGTCGGGATTCGAACCCATGCTACTGTGATATCGTGACACCAAATCGCCTGCACTGCAGCCGTCCCGCTAGACCACACGACCACCTGGGCTCTCAAAAAAAGAGCTTTTGGTGGGCATGTGTTACCTTTCCACGTCAGTTTTAATCTAGCGGCGTACTACAGTACATGATATATAAGGCATGAAGATGTTATTGTTACAGATCAGCTAAATTATCTATAGTAAAGGATCCTACAAATTAATGTAAGATACAGTCACAGAAAATAATTATATTCATAAGTACGTCTGAGTCAGTGACAACCCTACAACAGATGTATCCATCGGATCGCCATCAATGATGGTGATACATGGCTGTGTACATAATGTATATACAACTCGTCTAAACATCAACCCAACAATGTTAGATCTGTAAATTTGCTCATTTTCATGTACATTGAAAACTATATTCATGTACTACATTTTTTTTCTTCAAATTAAAGTTTTTTTTAAATGTTTTAAAAACGACCGTAATCAAACAATTTTCGTGTACATGAATACCGTGTGGCCAAGATTTGTCATCAGGGGTCAAGTAAATACATGTTACAAACAACGATGTATCACAGATGCAATACTTGGATTATAGAAGTACCATATTTATTACTTAAAATCATAGAATGTTATTAAATGGAAATTAAATTCATCTATTGAATTAACATTTCAGCATTACATGTAGATGGGTCAAAAAGTTAACGCGGCGTTTACTTTTGTGCACTTCAGGTCAACTGTGCGTTAACTCCGAAATTGCAATAGACACAAAAACTAAACGGGCGTGTACTTTTGCGTTTACCTCCGCGTTAACGCAAATACGGCGCGTCTTTTAATTTTGTAAAAAGTAATCGGGCGTTTACTTTCACGTTTACTTCCGCGTTAACGTGAAACAATTCACGTCTTCTATGTTCGTCAAAAGTAAACGCACGTTTACTGTTTGTAGTAAACGCGCGTTAACGCAGACTGTCATCGATACACTGACCTAAAATGTCAAATGATAAGGGACATAGAAAATTAGAATGTCAATTGTTCAATAGGCTTAGAATGCATTGAAAAGCTCTCAAACACACACAAAACCGTTAAAAATGACAACAACAACAAATTCGATAATTTGGACATGTCCTTGACTTTTGACCTTGTAACGTTTGTGAAGGTCATTGGTCCACAATGTCATTGTAAAAGACCTTATGGGTCTAGGACTTTTCGTTCAAGAGTTAAGGCTAATTTTACCTTTTCAGAAACCGTTAACGGCGGTTATGCCCCTTAAGAATATGTCAAATCCTTTCGGTCAATATGTAAAAAAGTTGTGCCTCAGTCACCTTAACATTTTTAACTGTTTACTTTTTCTGTAAGATTAACCGTTTTTGAGATATCGAATAAAAAGTTGAAAGGTCAAAGATCAAGGTCAACCTTAAAAGCGTTTAAAACACACTAAAAATCCTTAAAATAAGGTCAAAAACACAAAATTCGCTATCTTGGACATGACCTTGACCTTGTGATCTTTGTCAAGGTCTTCAGTCCCCAATGTCATTGCTGCAGACCCCATGGGTCTATGACCTTTGGTTATATAATAAAAGCTGATTTTGTCTTTTCAGAAATCTAAATCAGGGGTTATGCCCCGTACAGAAAGGTCAAATCTCTTTGGTCAAAATGTAACAAAATTGCGCCTTAATGACCCAAACATTTTCCACTATTCAAAACTTCTATAAGTATAATGGTTTCTGAGATTGTCCCATAACAAGGTGTAAGTCAAAAGTCAAGGTCAACATACACATTTGACCTTGAGGTATTTTTCAAAGTCATATGAATTGATGATGAATGGTGAAGATCCTAGGTGTCTACGACTTACGGATTCTGAGTTTTGGTGGTCAACCGACACCGGTTAATTTTCATAGGGGCATAACCCTACCAATGAGTCGTTGAATCGTTTCGATCCAAATGTAACGATTAACCGGGGTCTGGTCCTGAACAAATTTCACCCTTCGCTTTTTTTCTACCTCTTACGGTTACAGTGTTTGAACGATAACAAGGTTTTTTGGTTTCGGAGGGATTGTTCCGAACCGACAAAATATTTCGACTCACAGGGTGAGTTCCGAATAGGTATTCATGACACCGATACAAAGTGTGAACATGAAAGCGACACGTCTTACGGTTAACGCGGATAAATTTGCCAAAGTTTTGCGGAAGAATAAAAATAATAATTAAAATGTCAATTGTTCTTGAACAATTGAGAGGTCTTTCCTTTTATAATGTAAAATATATGTTCCAATAGACGTAGAATGTATTGAAAAGCTTTAAAACACACTGAAAATCCCTTAAATAAGGTCAAAAACACATAATTCGCTATATGGGACATGACCTTGACCTTTGACCTTGTGACCTTTGTCAAGGTCATTAGTCCCCAATGTCATTGCTGAAGACCCCATGGGTCTAGGACCTTTGGTTATATAGTAAAAGCTGATTTTGTCTTTTCAGAAACCTAAAACAGGATTTATGCCCCTTAAAAAAAGGTCAAATCTCTTCTGTCAAAATATAACAAAGTTGCGCCGTAATGACCCAAACATTTTCCACTATTTAAAACTTCTGTAAGTATAATGGTTTTTGAGTTGTTCTGATAACAAGGTGTTAGGTCAAAGGTCAAGGTCAACATACACATTTGACCTTGAGGTATTTTTGAAAGTCTCATGAATTGTTGATGAATGGTGAAGATCCTAGGTCTCTACGATTTACGGTTTCTGAGTTTTGGTGGTCCACCGACACCGGTTAATTTTCAAAGGGGCATAACCCTACCAATGAGTCGTTGAATCTTTTCGAATCAAATGTAACGAAGAACCGGGGTCTGGTCCTGAACAAATTTCACCCTTTGTTTTTTTTTCTATCTATTACGGTTACGGTGTTAGAACGATAACAAGGTTTTTTGGTTTCGGAGATATTACTCCGAACCGACAAAATATTTCGACTAACAGGGTGAGTTCCGGATAGGTATTCATGACACCGATACAAAGTGAGAACATGAAAGCGACACGTCTTACGGTTTAGGCTGCTAACTTCGTCAAAGTTTGGCGGAAAAAGAATAATAATAATTAAACTGTCAATTGTTCTTGAACAATTGAGAGGTCTTTCCTTTTGTAATGTAAAATACATGTTCCAATAGACGTAGAATGTATTGAAAAGCTTTAAAACACACTGAAAATCATTTAAATAAGGTCAAAAACACATAATTCGCTATATGGGACATGACCTTGACCTTTGACCATTTGACCCTTTTCAAGGTCAATAGTCCTCAATGTCCTGAAGATTTTGCACTATTTACTATTTCTGTAAGTATAATAGTTTTTGAGATATCCTATAAAAAGTGAAAGATCAAAGGTCAAGGTCAACCTTAAAAAGCTTGAAAACACACTAAAAATACTTTATATAAGGTTAAAAACACTAAATTCGCTATCTGGGACATGACCTTGACCTTTGACCTTTTGACCTTTGTCAAGGTCATTAGTCTCCAATGTCATTGCTGAAGACCCCATGGGTCTAGGACCTTTAGTTATGCAGTAAAAGCTGATTTTGTCTTTTCAGAAACCTAAATAAGGCTTTATGCCCCTTAAAAAAAGTTCAAATATCTTCGGTCATAAAACAAAGTTGCGCAGTAATGACCCAAACATTTTCCACTATTTAAAACTTCTGTAAGTATAATGGTTGCTGAGATTATCCCATAACAAGGTGTTAGGTCAAAGGTCAAGGTCAACATACAAATCTGACCTTGAGATATTTTTCAAAGATACATGAATTGATGATGAAAGGTGAAGATCCCAGGTCTCTACGACTTACGGTTTCTGAGTTTTGGTGGTCCACCGACACCGGTTAATTTTCATAGGGGCATAATCCTACCAATGAGTCGTTGAATCTTTTCGATCCAAATGTAACGAAGAAACGAGGTCTGGTCCTGAACAAATTTCACCCTTTGTTTTTTTTCTACCTATTACGGTTATGGTGTTGGAACGATAACAAGGTTTTTGGGTTTCGGAGGGATTACTCCGAACCGACAAAATATTTCGACTCACAGGGTGAGTTCCAGATAGGTATTCATGACACCTATACAAAGTGTGAATATGAAAGCGACACGTCTTACGGTTAACGCGGCTAAATTTGTCAAAGTTTAACGGAAGAATAATAATAATAATAAACAAAAGAAATACAGTAAGGTCTTTCCCTTTAGTAAAAGGAAAGACCTTAATAAACAGAAGAAATACAGTAAGGTCTTTCCTTATAGAAAAAGGAAAGACCTTAATTAAAAACCAATTGTTCAGAGAACCATTGATGGTCTTTCCACCAGTTAAGACCTTTTTTATATAAAAATATTACAATTTGGTTTAAAATGTCAATTTTAGCGCCAAATGACAGCTTATTGAACGCTTATTCAAAAAAATATATGGTTTCTATAAAAAAATATATCGAAAAGGGAGATAATCTTTTACTTCCGGTTTAAAAAGTTTACTTCCGGTATTGTTTGATAGTTTACTTGACACTGATTCCAAAAATATATGGTTCTATATACTTTTACATTGATTTAGTACAAAAAAAGCTACTTCCGGTTTACAAAAGGTCACTTCCAGTTGTGTTTTTTAAGGTCACATTGCTTACAACTTAATGCAAAAAGTCCCATGGCTTTATCATGTGTACATATGAGGTAAAAGCAAAGGTCAAAATCTAGAACGTTTAATAAGCATATGACCTTGAGCTTAATTTCAAGGTTATAAACCAAGGACCTCAAATCAAAAGACTCTAGTCCTCTACTTTATATTGTTAATGAGTTATATTACCATACGTATGATATTAGATATAAAAAGGGGGAAAACTTGCGTCAAATGTCTACATACCCTTTCGACTAAAATTTATGTGTTACGACATGTCGTAACCAACAATTGTGTGAAATTATTTTGTCGATATCTTGTATGATTTCTGAAAATAAGAGATAACAAGCCAAAATAAAAATTTTAATCATGACCTTGACCTTTGACCTTGACCTCATTTTGATTTTTTTGGACCAAGGACCTCAAATCAAAAGACCCTAGGCCTCTACCACTTATGGTTTTCCAGTTAAAAATGCATATCACTTATATCAAATATAAAAGGGGAAATAACTCTCATATGGAGTCTCTGGATAGCTTCGGTCAAAATGAATCAAATCATCCTGAGGATATAACGAGCAATTTGGTAAAATAAATTTGTCGGTTTCTTATACGGTTGCGAAGATTAATTGATAACAAGAAAAACAGTGTTCGGGGAGATAACTCTTACATGGATAAGATTTTGGTTACGCGGTGTCAGTTTCAAAAGCGTATTAATTGTTCGATATCATATACCATATATCTTAGTGACATGTTGCGAAACAAAAAATTGCGAAGGAACAAAAAGTTGGCGGAAGAAAAAAAAATAATAATTAAAAACCAATTGTTCAAAGAACAATGGAGGGTCTTTCCACCAATAAGTATCTATTTTGATATGAAAATATTAAAATTCAGTTGAAAATGTCAGTTCCTATGGTTTAATGATGTATAAATATGAATTTCAAGCAAAGGTCAAAATCTAGAACGTCAAATTAACCTATGACCTTGACCTCAATTTTAAGGTCATAAACCAAGGATTCCATATCAAAAGACCATAGGTCTGTATTATGTATGGTTCATGAGTAATATCCCTTTACGCATAATTCTAAATATAAAAGGCGCAAAAACTCCCATTTATTGTCTACGCACCCTTCCAATCAAATTTTTAAGTTACGACATGTCACAACTAACAATTTAGTAAAAATAATTTGTCGAAATCTTATAAAAATAATGAAAAAGAGTGAAAATAAGCCAAAATCAAAATTTAGAATTTGACCTTGACCTTTGACCTTGACCTAATTTTCATTTTTTTGGACCAAGGACCTTAAATCTAAAGATTCTAGGTCTCTAGCACTTATGGTTTACAAGATAGAAATGCATATCACTTATAACAAATGCATAAGGGGAAATAACTCTCATATGGAGCGTTCATATCGCTTCGGTCAAAATAGGACAAATCATGCGAAGGATATAACGAGCAATTTTGTAAAATAAATTTGTCATAATATTTTACGGTTGCGAAGGAGTTGCGCTAACAAAGAAAACAGTGTTTGGGGAGATAACTCCTACAAAGAAAAGTATTCGTTTACGCAGGGTAAATTTCAAAAGCGCATAAACTGTTCGATATCATATACCAAATATCTAAGCGACATATTGCGAAACAAATGTTTATCGCAAGAACAAAATTAGGCGGAAGAAAAAAAAAATAATCAGAAGAAAAACAATAGGTCTTTCCACAGAAAAGTGGAAAGACCTAATAATAATAATAATAATCAGAAGAAAACCAATAGGTCTTTCCACGGAAAAGTGGAAAGACCTAATAATAAACAGAAGACATACAGTAAGGTCTGTCCCTTTAGATAAAGGAAAGGCCTTAATTAAATGACAAACTGGTCATTTCCGAGAGACCTATTGACGATTACAGTTAATTAAAAATGTTATAACACATCTGTAATTAATTGAAATTAATTATAGTTAATTTATTTTTCTTCACAAATTAATAGTTCAAGTATGTTTATTCAAATAATTGAATCATCACTAAAATCAGACAGTTTTCTCAGCTTAGACAGGCTGACTCGTAACACAAAATTATTTGATCTCATTAACCTAAACTGACCATATTTACCCTTTATCAAATTATCTATTTAGTAGCAATTCAGTTATATTTTTATGTCAGAATCCATTCTGACATAAAAAATATTACTGAATTGCTACTCCACTGTATAATATAATTGACAGCAGTTTTGGAACCAGCATGACCTCTTTCTATTTAAAATTATAAATCGTAAACAAATAACAATAGTTTGTTTTTTTTACCTCAGACTGACTCGTATAATAAAATTATTTGTCTGCAACAACCAAAACTTACCATATAAGCACTTTATTATGTAAATCTATATAACCAATACAAATGAGTTTTATTTTCATGTAATGATGGATTGTATAATACAAAAGCTAGCAATATTTGAATAAAATGACTGAAAAAAGATTGTTCGCATCAATTAGGAGTGCCAGCATGTCCTTTTTGTAATCAAAACATTGAATCGTAAACAAATTTCAGAAGTTTTCATACCCCAGACTGACTCTTATTATGAAATTATTTGTCGGCAACAACCAAAACTGACCATATTAGCACTGTATCATGTTTATTATGCAAATCTATAATAGCCAAATAGTAAATGAGTTTTATTTTCATGTAATGATGGATTGTATAAAACAAATTATAACAATATTGGAACATAATGACCAAACAAAATTGTTCGCATCAATTTAGAGTGCCAGCATGTCATTTTCTGTTATTCAAAATATTGAATCGTAAACAAAATTCAGTAGTTTTCATACCTCAGATTGGCTTGTTTAATACAATAATTTGTCTGCAACAACCAAAACTGACCATATTAGCACTTTATTATGTAAATCTATATAGCCGCATAGAAAATGAGTTATATTTTCATGTAAGGATTGATTGTATAATACAAAAGTTAGCAATTTTTGAACATTATGACTTTAAAATTTTGTTCGCTTCAATTTAGAGTGCCATTATGACCTGTTTTTATTAAAAATATTGAATCGTAAACAAATTTCAGTAGTTCTCATATCTCAGACTGACTCATATTATAAAATTATTTGTCGGCAACAACCAAAACTGACCATATCAGTACTTTATTATGTAATTCTATATAGCTGCATAGTAAATGAGCTATATTTGCATGTAAGGATTGATTGTATAATACAAAAGGTAGCAATATTAGAACATTATTACTAAAAAAAATGTTCTTATCAATTAAGAGTGCCAGCATGTCATTATTGTAATCAAAATATTGAATCATAAACAAATTTCAGTAGTTTTCATACCCCAGACTGACTCTTATTATAAAATTATTTGTCAGCAACAACCATAACTGACCATATTAGCACTTTATTATGTTAATCTATATAGCCACATAGTAAATGAGTTTTATTTTCATGTAATGATGGATTGTTTAAAACAAATTATAGCAATATTGGAACATACTGACTAAACAAAACTGTCCGCATCAATTTAGAGTGCCAGCATGCCATTTTTCTTTATTCAAAATATGAATCGTAAACAAAATTCAGTAGTTTTCATACCTCAGAATGACTTGTATATATTTTGTTTCACAAAAAGAGCTTATAGTCCAATCGATTTGTGCAGATTTTTGAAAAAAATGCTCAAATTGTGGTAAGAGCATGAAATTTGGCATAGTAGTAGTATATGCCATGGACAACATTTTAAGCTATGGACCCAATCTGAAAATCGAAATTGGCGGAAAAGGCGGCCATTTTAAAAATGGCGGCTGTTTGATCTCAATAGATCAATAATAGAAAATCATGAAAATGATATATGAAAAGATATTGACATGAAATCTGGTTGATAAAATAACAGTGCTGAATCCAATTGTCTTGTAGAACAAATGTTTTGGAAATATTACCCATATTGAATGGCGGCCATCTTGAATATTTGTTTTTAAGCCAAAATATGTAGTCATTATTCGATATAATAAAAAAAAAATGTATTGTGGAAAATATATACAAATGCATTTGTTTGAGCTATATAAACAGGACACTAAGATAGCCTTTCTCCCTCCCCCGAGTTATTCTTCTGTTTTGTGTACAAAAACATTAAAACGCGGACACGGAGAGGATCATAAAATGAACTATTACTCTGAAAGCAATATTAGTGAAACCGCTTGTTCGACATATAATTTTATTTTATACGTAGAAATCAAGCAAGAAAATATTTGTATACCTGTCGTTTATTATAGTTGGCTGATTACTGGATAATTTGTTTTGTTGATATTGTTCATTTGAAACAACTTTCAAAAACCTTGATTGCAGACATAATGAATTTTATATCATATAAGTAATGTTATAAGAACATCAACTGCTCAAATGTTCTCAATTGACGTTAAAAATATCTCACAATAAATGAAATGTACATGTACATGTTTTGTCAAACCACACTCTGTTTATCATATTCTATCACATTGTTCTCCACATCAACATAGAGTAGAACAACTTAATACTGCCTTTACACATTTGCATTTCCTTAGTAACCGTGTTCACTTTGACTTATAAGTTAAGCGCTTGCTGCAGGAACTTATTATATAGTCATATGGTATATTCATCACAATTGACAATGACTGTCATCTGAGGACTTCATATATATTGATTTTTTGGTCGCCATCTTGAATGAAGGCCATTTTGAAAACAAGAATTTCCAATATATAATTATTCGCTAATCTTATTAATTCACCGTTTGCATTCATACTTTTTTTTAATAATTTATATTTGATATTCACAAAGAGGTCAGATAAGGCATGCACATGTTTACAAAATTAGGATTAGTATCAAAATTTCTGGTTCTTACACGTTTGGCTAAGAAACTTTTTAAAACAGAAATTACGTATTTATTATATAATTTATGACCGAAAGTTTTTTTTTTGGAAAAGATCAAAATTGTAGATTTCGAAAACACTGGAACTAGATATAAGAAAAACATAATGGGCAATTAGACTTGAAGGAATGTTTGAAATGTTAAGAGAGGACATGTAAGGGTTTGCAATGCCCAGCAGATACAAACAGAACAGTCATAGACATTTGAGCTGGCAATCACTCTTTTGATGCAAGCATACGATGATGTTGGGTCTTGAATTGGGTTTCCTTTCGCTCAATTCGAACCAGTTGAATGAGGACTATGGAACTGCAGAATCACAAGGCAAAATGGCACAAATCATGTAAAACAAATTTTCAGACCTCAAAATATTTCATCAGCAAAAGGGAAAACATACTTCTGATGTTGAAGATAAGTTGCCAATTGAAAGGAAACAATAAGTGACCAGACACTGTAAAGTGGAACTGGATAAAAAAGAACAATGACAACAATGTATTTTTTCTGTTGTGATGTATCTAAATATCTCCATGATACATCGAAATTTTGAAATCAACAAAAATAGGGCATGACTGTGCACTTGTACTACAAGGCATACTCCCTTAGGCAAAGTAAGAGCGTGAGATGTCAAATCAGTAGTATCATGCTTGATGATTGATGAAACTTGACAACATAGCAAATAGGCAGAACAAAAGACACAGAAAGAAAGCCAGGAATCTTTTATCCTTGGAGTTGTGTTTTCCTAAATAATGAAATACATCGATGGCACACGGTCTTGAAGAAGTATTGTACCAATCTCCAAGCTTGCAGATCACGCCTGGAAGATCTGGGAGTTATCATGGAAAGAAGAAGTGATACAACGCAGTTAACAAAATTGGATTGTAGCTGCCACAGGATATCTATAAGCATAGAAGCAAGATAAATTAGTGCTCTTGATTTTTAACAAATGTAATCGTGAAGCTTTGAAAGAGACCGAATAATAAAAGGATAAAAATGAAGGCATCACCATAGCCAAAGCAAGCAAAATATATATGCTTGATACTAAGAATAACTTTACAAGGACACTCAATAACAGCTGTTGACACGAATCAGTTCAACAGACATAAGTTTCCTTAGTGTTTGTACTCCTGGCTTGTAACTTTTGTAACCTCTCTCGCTTGTTTTGTACATATTGTAAATATCTATTGTTGTATTTGTTATCTCTGTACCGATGTAATGCATTGGCTTTATGAGAATAAAGATATGTATATATAGTAAGAATGGCCAAACATCAAGTCCAGAAATATCGTTGAGTGGCAGACAAGACTTACCATTTCTCAGCTATACTAGTTCAATTGTGCAACTTGTCTTTGAAAGGATACAACTGCAACTTATCAGTCCTCAGATAGAGAGTAAGATGTCTTAAAGATTGTGGAACTGATTCATTTGGAAAGCCTAGATTGAATGTCGCTTAAACCTTTTAATAGTAACAAGTTTAACTCTTAAAACTATTCTAGTTACTTTGACTATGAAGAGGCCTTCATCATCACGACTAAAAGACATGACCTGTTTCAGAACGTCCCCAACATATTCGTTGAGAATCCGGAGAAACACGCAACCTTTCATGTGTACTTGCATATCATATATGGCAGCTAGTATTCAATTTTTCAGAAGTGTTGTATTAATAAATCCTTCCATGAACAATATCTGTTCCAGAGTTTGAGCTGTCACTGTTTTCCATCAATTTGGCAGCCCTATTCCATGGATAACAGATTCTTAACTTTTTTTTTCTGTGTCTCGAATTCTGTCTTATTGCCCTGTCGTGCAGTTTTAACAAACATTTAGCATGATATCTGCTTCTGAAATAATAATCTCCAGCACTAAGTCTTGCTAAAAGAACAATGGTTAGTAGTTCAAGTGACAGTCACATACTCTATTGTCGATCATAATTGTCGAGGCTTAATGATGATAGTCAGGTACCTCATCACAATGAAAGAAAAAAAATCCTGGAATCATATTGTTCTTGTTAATTCACCACAACCGTGGCTGGTTATTTTACTAGTACTTTCAATCCGTGACTCATCTTAGACTTTTTTCCTGACAAAATATGTTTTGATCTTAAGATTTGCTTTGACATGATATGTACCTTTTGCCTTGTGATTCTGGAGTGTTTCTTCCATTATATGGCCTTCATCAACTTGGAACAGTTGTATGCTTACAAAAATGACTGATTACCAGCTCAAATGTCTATGTCTGCTCTTTTTGTATTTGATTGGCACTGCAAATCCTCATGTGTCCTCTCTTGGCGTTACGGAATTCTTTCCAGTCTATTTATTATTTTTTCAGCTCCATTGACTTCATAAATACGTATTATTCCTTTTCAACATACAGTGATCATAAATTATATTGTATATACGCATTTTTTGGTGGTAAAAAAGTAACTAATTCCTACATGCTAAACTTCAATTAAAAGAATTTACGCCTATTTTTTAAACCATTTATTTGTTAACATATGCATGCCTTATTTGAGCACTTGGTGAATATATCCTATATGAATAGCAACAGTCATATAAATAAATGATAAGAAAAACTAGTTGTAAATGCATATAAAACTTAGTATTAATTCAAAAAACAATTAGGATAGCTATTACTGATATATTTGAAATTTACGTTTCTAAAATGGCCACCATTCAAGATGGCCACCTAATACTTCAATAGTCATCAGTTGATATTCTATGTCATAAGATATACGAAAGTTTATCAAAATTGGTAATGTAATATATTTTTCATTTTTTTAATAATAATTTTTATTATTTTTTTGGACATGATTTCAAAATGGCCGCCCAGAGCCGCCATTTTGATTTTCCGAATTGGGTCCATAGCTATAAATGTTAGTTAAGACCTCAACTAAGACTCTGTAAATTTTATGCCTTTACCACAATCTGAGCAAGTGTTTCACAAATCGACTGGACTATTATAAAACAAAAGGTGAAAAAGAAGATATCATCATTAACCAAAAGACAAGAAATCTCACTTTTGAAAACGAAATAAATCAGCTCAAAAATGTAGTGAATAGCCTGGCTTTTAACTCCTCAAACCTTAACGTTCATAGTCAAAACGAGAGTCAACATAACCAAAGTCTGTGTTGCCAACACAAGATTAGAGATGAACTAATGGATCAACGAATCAGAATGCTCGAAACTCAAATGGTCCAAGATATGTGTATTAATACAGCTTTAACAACACAGCTTGCAATGCAAACAAGATCAACTTACCCAATGTCGGCACATCCTCCAAATATCCATTGTGCTGCACCACCATTTAACCATTTCCAACATCCAGTTTCAACATCTAGCCATTTCCCACCTAGCAACATACCGTTGCACCCTATCCCATCTTTTCAAGCCTACAATCATCATCAATTTGTGCATCAATTACAACCACCAGCTTATAACTATTCAAATGGACCTCATCAAAACAACGTCCATATGGCTCATCCATCAACTAACCATATGGACATTAGTGGACTGCATGATCGGGTACAACACTTTCAACTGCACAATTATCCACAACAGGGTCACCTATTAGACAATTTCCGATTTCACACTTTGAAACTCAAACAAGACAATCTAGAGCTCATGTGAATAATTCCCATCAACAATCTCATTCGCAATCTTCGTTAAAAAAAAGCCTTCTCGTCTGCCAAACAATTCTCAGATAATGGATTCTCATTCTCAACACCAAAGGACTCATTATCAAACTAACCAAGTTCAGCATATTGCTCATCAAAAGTCTGAAAAACTATGTACAACTCAACAATTTCCTCTAAGGGACAGGTTAGGGAAGTCAGGACAACCAATAGTGGGATTATCCACGACGTGTCGTCCTCCACTCCTTCCTACACCAAGTACTGGAGACGGAACATCTTTACAACTGCTCTCAGATTCCATAGACTTAAACACAAATCCAAATCATGATGAAACAGTATGTCACTCCTCTATAAACATTACCTCTCAGGATTCGTCAGTGTCGCCAAGTTTAGATGTCAACAACTCAAATGAACCTTCTTTTGACTCAAATGCTCAAACAAATTCAAATGGCAATACTAAAGGGAATTTTGCTCATCCTTTTCGTCAAACTTGCCTTCTCAAACATCCTCCAGATCAAAGGGTAATACTAATGTCCACCAGACTATAAATATTCTTTCTTGTAATATTGAAGGCATCAAGTCAAATCATCAATACTTACATACACTG
This sequence comes from Mytilus edulis, assembly GCF_963676685.1. NCBI lineage: Eukaryota > Metazoa > Mollusca > Bivalvia > Mytilida > Mytilidae > Mytilus > Mytilus edulis. The sequence goes on from NC_092356.1 coordinate 5,936,657, forward strand.
GATCTGCAAAATACAATTGTGTGCCTCCAAAAACATTGTCTCTGGGAATTTAAAAAACAAACTATTTCAAAGTTAATACCATCTCTGGAAAATTTTACTAGATGCCATGATACCAGTGAACCTATTTCAAACTTTAAAGCACCAAGAGGACAAGCTGGTGTCTCAATCTTGTGGCCCAAACAATGGACAAGCAAAATTAAGAAACTTGAGGTAGGAAATGAACGAATCATTGCTATAACTATAGTAACGGAACCTATGCTCTGTATCATCAATGCATATATGCCTATAATAAATACTAACTCTCAAAAGCAATATTCTGAATGTCTGGATATAATTTTATAAAATTATGTAACACTGTCTGAGTATACCACATCAGAAACTAGTGGTCGTATGTCATATCGTTATGTTTCTTTAAATTCTGTTACAATGTCTGGGTATCCCACATCAGGAACTAGTGGTCGTATGTCATATCGTTATGTTTCTGTAAATTCTGTTACAATGTCTGGGTATCCCACATCAGGAACTAGTGGTCGTCTGTCATATCGTTATGTTTCTTTAAATTATGTTACAATGTCTGAGTATCCCAAATCAGGAACTAGTGGTCGTATGTCATATCGTTATAATTCTTTAAATTATGTTACAATGTCTGGGTATCCCACATTAGGAACTAGTGGTCATGTGTAATATCGTAATGTTTTTTTTTTTATTTTGTTACAATGTCTGGGTATCCCACATCAGGAACTAGTGGTCGAATGTCATATCGTTATGTTTCTTTAAATTGTGTTGTAAGGTCTGGGTATCCCACATCAGGAACTAGTGGTCGTATGTCATATCGTTATGTTTCTTTAAATTCTGTTACAATGTCTGGGTATCCCACATCAGGAACTAGTGGTCGTCTGTCATATCGTTACGTTTCTTTAAATTCTGTAACAATGTCTGAGTATCCCACATCAGGAACTAGTGGTCGTATATCATATCGTTATGTTTCTTTAAATCCTGTTACAATGTCTGGGTATCATACCTCAGGAACTAGTGGTCGTATGTCATATCGTAATGTTTCTGTAAATTATGTTACAATGTCTGGGTATCCCACATCAGGAACTAGTGGTCGTTTGTCATATCGTAATATTTCTGTAAATTATGTTACAATGTCTGGGTATCCCACATCAGGAACTAATGGTCGTATGTCATATCGTTATGTTTTTTTAAATCCTGTTACAATGTCTGGGTATCCCACATCAGGCACTAGTGGTCGTATGTCATATCGTTATGTTTTTTTAAATCCTGTTACAATGTCTGGGTATACCACATCAGGAACTAGTGGTCTTCTGTCATATCGTTATGTTTTTTTAAATCCTGTTACAATGTCTCCGTATCCCACATCAGCAACAAGTGGTCGTATGTCATATCGTTATGTTTCTGTAAGTTCTGTTACAATGTCTGGGTATTCTACATCAGGAACTAGTGGTCGTATGTCATATCGTAATGTTTCTGTAAATTATGTTACAATGTCTGGGTATCCCACATCAGGCACTAGTGGTCATATGTCATAATAATATGTTTCTGTCAATTCTGTTACAATGTCTGAGTATCCCACATCAGAAACTAGTGGTCGTATGTCATATGGTTATGTGTCTTTAAATTCTGATACAATGTCTGAGTATCCCACATCAGTAACTAGTGATCGTCTGTCATATCGTATTGTTTCTGTAAATCCTGTTACAATGTCTGGGTATCCCACACCAGGGACTAGTGGTCATATGTCAAAATGTTATGTTTCTGTCAATCCTGTTACAATGTCTAAGTATCCCACATCAGGCACTAGTGGTCGTATGTCACATCGTTATCTTTCTGTAAATCCTGTTACAATGTCTGAGTATCCCACACCTGGAACTAGTGGTCGTATATCACATCGTTATGTTTCTGTAAATTATGTTACAATGTCTGAGTATCCCACAACAGTAACTAGTGGTCGTATATCACATCGTTATGTTTCTTTAAATCCTGTTACAATGTCTCAGTATCCCATGTCAGGAACTAGTGGTATTCTGTCATATCAGTATGTTTCTTTAAATTCTTTTAAAATGTCTGGGTATCCCACATCGGGAACTAGTGGTCGTCTGTCATATCGTTATGTTTCTGTAAATCCTGTTACAATGTCCGGGAATCCCATGTCAGGAACTAGTTATCATATGTTATATCGTTATGTTTCTTTAAATCATGTTACAATGTCTGGGTATCCCATATCAGGAACTAGTGGACGTATGTCATATCGTAATGTTCCTTTAAATCCTTTTACAATGTCTCAGTATCCCATGTCAGGAACTAGTGGTCGTCTGTCATATCGTTATATTTCTTTAAATTCTGTTAAAATGTCTGGGTATACCACATCAGGAACTAGTGGTCGTATGTCATATCGTTATGTTTCTTTAAATCCTGTTACAATGTCTGGGTATACCACATCAGGAACTAGTGGTCGTCTGTCATATCGTATTGTTTCTTTAAATCCTGTTACATTGTCTCGGTATCCCACATCAGGAACTAGTGGTCGTATGTCATATCGTATTGTTTCTGTAAATTCTGTTACAATGTCTGGTTATCCCACATCAGGAACTAGTGGTCTTCTGTGTTATCGTTATATTTCTTTAAATTCTGTTACAATGTCTGAGTATCCCACATCAGGAACTAGTGGTCTTCTGTCATATCGTTATATTTCTTTAAATTCTGTTACAATGTCTGGGTATCCCACATCAGGAACTAGTGGTCTTCTGTCATATCGTTATATTTCTTTAAATTCTGTTACAATGTCTAGGTATCCCACATCAGGAACTAGTGGTCGTCTGTCATATCGTTATGTTTCTTTAAATCCTGTTACAATGTCTGGGTATACCACATGAGGAACTAGTGATCGTATGTCATATCGTTATTTTTCTTTAAATCATGTTACAATGTATGGGTATCCCACATGAGGAACCAGTGGTCGTACGTCATATCGTAATGTTTCAACAAGTATTTATGTATTTAGTGTTAACAGGAGATCTTTGATTTTTTTCTATTGTATTTTTATGTCGAGACAATAAAAAGTAAAATCACAAAAATACTGAACTTAGAGAGAAATCAATTCGGAAAGTCCATAATCATATGGCAAAATCGAATAACAAAACGCATCAAAAACGAATGGACAAGAAATGTAATTTTCCTGACTTGGTACAGAGCGATTCATATGGACAATGTTTGGTCACCAGTTTTTTTGTTGAAGACTGTTTGCATACAACACGAACTTGCTATGTTACTTTTGTCGTTGGTCTGCTGTTTCATATACATATAAGATTTTATGTTTTGAGACTGTCTTTTTTGATAGGAGTAGATATTGTAAAGAATTTTGCAAAAAGCTCAAAATATTGCTTAAGATTGATCAGTGGAATAAACATGATTGCTCATTTAACCTTATCTTTTGTCCTTGATATACAAAATGTATATTACAACACATGCAGAGATGTTTTTGTCCCAGCTTTTGTTCTTTGGCATCAATATTCAGAAAGAAGAAATAAAGAGGAACAAAAATAAATTTGTAAGTTTTTAGGTATTGCTTATTTTTTAGCATTTTATTTTGATTAATAATTCTTTAAAAATATCTACTATTGAGAAAATTAGACAGTCTCAAAAAAATATTCTATCGTTTTACGAGTACAATAAGGTTTTGAAGGTCGAATTAGTGAACCGAATGGTTTGCCCTGGTTTCACTCCCAATATTGACGTAAACGTCATTGATTTTGTTCATTATTGGGTCGGATGGCATATTTTAATTCTTTGGTCGTAGGAGTTCTGTTTCTTAAATTGACACATATGCCACATATGTGTTTATTATATATGTTATACTGTACTGTACCCTAGGCGTTTATAAACATCGTTATTATCATTTGTATCATTGAAGCAATGTGTCATGTATATGTCACATCGTGTTTATCGTTGAAACTTAGTGTCATGTATATGTCACATCGTGTTTATCGTTGAAACTTAGTGTCATGTATATGGCAAATCGTGTTTATCGTTGAATCCTAGTGCCATGTATATGTCACATCGTGTTTATCGTTAAAACTTAGTGTCATGTATATGTCACATCGTGTTTATCGTTGAAACTTAGTGTCATGTATATATCACATACATCGTGTTTATCGTTGAATCCTAATGTCATGTATATGTCACATCGTGTTTATCGTTGAATCCTAGTGTCATGTATATGTCACATCGTGTTTATCGTTTGTACTGTTGAGTCTTAGTGTTATGTATATGTCATATCATGTTTATCGATTTTATCACTGAAGCACAGTGTCATTTCTATGTAACATCATGTTTATCATTTGTATCGTTGAAGCACAGTGTCATGTATATCATGTATACGGCGCATTGTGTTATCTTTGAAGCCCAGTATCGTGTATATGAGTAATCGGGTGTATCGTTTGTATCGTTGAAGCACAAAGTCACTTATATGTCACATCGTGTTTATCATTCAAGCACATTCCCATGTAAATGTCATGTCTTGTTTATTGTTTATATCGTCATTATATGTAACAGTTATCAAAGGTACACCAAAGTGTTTACCGTTTATATCGTTGAAACACTGTTTCATGTATATGTCACATTGACGAATATACCACAAACTCTGTTTGATTTCTGTCGTAAGAGTTCTGTGCCATTGGTATACACGACACATTCTATTTAGGTATATGTCTTATGTTCGGCAGAAATATATTAACTTTGTCACAGTGGAGTGTCGTATAGTTATGCGGGATATACAAAAACGCAGCCTCGTCTAGTCAGCACTTTAAGACCCCTTGCAACACTACCTTCCTTGAAATCCTGTACCTATAGGGGGCTGTTGTAAGGCAACATTCTGAACTAATCTGTGTTTATCTTTTTTTTTCAGAGGCAATCAGCACACTCCGACTGCCTCTATTTCAGGACCAATTGTCTTTATTGTCTATTGTTTTGATTGAAAATGAAATAGTGTGCCACTGGTCGTTAAGCAACAAACAATCAACCATTGTCGTAAATCCCACATTGTTTTATTTTTTGAGTGTCAATGAGTAACATGACACATCTGTGTTATGATTTCTTTCGTTAGAGTACTATGCCATTGATTTATATCATACATCCTATTTTAGAATGTGTCTCGTTAACCTTTTTCACATTTAAAAAAAAATTGGAGCTGTTTCATTCACCAAAATAACCTTTTTTTTTTATCTGCGTAGTAAGGGTAAAGTCTCATTGACATATATTCCATATCTTGTTATTATCTGCGTCGTAAGGGTTTAGTCTCGTTCACGTATGTTCCACATATTTTTATTATCTGCGTCGGAAAGGTATAATATTATTGACGTCTATTCCACTTCTTTTATCTATCTGCGTCGTAAAGGGTAGTCTAAATGACGTGTGCTACACATCTTTCTTTTTGTTATCTGCGTCGTACGGGTGACGTCGGATTGACATATATTCCAAATATATTTAATATCTGCGTCGTAAGAGTATAGTCTCATTGACGTCGTAAGAGTAAACGAAATTTTATCTGGATGTAGGACACACAGTTAATAGAACACAGTCTGTATGGTGCAAGACCATGTATTATTAGTACTTCATTAGCATTTAAAAAAGTCTTGAAATAGGAAAATAAACATACGAGTAAACTTAAAACAATCCATTAGCTTGGTATGAATATAATCATTAATTTGTTAATATGTCAGTTGTTTATCGTCCACTGAAAAGTATATCATGTATATTTAGGATGAGAACAAATAAAAAATGTATATATCTGAATTTTTGTATATATTATAAACAAGAAGATGTGGTATGATTGCCAATGAGACAACTGTCCACAACAAACTAACATGACACAGGCATTAACAACTATAGGCCACCGTACGGCCTTCAACAATGAGCAAAGCCCATACAGCATAGTCAGCTATAAAAGGCCCCGATAAGACAATGTAAAACAATTTAAACGAGAAAACAAACGGCCTTATTTATATAAGAAAAATGAACGAAAAACAAATATGTAACAAATAAACAAACGACAACCACTGAATTACAGGCTCCTGACTTGGGACAGGCACATACATAAATAATGTGGCGGGGTTAAACATGTTAGCGGGATCCCATCCCTCCCCCTAACATGGGAAAGTTGTATAACAGTACAACATAAGAACGAACTATGAAAATCAGTTGAAAAAGGCTTAACTTTAACTCATCAGACGGACAAAAATACCCGACACCAAAAAGACACAATGAACAGACCTGAGAGTACTTGCAGTTATCTGACAGCTAGTTCAAAGCCACTAACAACTAATAAAAAAAATCTTGCATCTAAGTCTTAACTATCATTCCGTTCACATCCAATATCCAATGGATTTAGTGTAAATATGTCATAAACATTTAGAGAAAAACATGACCTTGTGCAATGCCAAGTTACAGGTATCGACAGATTGAAGATCCATGAATGTGTAAATGTATATAACATACTAGTAATAATTAGTTTGCTTTTAATTTACTGATAACAAAATCAATATTTATACAAATAAAAACAATATCCAATGATCTTATTACAGTTTTGAATTGGTAACCTTTTAGAATAAGTTTATTTAAAGGAGCGGTAAGTTTAAAAGGATCATTTATATTTACGGGCACGGTTAACAATATTTCCATAAATAATAGGATGTGCTATCCCGTTTGAAATAAGTTTTCTACAGGAACAACCAAACTTCAAAACCAAATTTTTATATATATGGAAAAAATTAGTAAAGGTTTTAAGTAATTTATGGTAACGATATCCCTGGTTTAATAATTTACCAGTAAATAAACTCATCATAGATACCAGGACTAAAGGAGTAGGTCCGGTAAGGGTCGATTTTGGCCCCAAATTTCAGTTTCATCTAACGAGATATTTATGACATTTTTTAAACACTTAAGTGTCTATTTCAATTGATTCGATTAGTTTATGTAAAAGATTTTAACTGACTCAGTCATTAAAAACGCTCCGATTGAAGCTTAAATATGAAAAATCTATGAAATATGCCAAAAAACGTCACTTTTCAGATGGTTTTCGTCAAAAATAAAAGTGGCCGCATCCGTGTTCATCCTCAACCTTTATATATGTTATGTATTATCATCAAATACAACTTACATTTCAATATTATGAATGAACACGAATGCGGCCACTTTCATTTATGACGGAAACCTTCTAAAATTTAACTAAAATGCTATAATTGTGAAGATTTCAGTAATTAAGCATGACTTTATGATGCTAGTTCACGATATATGTACATTGTATTGTCAAAAACAGCACATATTTATGTAGCAGAAGCATTCTACTTTCCAAAAAATAGCTAAAAGATTACATTTTCACAATTTTGCAAAACTGCTTAATTTTTGGGCCAAAAAGGGGTCTTACTGAACCTCCTCCTTTAGTATATACGCTAGACGCACGTTTCGTCTACAATAAACTCTTCAGAGACGCTCGAATCCAAAAAAGTTGAAAAGGCCAAATAAAGTACGAAGTTGATGAGCATTGAAGACCAAAATTCCTAAAAGTTTTGCCAAATACAGCTAAGGTAATCTATGCTTGAGGTACAGTGGAGATCACTTCTAACCTCTCATTAGAACTGTCAGAATATTCTGTCATAGAACTGTTCTAACCTGTCCGAGAACAGTTCTACCTAGAACAGTTAACCCTAGAACTATTCTAAGTAGAACTGTCAGAATCAATTCTAGGTAGAACTGACTCAATCAGTTTTGGTAGAACTGTCAGCATCAGTTCTAGGGTAGAACTGTCTAAATCAGTTCTATGTAGAACTGTCCAAATCACTTCTAACCGTAGAACTGTCAGCAGAACTGACTAAATCAGTCAGGACTGTAGAACAGTTCTAAATGACGTCACTGCAGTAAGGGCACTTTAGAAGTTAGAAAAATAAATATTTTCCAATTACTTTGCTATATATTAAATAGACGAGATTTTCCATATTTTTTACTGATCAAACGACTTTTTTTTTACGTTATATGTACAAATATCGAAGTAAATAGGTTATCCAAATCATCGGAGAAATATTTTTATAAGATTGCATACGGAAACATCATTGTTTACGTTTCTTCGTTCCCCGTTTTTAACAGTCTCTTCCTAAATAAAACTCTGCATTTAATTCAATGAATTTTAATCGTAATTTACCTTGTTTGCCTTGGATTAACATTTATTTAAAATTCTGTTTTGACAAATGTTCAAACCGTAAAATTGTACAGTGGATGAATTATGGGGTATTAATGAAAAAAGTGTTGTACAACGTAAAAAAAAACTATATATACATTTGCACCATCTCGTCAATTTAGCCAGACTTATCCATAACGATTATAAATGATATTTTGGAGTCTGCAACTCAGAAAAATATACTGGATCTGAACATGAATGAAACATTTGCCCCTGGACGTTCGGCTACATACAAAATCATGCATTTTTCTTTGCCTTCTTCAAATTATATTAACACTCAACTTATTAACAGTATACTATTCCAAGAAGAGAACTTCCCATACATGTACTTTTTATTTTATTTTTAAAATAAAGTATATGAATCAGTCATGTGAGTGTTGGATGATGCCATTAAATAGTTTTGTATATAAAAAAAAAACATCACAAACTACTGACTTAAACATTGTTAAAAAGTCACTTTAGCATGTTTAATGACGGTTGATTATTATGGATACAGAGAGGAAATAACGGCGCGCTAAATTCTTAGATATGGTATAAATACACCTTGTCGCTATTTGTCTGCCATTACTGGATATCACACAGGTTCCCGTAAAATTTTGACGTCATAAAACAAAATATCTAACGCCACAATGGAAAAGTCATTGTTGTATGCTTCAAAAGTTCAAGAGGCCGGGTCAGCCAGGATTAGCGATAAGGTGTATTGTGTTTCAAAGTTGGTGTCATTTTTATCATACGATCCGTCCTCACATAGAAATAATATTGGTTTACCATGTTTACATGAGGCCATATACATGTATATTTACATGATAAAGTGTAAATAAGTTCAGTTTTGGTTGATGCGGTAAAATAATTTTGTTAGAACAACTCTCACTCAGTCTGATATATCGAAACCACTGAAATTTGTTTACAATTCAATATTATTAATAAAAAAAGGACTTGAATGACTTGCTGATATTCTAAATTGATGTGGAAACTTTTTTGTAGCCAATGTGTTCCAATATTCATTGATATTGCTGTCATTTGAATTATACAATCCATCGTAATATGTATTACTATAAGGGATTTAGTATGCGGCTATATATATATATATTAAGATTTACATAACAAAGTGTAATTATGGTCAGTTTTGGTTGATGCTGTCACATATGGTCAGTTTTGGTTGATGCTGTCAAATATGGTTAGTTTTGGTTGATGTGGACAAATAATTTTGTTATATTCATGAGTCAGTGTGAGATATCAAAACTACTGAAATTAGTTTACGATTCAAAATTTTGATGAAAAAGAGGACATGCTGGCACTATAAACTGATGTGAGCATAATTTTATTTTCCAATATTGCTTTAATTTATATTAAACAATCCATCCTGATATAAAAATATAAGTGATTTACTTTGCGGCTATTAAGATTGACATCATGTACATAATAAAGTGCAAATATGGTCAGTTTTGGTTGATGCGGACAAATTATTTTGTTATACCAGTCAGTCTGAGGTATGAAAACTACTGATATTTGTTTATGATGCAATATTTTGAATAAAAAGAGGACATGCTGGCATTCTAAATTGATGCAAATGAAATTAGGTAGCATTGTGTTCCAATATTTCTATCATTTGTATTTTCATGATTTTACAATCCATCCTTACATAAAAATATTACAGATTTACTATGCGACTATAAGAGTTACATAAAAAAGAGCAAACATGGTCAGTTTTGGTTGATGCGGTCAAATATGGTCAGTTTTGGTTGATGCGGACAAATATGGTCAGTTTTGGTTAATGATGTCAAATATGGTCAGTTTTGATTGATGCAGACACATATTTTGTTACATGATTACATGTTACTGTTAGTCTGAGGTATGAAAACTACTGATATTTGTTTCTGATGTGATATTTTGAATAAAAATAGGAAATACTGGTACTCTCAATTGATGCGAGAAAAAAAATTGTGGTCATTGATTTCCAATATTGTAGTTATTTATATACTACAGTCCCTCTTGACCTAAAATTATAACTGAATTACTGTGCAGCTATTTAGATTTACATAAAAAAAAAGCAAATATGGTAAGTTTTGGTTGATGCGGTCAAAAGATTTTATTATACGACCCAGTCTGAAGTATGAAAACTACTGATATTTGTTTATGATTCAATAATTTGAATAAAAAGAGGACATGCTCATTGGTAGATCAAGGGGGAGGGGGGTTCCGGAGTTGGAACCCCCTTTTTTGACGATCAATCCATTTGAATGGGAATATATAGTTGGACCCCCACCCCCTTTTTTTAAAATGGCTGGATCTGCCGCTGCATGCTGACTTGTATAGTACAGTCATTGGTCATTGATTTCCAATATTGTAGTTATTTATATACTACAGTCCCTCTTGACCTAAAATTATAACTGAATTACTGTGCAGCTATTTAGATTTACATAAAAAAAAAGCAAATATGGTAAGTTTTGGTTGATGCGGTCAAAAGATTTTATTATACGACCCAGTCTGAAGTATGAAAACTACTGATATTTGTTTATGATTCAATAATTTGAATAAAAAGAGGACATGCTCATTGGTAGATCAAGGGGGAGGGGGGTTCCGGAGTTGGAACCCCCTTTTTTGACGATCAATCCATTTGAATGGGAATATATAGTTGGACCCCCACCCCCTTTTTTTAAAATGGCTGGATCTGCCGCTGCATGCTGACTTGTATAGTACAGTCCCTCTTGACCTAAAATTAAAACCGAAGTACCGTGTGCAGCTATATAGATTTGCAGAAAGAAAGAGCAAATAATGTCAGTTAAGATTGATGTGGTCAAAGGATTTTTGTTAAACAGGTCCGTCCGAGGTATGACAACTACTCGTAAACAGATATTACATTTGGTTAATGAGGTCAGATATTTTGTTATGTGATAACGAGCCATCCTGACTCCCAGAATAACAAATGTAAAACAATTCAAATAATAACCCCCCCCCCCCCTTTCCCCCATAATACTTATTAACGGCCTAATTTATGTACAAAAAATGAAAGAAAAACAAATATTTTATGTTACACATCAATAAAAGAAAATCACTGAATTACGGGCTCCTGACTTGGAACAGGCACATACATGCAGAATATGGCGGGGTTAAACATGTTCTCTTGCCGATTATAAATCTAAAATAAAACCGGCAAAATAGCAAAACTCTACATAATATTAATCGCTATTTTGCCGAAGCCTTTATATTAAGACAAATATTTCTTAAAACTTATAAATCAATTCCAGCCGTAGAATTTATAAATCAATTTTAGCCGTAGAATTTAAAAATTAATTCTGGCCGTAGAATTTATAAATCAATTCTAGCCGTAGAATTGGAAATCAATTCTAACCGTAGAACTGTTCTAGAAGTAGGACTGACCAAAAATTTGGGCAGTTCTACCTAGAACTGTCTAAAACTGTTCTAGGGCAGAACTGTCAGGATCAGTTCTACCTAGAACTGACTAAAAGGTGTCAGGCTGACAGTTCTACATACTGTTCTAGAAAAGTTCTCCTGATAGATTCTGACAGATTTTATGAGAGGATAGAACTGATCTCAACTGTAAAAAAGCCTTAGTATTTCAAAAAAATCTAAAATTTGTAAACAGTAAATTTATAAATATAACCATATCAATGCCATTTCATGTCAGCATAAAAAGAATTGACTGCTGGGCTTGTGATACCCTCGGGGAAATAAATCTCCACCAGCAGTGGCATCGACTCAGTGGTTGTTAATAAACTCATAGATACCAGGACTAAATTTAGAATATACGTAATTCATAGATTGGCATAGAACAGACACGGGCATAGCAAACATGCTGTGAAATATTAACACCGTAAGATGATGCCAAAGGAACATGGAAAATTAACAATAGGGAACAAAATATCGTCCCTATTGTCGGAAATTTTAGTGTGGAGTTTCCCGTTTAAAACCGAAATATCTAAATCCAGGAAAGGACAGTTATTACCGTATCAATTTTATTTATTTAAAGTAAGTTCCTTGGGGTAAATTTCAGCAGTATTCTTAGAAAATTCTTGATTATTTAGCGAAAAAATATCATCAAGACAACGGTAAGTGTTGTTGAATTTATCAATTAAATGCAATTTCGACGGGTCTTTATTGAGTTTAGTCAAAAACTGTGATTCATAACAGTACAGAAACAAGTCTGCTATTTAAGGGGCACAATTAGTGCCCATGGGGATACCTACAACCTGTCGATACACTTTGTTTCTGAAACATACATAAATATTATCAAGGAGAAAATTAACAACTTCAATCATTTCATCATACCTCCAGTAAGTATATATAGCATATTTACCTTTCTCGTTAGAAAAGAAGGCTTTAAATAAGTTGCAGCAAATATATTTGCATTCAGCTTTACCAAACGAACATTTAATTAAATAGGAAAACTTTTGTTTAATAAGATAGTATGGAAGTGTAGTGTAAAGTGTAGAAAAATCAAAACTGTCAACAGAATCAAAAGGACCATCAAAAACACGTAGTTTATCTTAAACATCCAAATAATTGTTTACACTCCACAAAAGGTTTATACCATTATGTTCATATATTTTATTTCAATAGTTTATGAAAATATAAAAAAGAAAATGTGGTATGATTGCCAATGAGACAACTATCCACAAAAGACCAAAATGACACAGACATTAACAATTATAGGTCACCGTACAGCCTTCAACAATGAGCAAAGCCCATACCGCATATTCAGCTATAATAGGCCCCGATAAGACAATGTAAAACAATTCAAACGAGAAAACTAACGGCCTTATTTATGATAAGCTCTTTTATAGTAGTTAATGAACTTGTTAAAAGCACTGAAAAATTGTATGGAAAATGCACAATGGACATTGCTTTATAATTTTTATATGATGTGCATATTAGAGAATACATGTATACGACATTAAATACAATATTTTGTAATACAGAACATGCCAATTTAACTGGTCTGGACGGGATTTAATCGTCTTCATGGATTATTTTATCTTTTTAGTGTTAAGGAATATCCAGAAACCTATTGCTTCGTTTTATTTTATCATTTTCTTCAAGCTATAAACTGGTTTTCTACTTCTTTCACTAGCGTAGTTATTTTGATATCAACATTTCGTAGGGCATGTCTCCTCCTTAACGTATTGTAAAAACACGTAGGGCATTTAAATTCATAAAATCATGTAATTTCTTTCAAAAAAGATAATTTGTTCCTTTTATCGTAATTTTTATATAGAAAGGAACAATGTTGCTTTACTAATAACTCAAGGTTGATTTTATTGAATATAAATGAATATGTCCTAGGCTTAAACAAAAGAGAAACATTTTAACAGGATATAATGAATCAGTGACATACGGGAGTACATTCGAAAAAAAGGAAAATGTGTAACTAAGTGGAGGTACTTTCCTTATTGCGAATGAATCTTAATTTCAAAGAAACTATTCTAGGTCAATTACCAATACTATTCCGTGCCTGCTCTGTATTTAGTTTTGGCATTTCCTGGAAGAGAAATGAGTAACTTTATTGAATGCAGCAAAAGAAAACATGAACAATTAAACGATAACTTTACGTGATGCAACTACATTGTTCTGTTTAGTTTCAACTATACACACATTATCATTGACAAGTAAACTCAAGATAAATTGATCAAACAAACTATATCATTTTTATACTGCAACAGTGATAAGCCAGTATCAGTTATCAGGCTGTGCCCCAGTATTTTTACTCTACAACAATGATAAGCCAGTATCAGTTATCAGGCTGTGCCCCAGAGCAATCAGTATAAGTTATCAGGCTGTGCCCCAGAGCATTCAGTATCAGTTATCAGGCTGTGCCCCAGAGCATTCAGTATCAGTTATCAGGCTGTGCCCCAGAGCATTCAGTATCAGTTATCAGGCTGTGCCCTAGAGCATTCAGTATCAGTTATCAGGCTGTGCCCCAGAGCATTCAGTATCAGTTATCAGGCTGTTTCCAAGAGCATTCAGTATCAGTTATCAGGCTGTTCTCCAGAGCATTCAGTATCAGTTATCAGGCTGTGCCCCAGAGCATTCAGTATCAGTTATCAGGCTGTTCCCCAGAGCATTCAGTATCAGTTATCAGGCTGTGCCCCAGAGCATTCAGTATCAGTTATCAGGCTGTGCCCCAGAGCATTCAGTATCATTTATCAGGCTGTGCCCCAGAGCATTCAGTATCAGTTATCAGACTGTGCCCCAGAGCATTCAGTATCAGTTATCAGGCAATGCAAAATTATTCCGGTAAGAATTGTAAATCACAACATGCCTGAAAAACGTCGTATTGTCTACGCAATGATTGATGATCAGAGTTCGCATACATTAGCAACATCTAATCTCTTTAACGCATTCCAGGATCATGGACCTGATATTAATTATTCGTTGATTTCTTGTGCTGGTAAAGTTCAAACAAGTGGTAGGCAAGGCACTGGATATTCTGTTCAGTCTTTAGATGGAAGTTGTATGTTTAGATTGCCAAATATTATAGAATGTAATGACATTCCTTGCAACCGAGACGAGATTCCGTCTCCAGAAATTGCGTTTCAATATCCCCATCTCAAACCAATATCCCAATATATTCCTAAAGTGATGGAAGACATAGAAATAGAGCTATTAATTGGTCGAGACATATCTGCAGTGCATTATGTGTTAGATCAGAGAACTGAGGGAGACCGGCTCCCATTTGCACAAAAGTTACCCTTAGGTTGGGTCATTGTTGGAAAAGTCTGTCTTGGAAATGCACATATGCCTGAAATAACTGTATACAAAACATACATCACAAATAGCGGTCGACCAACATTATTTGAACCTTGTCAAAGTAAAATTAAGGTTGAAACCGATTTATTTATAAAAACAGATAAGGATAACAAAATAGAACTTTCAGTGGACGATACACGTTTTCTAAGGTTAATGGACTCGGAGTTTGAAAAAGACACTGATGGGCATTGGACCGCACCTTTGCCATTTCGTAAGTATATTCAACCATTGCCAGATAACAAAGCTCTTGCGTTAAAACGCGCCAATTCTCTTGACATGAATTTGCGCCGTAATCCTACTAAGTTGGAACATGTGAAGTTGTTTATGGACAAAATATTTGAACGTGGTCATGCTGAAAAAGCACCAAGTCTATTACCGAATGATAAGCGATGGTATTTGCCCATGGTCGGGGTATACCATCCTCGAAAGCCAGAATCTATCAGAGTTGTTTTTGATTCGTCCGCTCAATTTGGAGGTGTAGCCCTCAATGATGTGTTAATGTCGGGTCCAGACTTGTCGAATAGTCTTCAAGGAGTTCTGCTTAGGTTTCGTCGTGAACGCGTTGCAGTAACCGCTGATGTGGAACAAATGTTTCATGACTTCCGTGTTAAGACCGATCATCGCAACTATCTTCGTTTCTTATGGCACCCAAATAGTGATTTAAGTAAACCTCTGGAGGAGTTTAGAATGACAGTTCATGTATTTGGAAAACAGCCCTTCACCAGCTGTTGCCACATATGGTTTGCGTAGATCTGTCCAAACCGCATCTCTAGACGTTCAGAAATTTGTATCTAAGAACTTCTACGTCGATGATGGACTAATAAGTTGTTCAAGTGTGTGCGAAATCGTTGATTTAGTAAAGAATACACAAAGTGAATTGATGAAAGGCGGCAGATTAAGACTACACAAAATCGCGTCGAACTCAACAGAAGTACTTAAACAATTTGCTAAAGATGATCTTGCGAAAGATTTGAAAAACATTGACATTGACGAAGAAAATTTACCGTTGCAAAGAAGTCTAGGCATATCATGGGACATTAATTAGATGCCTTTGTATTTAGTGTCGATATAGAACCGAAGCCATTCACGCGCCGTGGGGTGATCTCTACTATCAACAGCTTATTCGACACCATTGGTTTTACCGCACCAGTAACTCTAGAAGGAAAGTTATTGCTACACGAGATTATGTCATGCTCTTCATCTACCGACCGGGATGATCCGCTAGAGGAAGATTTTCATAAACGCTGGAAATTATAGGTTGACTCGTTGAAGAACCTTTGTGATTTGCGTATTCCAAGAATGTATTGTATTTATTCAGTTGAGAATGCAAGTACAAATGTAGGTTAGAAGCTCATGTTTTTTGTGATGCATCGAAGGAAGCTGTAGCCGCCGTTGCGTACTTAAAGGTGTTCTCAGGAGAAACTAGTGATATAGGATTCCTTATTGGAAAAACGAAGGTTGCTCCGAAGCACGGACATACTACACCCCGTCTTGAACTATGTGCTGCTGTGCTTGGAATAGACATAGCAGAGATTATTAAAGATCAATTAGGCATAGACAATGAAGACTTTCATTTCTATACTGACAGCCAAATAGTACTTGGCTATATTTCAAACGATGAAAAAAGATTTTTTGTGTATGTCGCAAACCGTGTAGGCCGAATCAGAGCTTTTAGTATGCCCAAACAATGGAATCATATCCCGACTAAAGAAAATCCAGCTGATCTTGCGACACGCCCGTTCTCTGCTAGTGATTTACCATCAAGCAAATGGATAAGAGGACCGAGTTGCCTAACAACGAATTTAAAAACTACCGATGATCTGAATTTCCCGTTAGTGGATCCCGATATTGATAAGGAAGTAAGGACTGTTATTTCAACGGCTAAATCAACTCTACATGTATCTACATCTTGTCTGTTATAAACAGTATTGATAAATTTTCTAAGTGGTCAAAATTAGCTTGTTTGGTTCGACTTATGAAAGGTTGCATGCGTAGAAAAAGTGGCGACAAATCAGCTGTTACAACAGAGGAAGCTGAACTTGTGGCTTTAAAACATGTGCAAAACGAATGTTTTCACACGGAACTTGAAGCAATAGGATGTGGTCAGAATTTACCGAAGAATAGTTCGTTAATATCACTCAACCCAATCTTAGATAATAATGGTGTCTTGCGAGTTGGAGGTCGTATCAGACGTATGCTTACTAAGGACGATAATACTGCAGACTTGTCACATGTGTCACTAGACAAACATCCGTATATTATACCGAGAAACCACCATGTCGCAATTCTTCTCATAAGACATTATCATGCGAAGGTTCAACATCAGGGCAGGACAATGACCGAAGGCGCAATACGTTCTGCTGGTTTATGGATATTAGGCGTTAAGCGAAATGTCAATAGTGTCATCCATAATTGTGTACTTTGCAGGAAATTACGTGGCAAGTTAGGTTGGACTCAAATGGCAGACCTGCCAGCTGACAGGTTACAAGTTGATGCACCGTTCACTTATGTAGGTTTAGATGTTTTCGGTCCATGGCAAGTTATTGTCCGTCGAACACGCGCAGCAAGTTCTTCAAACAAACGTTGGGGTCTATTATTGACATGCTTAGTATCTCGTGCAATACATAAAAAGTAAAAACACAAAAATACTGAACTCCGAGGAAAATTCAAAAAGGAAAATCAAAAATCAAAAGGCATGTGGAACTTATTGAGGAATTAAGTAGTGCCTCTTTTCATGCTTTTATTAACGCTTTGCGAAGATTTATTGCTTTGCGTGGACCAATTCAGGAATTGAGGTCAGACCGTGGTACTAATTTCATAGGTGCTGCGAAGGAGCTTAATATTGTATCAGAATTCGTTGGACACTCCGATGAAGCAGTTTTTATCAGACAATGAAATAGTTAGGATTTTCAACCCCCCTCATGCATCACATTTTGGTGGTGTGTGGGAGCGCATGATAGGCTCATGTAGACGTATTCTAGATTCATTGTTATTGCAAAATAAGTTCAAGGATTTAACACATGAAGTACTTTCAACATTAATGTGCGAAGTCAGTGCCATGGTCAATTCGAGGCCATTGGTTCCAGTTTCTAGTGATCCTGAAAACCCGTCAGTTCTTTCGCCATCTCTTCTAACTCAGAAGCCTGCGTCGTCAAGTGGATCTCTTGGACAAGTCGAATTCGAAACAAAGGATGCGATGCGAAGCCAGTGGAAACTTGTTCAGTATCTAGCCGATCAATTCTGGTCTCGTTGGCAAACAGAGTACATCGATAGCCTTCAGGCTCGTCCGAAATGGAAATCTGGAGGTGATAATTTCCTTGAAGGTGATGTCATTCTCATGCGGAAGACCGAACTTCCTAGAAGTCAATGGCCACTCGGTGTTATTGACACAGTATTTGAAAGTGATGATTCTAAAGTTAGAAAGGTCCAAGTGTCTATAGTCGTTGATGGACAAAGGAAGTCGTATGTGAGACCAATAAGCGAATTGGTTCGATTGATTGAAGCATCTTAAAACTCTTCAGTTCGACAATTGCAAGTTGTTTATATCATAGATACATTGTGAGATTTATGAGAAATTTAGTATGATCTTTATGTTCATTCATTGTCATTTTTTGAATGTATGTGTATTGTGAGTAACAATGTATCACACATCTTTTCTCTAGTTATTCAAGTTTAACATGCTATAGAAGTAATAATTTTTTAGCATGTGATTAAAGATAAATGAGTTAATTTTTTATAGCGATTTTCAGTTAGAAATATCAGAAGGAGAGTGTAATGTTACCGGAACGGATTTCCGATTTGTTTCCTTTATTAGTATTTTTGTAATATCAGACACATTTCCTGTCAAATTTGTTCTGCTTTCAACACTTATATTTGCTGGTTATAAGCGCCATAGAGTAAGTTCTTTACATTTATTTATCTTAAAACTATTGTTAGATAAAGTTTACATAAGTATTTTTACTGATTATAAAGTATACGCTTTGAATTATTTCACACACAAATCACGTTGTTCAAATCACTGTATGAAAAGTGCGAATCGTCAAATGAGTTGATCACATGGGTCTTGTCAGATTTTTTAATTTTCACTGTATGGAACGTGTGAATCGTAATAAAGTTTTTTTACTAGTATAAAGTCGGCGTTATTCATCCAATATTTTTATGTTTGATATTGATTGTTTGTTATAAATGACTTATGATTGATACATGTATGTTTGCTTGTCATTTACATATTTTCTTCTTTGTAGTCTTTTACCCTCAGTAGAAGGAGGAATAAACATATCCAAATTTATAGTGTTCTTTGATTTTGGGTCATGTAACATCACACACAGTTAACGACAAACAATATGACAGACACGAACCAACAACAACCACTGAACTACAGCTCATAAATTAAGACAGGCACATAAAGTATTTGGCGGGGTTCAGCTTTTAAGAGCATTCAACTTTTCCCAATATTGGTGCGGTGGTGTAACAGCACAACATGCTCGAACAATCTTCAAGAATTAGTTGCAATTGGATTAACTCGAAAGATTGATATGAGGCAGAAAAACAATTAACATAAAACAATAGAATCAAGTCATCGAAATAATAGTACTCACAGTTACTGAAAGATAGATACAAGCCAATTGAAGCTTTTAAATAAATAGTGTCCACCCAAAATAAAGACAAAAAATATTTTCGAAACAATTGCAAATACAAAGTTTCAGGAGAAATGCGTTCATATAAACTATATTTCTGAAATTTGCAGCTATTTTAAAAATATAATTTTACAATTATATTTTAAAAGGAAGTTTGCTGCTCAGATTCAAAATATTAGCTATCCATAGCATTAGTATATGTTGATAGGAGATTAATTGAGGTATCAAAAAAGCAAAACAAATATAGGGGTCGATGTGTTTGTTTTCGAGATATAAGTCATTGGAATTTAGGCGGGTTAAATGTTCTCTCTTGATTTTTCTTAGCTCGATAATTGACCCATTAAAGTTCTCAAAAACTATTAAAAAATAAATAAGATTTTATAAGACTTTTACAAATGGCTTAAAATTATACATGTAAAAGATTTATATAAAGAACGATGGGGGATCATGTGCAAATTTGTTTAATGCATCCAATGGATAAAACCAGAGGATTTCGAAAATCTGAAAAAAAATCCAGAACATGACAAGCGAACATCCTTAAGTCGATTTTTAGAATTTGATTAATTGTATATCTCTAATTCTATAGGAATTTACCCCTTTTCCAACAAATTGTGTAAAAATAATTTTGAAAATAATTTTAAAATAAATGAAAGAGTACATAATTAGCCTATTCATTTTTCTAGAATAAGAACGAAACTTCAACCGAGTTTCAAAGCAGATTGTGTTTAAACTTTCCGACAAAGCATTGATGGATGTGCCACATTACATTCATTTAGTAAGTGTACTGTCGATTTGATTATTATGCCACATTTCAGTTTATTTGTGTCTTAAAGGTACAGTGTCACTGATGAGTGTGTTACGTATATTTTATTTGTGTCGTTATAGTACTGTGTTGGCCGGATTTGTCACGTATTTTATGTTGTTTAAGTATTGTCGTGTTAGTATTTATGTTACATTGTTTTATTCGTGTTATATGGGTTGTTTTTCATTGAGAAATATGCCATGTTTTGTTTTAATTGTGTTCTGTGAGTACTGTATCATCGACGGACATGCTAAATTGTTTTATTTGTCTTGACAGATCGAGCTCATTGACGTATGTGCATCACCGTTAGTCATTGACGTATATGCATCACCGTTAGTCAATTGACGTATTTTCATCGCCGTTAGTTATGGACGTATATGCGTCACCGTTAGTCATTGACTTATATGCATCACCGTTAGTCATTGACGTATATGCATCACCGTCAGTCATTGAGGTATATGCACCAGCGTTAGTCATTGACGTATATCAATCGCCGTTGGTCAATGTCGTTTATGCATCACCGTAAGTCAATGTATTATATAAATCGCCGTTAGTCATTGACGTTTATGCATCACCGTTAGTCATTGACGTATGTGAATCATCGCTAGTCATGGACATATATGCATCGTCGTTAGTCATTGATGTATATGTATCGCCGTTAGTCATTGACGTATATGCATCACCGTACGCCATTGACGTATATGGATCACCGTACGTCATTGGCGTATATGCATCACCGTTAGTCATTGACGTATATGCATCGCCGTTTGTCATTGACGTGTATTCATCGCCGTTAGTCATTGACGTATATGCATCACCGTTAGTCAATGTCGTATATGCATCTCTGTAAGCCAATGTCGTATATGCATCGCCGTTAGTCATTGACGTAAATTTACCCCCGTAAGTCATTGACGTATATGCATCACCGTTAGTAATTGAGGTATATTCATCGCCGTTAGTCATTGACGTTTATTCATGGCCGTTAGTTATTGACGTATGTGCATCACCGTTAGTTATTGACGTATAAGCACCACCGTTAGTCATCGACATATATGCATCGCCGTTAGTCAATGTCGTTTATGCATCACCGTAAGTCAATGTAGTATATGAATCGCCGTTAGTCATTGACGTATATGCATCACCGTTAGTCATTGACGTATATGCATCGCCGTTAGACATTGATGTATATGTATCGCTGTTAATCATTGACGTATATGCATCACCGGTAATCATGGATGTATATGCATCACCGTTTGTCAATGTCTAATATGCATCACTGTAAGTCAAAGTGGTATATGCATCGCCGTTAGTCATTGACGTAAATTCATCTCCGTAAGTCATTGACGTATATGCATCGCCGTTAGTAATTGAGGTATATTCATCGCCAATAGTCATTGACGTTTATTCATCGCCATTAGTTATTGACGTATGTGCATCATCGTTTGTTTTTGACGTATATGCATCACCGTTAGTAATCGACGTATATGCATCGCTGTTAGTCAATGTCGTGTATGCATCACCGTAAGTCAATGTAGTATATGAATCGCCGTTAGTCATTAACGTATATGCATCACCGTTAGTCATTGCCGTATGTGAATCGCCGCTAGTCATTGACATATCTGCACCGCCGTTAGTCATTGATGTATATGTATCGCCGTTAGTCATTGACGTATATGCATCACCGTTAGTCATTGACGTGTATAGATCACCGTAAGTCATTGACGTATATGCATCACCGTTAGTCATTGACGTATATGGATCACCGTAAGTCATTGATGTATATGCATTACCGTTAGTCATCGACGTATATGCATCACCGTTAGTCATTGACGTATATTCATCACCGTTAGTCATTGACGTATGTGTATCACCGTTAGTCAATGTCGTATAAGTAACACTGTAGGTCAATGTCGTATATACATCGCGGTTAGTCATTGATGTATATGCATCACCGTTAGTCATTGACGTATGTGAATCATCGCTAGTCATGGACATATATGCATCGTCGTTAGTCATTGATGTATATGTATCGCCGTTAGTCATTGACGTATATGCATCACCGTACGCCATTGACGTATATGGATCACCGTACGTCATTAGCGTATATGCATCACCGTTAGTCATTGACGTATATGCATCGCCGTTTGTCATTGACGTGTATTCATCGCCGTTAGTCATTGACGTATATGCATCACCGTTAGTCAATGTCGTATATGCATCTCTGTAAGCCAATGTCGTATATGCATCGCCGTTAGTCATTGACGTAAATTTACTCCCGTAAGTCATTGACGTATATGCATCGCCGTTAGTAATTGAGGTATATTCATCGCCGTTAGTCATTGACGTTTATTCATGGCCGTTAGTTATTGACGTATGTGCATCACCGTTAGTTATTGACGTATAAGCACCACCGTTAGTCATCGACGTATATGCATCGCCGTTAGTCAATGTCGTTTATGCATCACCGTAAGTCAATGTAGTATATGAATCGCCGTTAGTCATTGACGTATATGCATCACCGTTAGTCATTGACGTATGTGAATCGCCGCTAGTCATTGACATATTTGCATCGCCGTTAGTCATCGACGTATATGCATCGCCGTTAGTCATTGACGTATATGCATCACCGTTAGTCATTGACGTTTACGGATCACTGCAAGTCATTGACGTATATGCATCACCGTGAGTCATTGACGTTTGTGGATCACCGTTAGTCATTGATGTATATGCATCACCGTTAGTCATTGACGTATATGCATCGCCGTTAGACATTGATGTATATGTATCGCTGTTAATCATTGACGTATATGCATCACCGGTAATCATGGATGTATATGCATCACCGTTTGTCAATGTCTAATATGCATCACTGTAAGTCAAAGTGGTATATGCATCGCCGTTAGTCATTGACGTAAATTCATCTCCGTAAGTCATTGACATATCTGCACCGCCGTTAGTCATTGATGTATATGTATCGCCGTTAGTCATTGACGTATATGCATCACCGTTAGTCATTGACGTGTATGGATCACCGTAAGTCATTGACGTATATGCATCACCGTTAGTCATTGACGTATATGGATCACCGTAAGTCATTGATGTATATGCATTACCGTTAGTCATCGACGTATATGCATCACCGTTAGTCATTGACGTATATTCATCACCGTTAGTGATTGACGTATGTGTATCACCGTTAGTCAATGTCGTATAAGTAACACTGTAGGTCAATGTCGTATATACATCGCGGTTAGTCATTGAAGTATATGCATCACCGTTAGTCATGCAAGTTATTGACGTATATGCATCGTCGTTAGTCATTGACGTAAATTCATCCCCGTAAGTCCTCGACGTATATGCATCGCCGTTAGTCATTGAGGTATATTCATCGCCGTTAGTCATTGACGTTTATTAATCGCCGTTAGTCATTGACGTATATGCATCACCGTGAGTTATTGACGTATATTCATCGCCGTTAGTCATTAAAGTATATACATCATGGAAACCAATTGTGCCCCTCTTCTTGCCGACTTTTTGCTTTAATATGAGGCTGACTTTATACAGGATCTTCTTAGGAAGAAAGATAAGAAGTTAGCAATATCCTTTAACTTTACGTTCCGCTGATGATGTTCTTTCACTAAATAATACAAAAATCGGTGACTATGTTTGACGAATCTATCCCATCGAACTTGAGATAAAGGATAGCGGAGTACTACATATACAGATAAGGCTGCCTCATATCTGGACTTGCATCTAGAAATTGAAAATGAGGGCTGGTTGAAAACAAAATGTTACGATAAAAGAGATGGTTTCAGCTTCCCAATTGTAAATATTCCATTATTATGTAGTAACATTTTAGCAGCGCCTGCATACGGATATTGATACGATATACGCAAGCTTGCATCTCCTATCATGATTTTCTTGATAGAGGATTATTGCTCAAAAGGGATATATTAAACCAAGAATTCCAAATGTTGAAGTTGAAGTCATCCCTTTGTAAATTTTACGGACGCCATCACGAGTTGGTTGACCGTTATGGTATAACCGTTTTACAGATGGTATCAAATATGTTCTGTATGTCGTTACTACAATACATTTCCAAAATTTTCACGAATGTGACCTACCAAATTAGACTATTTACCGGATGTGTAAAAACATAAGCAACACGACGGGTTCCACATGTAGAACAGGATATGCTTATCCTTCCGAAACACCTGAAATCACCCTCCAGTTACTGGTGGGGTTCGTGTTGCTTTGTCTTTAGTTTTCTAGGTTGTCTTCTGTACAATTATTTGTCTGTCTTTTTATTTTTTATTCATGGCATTGTCAGTTTATTTTCAATATATGAGTTTGACTGTCCCTCTGGTATATTTAACCCCTCTTCGTGTAATTGACTCGCTTGTTTGCTTTCTCATTGACGAATTTGCCTAGTTAGCATCATGCGCTCTGCAACCTTTGCAACATTTCAATCCTTTAAAGGTTGGTCCATGTAGGTGGCCTGTTGCTAGTCAAAATTATGTCCTAATCCGCTTTTACTCTTTTTTAAAGACAGTCAGAATACTACGACTGCTTCTATTTTAGGACCTACCTATTGTCTATACTGTTAATTTGTTAAAATTCTGAAAATGGAATATTGTGCCACTTGTCCTTAAGCAACAAACAATCAATTGTTGTCGTAATTGCCACATTGTTTTGTTTTGTGAGTGTCAAGGAGTTACATGAAAAATTTGTTTTATTATTTCTTTCGTTAGAGTACTCTGTCACATGATTTATATTATACATCCTATTCTAGGATGTGTCTCGTAAACCTTTTTCACATTTAAAAAAAAAATAAAAAAATGGAGTTGTTTAAAATAACATTAAGTACTTGTGTCGTCAATGTTGTATTTCATTTGTCTTTTCATTATCATCGTCGTAAGGGTATATATAGTCATTGACGTATATAACACATCCTTTTAAAATGTATTATCTGCGTCGTAAGGGTATAATCTCATTGACGTATATTCCACATCTTTTTATTATCTCAGTCGTAAGTGTATAGTCACCTTGACGTATATTCCACATATTTTTATTATCTGCGTCATAAGGGTATATTTTCAATGACGTGTATTCCATCTTTTTTATCATTTGCGTCATAAGAGTATAATATCATTGACGTATATCCCACGTCTTTTCAATATGTGCGACGTAAGGATATAGTCTCATTGACGTATACTCCACATCTTTTTACTATATGCGACGTACGGGTATCGTCTCATTGACGTATATTCAACATCTTGTTATTATCTACGTCGTAAGGGTATAGTTTCATTGACGTATATTCCACATCTTTTTATTATCTGCGTCATAAGGGTATAGTCTTATTGACGTAAGGGTATAGTTTCATTGACGTATATTTAACCCCTTTTTATTATCTGCGTCGTAAGGGTAAAGTCTCACAGACGTACATTCCATTTTTTTTTTATTATCTGCGTCATAAGATCTAGAGATATAGTGTAATTGACGTATCCATATCTTTTTATTATCTGCGTCGTATAAGGTATAGTATAATTGACGTATATTCCTCATCTTTTTATTATCTGCGTCGTAAGGGTATAGTCTCATTGACGAATTCATATCAATTTGTATCTTAGTCATACGGGTAACGTCTCATTGACGTATATTCCACATCTTTTTTATAACCTGCGTCGTAAGGATATAGTCTCATTGATGTATACTCTAACTCTTCTTTTTTTTATCTGCGTCGTAAGGGTTAAGTCTTATTGACGTACATTCGAAATCTTTTTATTATCTTCGTTGATAGGGTATAGTCTCATTGATGTATATTCCAAATCTTTTTATTATCTGTGTCGTAAGAGTAAAGTCTCATTGGCGTATATTCCACATTTTTTTTATTATCTGCGCCGTAAGGGTAAAGTCTCATTGACGTATATTCAACATCTTTTTATTATCTTCGTTGCAGGGATATGGTTATCGTAATCTGTAATCGTAATCGATTGTAATTGATTACATTTTTTCCAGTAATCGACCATAATCTGTAATCGAAGACACAGTCACATTGACGTATATTCCACATCGTGTTATCATCTGCTTCGTAAAGGTAAAGTCTCATCGACGTATATGCCACATCTTTTTATTATCTCAGTCGTAAGTGGATAGTCACATTGACGTATATTCCACATCGTGTTATCATCTGCGTCGTAAAGTTAAAGTCTCATTGACGTATATGCCACATCTTTATAATATCTGCGACATAAGGGTATAGTCGCATTGACGTATATTCCACATTTACTTTATCTGTTTAAGTTCTGAATACTAGGTGTATATGACAAACCTGTATTGTTTCTTTGTGTCGCTTCAACTTCGTACTTTATTTGGCCTTTTTAACTTTTTTGGATTCGAGCGTCACTGATGAGTCTTTTGTAGACGAAACGTGCGTCTGGCGTATATACAAAATTTAGTTCTGGTATCTATGATGAGTTTATTGGTTACTGTCTCATTCACATATGTCACATCTTTTCTTATGATTTGTTTCCTTGAGCATGTTGAGGTACCGCATTATTGACGGATATTTCACAGGATTTGATCATTTGATTTTTTTCGTTTGCGTATGGTGTTATTGACCACGTCGGCTTTCTTTCTTTGGTCGTAATTTTATTAAGGACGTACTTTCTTGTCTCCCAAAACAAACAAGAGATAGGTTTTTTTGGGGCCGTGGGGGGGGGGGGGGGGGGGGAAGTGAGGGGGGAACTGCCGGATAATAATGATATATTACAATTTTAAAGTTGTTATATCGAGGTCAGACTAAGATTAAGGTCATACAGCTTGATATAATTATCATCTTACTGTCAAATATCAAAACCCTGACGTGTTAAAATCCAAACATTCAAGAAACATACGCCACTTCAGAAATTTCAAGTTAATAACATGTACATTATAGAATAGTTGCGAGTTCGTAAACATGCACTGAAATATCAAATGGAAATAAATAAAGAAAACACATCCTTGGCGTATGCAAAATTTCCCAGACATTGCATATATAGCTGTTGTATAAGCTTCAATCATTTTTAATACATACATGAACAAATTTAGTTAAAAACTATATTGTATTGAACCTTTAAGAAAGTACTGTTGTAATTCTGTAATATAAATGATTATGTTGATTTTGTATTCGGTTGATAACATACATGTACAAAACAATAAAAATCATTTACCTTCACACTGAATGCTATCAGCTGTAATGTTCCTGTATGTCCGTTAGTTTCTAAAGTGTAACTCATAAACCAATTTCTTTTTTTAAATCCGGACATGATTTATATTTCATACAAAAGTTCAGAGACCCGCCATTTTGTACAAATAAAAAGGAAATAATGAGGTGCTACAATATAAAATATGATAAAGAATAGAAAATAATGGACAAACAGTATAACGAATAGAAAATAATGGACAAACAGTATAACGAATAGAAAATAATGGACAAACAGTATAACGAATAGAAAATGATGGACAAACAGTATAACAAATAGAAAATGATGGACAAACAGTATAACGAATAGAAAATAATGGACAAACAGTATAACGAATAGAAAATAATGGACAAACAGTATAACGAATAGACAATGATGGACAAACAGTATAACGAATAGAAAATAATGAACAAACAGTATAACGAATAGACAATGATGGACAAACAGTATAACGAATAGAAAATAATGGACAAACAGTATAACGAATAGAAAATAATGGACAAACAGTTTAGCAAATAGAAAATAATGGACAAACAGTATAACGAATAGACAATGATGGACAAACTGTATAACGAATAGAAAATAATGGACAAACAGTATAACGAATAGAAAATAATGGACAAACAGTATAACGAATAGAAAATAATGGACAAACAGTATAACGAATAGACAATGATGGACAAACTGTATAACGAATAGAAATAATTGACAAACAGTATAACGAATAGAAAATAATGGACAAACAGTATAACGAATAGAAAATAATGGACAAACAGTATAACGAATAGACAATGATGGACAAACAGTATAACGAATAGAAAGTAATGGACAAACAGTATAACGAATAGAAAATAATGGACAAACAGTATAGCAAATAGAACATAATGGACAAACAGTATAACGAATAGACAATGGTGGACAAACTGTATAACGAATAGAAATAATGGACAAACAGTATAACGAATAGAAAATAATGGACAAACAGTATAACGAATAGAAAATAATGAACAAACAATATAACGAATAGACAATGATGGACAAACAGTATAACGAATAGAAAAATGAAGAGCCCCATCCAGACCCTCATACCAAACAAATGAAGGAAAAAAAGTATCAGTTCAAAAGACAAGCAACCCGACGACACAAAACTAGAGGCCCTTAAGAGTCTGTGTAGCTCACCTTGGTCTATGTGCATATGAAGCTAAGAACACAGATGGATTCATGACAAAACTGTGTTTTGGTGATGGTGATGTGTTTGTAGATCATACTTTACTGAACATTTTTTTTGCTGATTACAATTATCTTTATCTTTAATGAACTTTGCCCAAAAGTAACATAGGGAAATATTTATTTTTTTTTAATTTACAAAATTTATGAAAATTGATTAAAATTGACTATAAAGGGCAAAACACTCCTTAAGAGGGCAATTGACCATGTTGGCCATGTTGACTTATTTGTAAGTCTTACATTATTGCTGTTTACAGTTTATCTTTGTCTATAATAATATTGAAGATAATAACCAAAAGCTGCAAAATTTTCTAAAAAATACCAATTCAGGGGTAGCAACTCAACAACGGATTGCCTGATTGGTCTGATAATTTCAGGGCAGATAGATCTTAACATAATGGACCATTTTAGGCCAGGTGAGCTAAAAATTGAGAATTTGCTCTGATTTTAATTTACAAACTACACATCCTACAACTTAATAAGGAGACACATATGACTAAAATTCTATTTTTTTTTTTAAAGTTTTCAAAGATATGATGAAGTATTCTTGAGTAATGGTTTTCTCTGAAACAGTAAGTGGAAGTAAATCAAACAACATAAGATCTTTGTAACAATTCTCTAAATTTTAATAAATCTGATTTGTTGTCACAGATGAAATAAATGAGTTTATCACCCAAAATACAACAACCCAACGATACACTACGATGTGTAATTTATTTCGAATTTGTTTACAACCATTACATAGAATATGTGTTTCGAATAACACAATTTAATTAGGATATACATATGATTTATATTAAAATATTATCATAAAAAAGTTATATATGGTTTGAAAAGATATCATAAAAGATATTTTTAATATTGGTTTGTCTTCAACTATCAAACATCAAGTGGTGTTAACCAATAAAACAACACATCTTTGTAACATTTCACAAACTTTCCATATCAAGTTACCCTCTTGTCATACATGAAATAAAAGTGTTTATTTACCAAAAAACATGTACATAACAAAGTCTTTCTGTACATAAATGAAATCCATTTAAGTTAGATTGATAGTAAAGAAAACAAAATTTGGTACAAAATATTTTGCACAAACAGATCCGACTTCGAATACACTCATTGTCTGAAGGAATTATTCATGTTTATTTATGTTGATATTTGACGTCAAAAGAAAAAGCATTTCCGTTAAAAATATTACAAACAAGAAGAATATTTTCTTTTTTGTCATAATGAATTCCACACGGCCTAAACAATCCATCAGATTTAGTAAGAAGTTCTCTTTGATGTTTACCATCATCAGATACAACTATTACAGTGTGTGCCGTCTTATTAGTCACATAGACATTCCCCTCATCATCTGTTGTTACACGAGTTAAATCTTGAAATCCATTCATTTTAAATTTCCACATTACTTTTCCATCTAACGAGCAGCAGTATGTTGATGTTCTTTCTCTACAGACCAACCTGTCTCTGTGTACTGTAATGTCGAAGATATCGTCTGTAGGTAACGGTATAGTACGTAGTACTTTACCTGTCAGGTCCATCACATGTATTATTCTCCAATCAATAACAACGTACAGGTTATTATCATTATATGATATTCCGTAGCAGAGACCACTGGTGTTGATTGTACTGGAGATAGAACGTGTAGATATATTTATTATCAGTATGGTATTGTTATGTCTACAGGATACTGCTACAGTGTTACTATCTATCTCTGTTATATAATATGGTTGATAGGATAGAGGAATGTAATGGATATCAGTACCGTCTGAATTACAAATAATAAGTCGTTTATTATTAGAGTCTGTAAACACCAATGTATTGCCTATTTGTATACAACTATCAATGAACTGACTTCCATCCTCTGACATCTTTATATTTATCTGTTTACGTAAAGTGACAGCAACAGGAAGGTTGTTTTTGACGGAGGCTTGATCATGGATGAATGTTTTTTCTTTGCTTGTTTCATTTTAAAAAAAAATAAATTATGAAGTATCGAATTGATTATAAAAACAAGCGATTGCTTAATCTATAATTTAGTTTATCGCTTAAAGGAATTGAATGTTGTAAAACTTGTTTTGCACACTTTATACTGAACGTAATATTGATTTGTTCAAGACCTCAAATTTTCTCTCGGATGTAAACAATTTAATTAAGTGTTATTTTCACTATTGACACATGAAGCTTAGCATAATTCAATGACATCATATGTATATAGTGAAAGGAAAATTGAAAAAGTTTATAAATGACAGAGAGTCTTGTACTGGACACACCAATGCAGTGGAATACTATATGATTGGATTTATTTGGCCTTCCAATTTTAAATCATGAGCCCAAAAAAAATGTCAATATGATTCCTTTGTCCTAAACCTTAACCACGGACAGAAAAATGAACCGAAAAGGATGGACTTTTCTTTACGAGTGTTTGTTGGTTGTTTAACGTCCAGTGACAAATAATTCGTGAATGTTCAGAACGAGAAAACAAATTAACAATACATACTACATTGGTAGGTAGGTTATGTAAGGGAGGCCGTGCAGGATTAAGGTCAGTGAAATATAGACTGCCACTGACAAACGAGAGTTAATTGGAAAGGGACAGAAATACCTTGTAAAATATCATATACGAACCCTTCGCAGAGCAGAGAGCATTGCACTATTAACACGAGTCTTAGATGTAATGTCCCCATTCTGACCGGACGTGGCTTGTACATCCCACACATTTAAACGAACGCTCTGCTTAGTCAAGAGTTTTACTGCCAATCGGAAGACATCTGATGTGACAAAAATTGAACATGCAATTTCACCAGATTGTAAACATAATGATATAAAAAGATGGGGTATGAGTGCCAATGAGACAACTCTCCATTCAAGTCAAACTTTGTAAAAGTAAACCATTATCGGTCAAAAAACGACCTTCAACACGGAGCATTGACTCACGCCGAAGAACGAGTTTTAACGGGCCAAAACAATGACTAATTTAAACTATTCTGACAGGACAATCAACAGTCTAATTTTTATATAAAAAAAAAAACGGGAAACACTTAAAAAACGGGAACCACATAAAAAAACCGACAACCACTGTACATGTAAACAGGCCATTAATGTTCCTTTTTCGATTAGATATCTATATATATGCTGTTTTCTCTAATAATCAAATTAAGATGTAACAAAATGAAGAATACCACCATGGAACACAGATGAAGCCCCCGCTTTCATATGACGTTATAAAGGGTATAACTCGGAACGTGTTAAGGATGTACTCCTCTGAGGAGCCCACAATTTCTAGCATTAAACTTTTTTTTTTAAACCAGATTTTTTGGGTTTATATGACTGTAAAAAAAATATTCGTGAAGAAAAAATCATATGGTGGTGCGCTTCTTTTTTTTGCTACAGCCCTCTGAAAGTACCCAATTTTGAAGATTTTTCCATTTTTAATCAGTTTTTACCCATTTTTGGGCTATTATCGTGAAAAAAAATCACAGTTCCACAATTAAACTTTTTTTCATACTCTCAATAAAGATGAAGGGGACCAATCTGAATAAATTCAACTCACAAAAACTATAGGTAGGTGTTAATACAAGAAAGTTTTATCAGATTTTGATGCTTTTTCATGTCAAATTTATCATATTGACAATGTTTTTGATTTTTCTCTCTTCAAAGAACAAAATGCATATTTTTTCAACTCTCTAGTTATAAATGATTGAAAAAAATACATATCTATGAAATTTGAAAAGAAAAAAATTATATGGAATGTTTATGTTTCTGGTAAATTATTTGTTTGTACCCCTCACCCATTTTTCTCAAAATTTCACTAAAAAAGACTGACTTGATTAGTAATAAAATTTGAAAATTTCATTACTTAAAAACTACTATTTTCCATTTATATCACAAGTTTTGGAAATAATTCTAGAACGAGATCTCAATGAGACTGAACGAGACTGAAATGTCAGAAGAATACATCCTTAAGACCTTGAATTCGGTACTGAATAAATAAATGATTAAAGAAAAGAGGGACGAAAGATACCAAAGGGACAGTCAAACTCATAAATCTAAAACAAACTGACAACGCCATGGCTAAAAATGAAAAAGACAAACAGAAAAACAATAGTAAACATGACACAACATAGAAAACTAAAGAATAAACAACACGAACCCCACCAAAAATTAGGGGTGGTGCTCCGGAAGGGTAAGCAGATCCTGCTCCACATGTAGCACCCGTCGTGTTGCTGATGTGATTACAAAATTTTAATCCGGTAAATAGTCTAATTCGGTAGGTCACATTCATGAAAGGGAAGGGAATTGTATTTACGATGTAAGGAACATATCCGATATCATTTGTGAAACGGTTATTCCATAACGGTCAACCAACTCGTGATGGCGTCCGTAAAATTTAAGAAGGGATGATTTCAACTTCACCATTTGGAACTCTTGGTTTAATAGCTTCCTTGTGAGCAGCAACCCTCTATCAAAAAAATCATGATAGAAAATGCAAACCCAGGGATATCGTATCAATTGGGAGATATATACCCCGTATGCAGGTGCTGCTAAAATGTTTTAATTATGAATACCATACTACGTGTCTTCCTGTAACGAAAACACCTGACATGGAGCAAGTTTTCCAAGGAAGGAGCTTCTTTACTGTGATTGAGAAAGCGGTACAAATGTCTCAATCTGAGGGTATCACCTCAAGACGCTTCAGGTGGCGCTTTGTGATGTATCAATATGCATCTACGTCAGATCGTGTAGGGCATCAAGACACTTTCTATAGATTTACCCTTACACCAATGTGTCCATGGAGTTGCACCCTTACAAAAGGCTGAGTGTAATGTTTAATTACGCAGCCCCGTTCAGTCGAAATTGTAAATCTGAGATCTTGGTAAGTGAGGGTCATGTTCTCTTCGGTTTTAAAAACCTTTTAAGGATCTGCTTACCATTTTGAAGCTCATGACATCACCCAAATGTGTTCCATTGTTTGCAATCTTGTT
Source organism: Mytilus edulis (assembly GCF_963676685.1). NCBI lineage: Eukaryota > Metazoa > Mollusca > Bivalvia > Mytilida > Mytilidae > Mytilus > Mytilus edulis. The sequence goes on from NC_092356.1 coordinate 5,970,577, forward strand.
CTATAGTTTTTGCTCGTATTTAATACCGTAATTAATGTTGCAGTATCTCGGGCTTCTGTTTTAGGTGAGACAGATTGTTATTGTATGAAAAATGCACAATGGACATCGCTTTATAATTCTCATATGATGTGCATATAACAAATGTATAAGGGAATACATTTATATGACATTAAATGCATTATTTTTAATAAAGATTATGCCAATTCTACTGGTCTGAATGGGATTAAATCGTCGTCATGGATATTCTATATTTTGAGTGTTTAAGAATATCCAGAAACCTATTGATTCGTTTCAGTTTATCAATTTCTTCAGGCTTTATACTGGTTTTCTTACTCCGCCACTAGCGTGGTTATTTTGATATCGACATTTCGTAGGGCATGTCTCCTCCTTAAAGTATGGTAAAAACAAGTAGGGCATTTACTTTGTATTTTTTTTTAAAAGAACTTTTTTTTATCGTAATGTTTATATCAAAACAAAACATAGCTTTACTAAATAACTGAAGGTTGATGTTATTGGATATAAATGAATATGTTCTAGACTTAAACAAAGATAAACATTTTTAGCAGGCTATAAAGAATCAGTGACTTACGGGGGTGCCTTTGATTATGTACAATTCTGTATATATATGGAGAGAAAAAAATAGAAAATGTGTAACAAAGTGGAGGTACTTTTCTTATTGTGAATGATTCTTAATTTCAATGAACTATTATATAATTTATTCAATTACCAACAATATTCCGTGGATTATTTTCTGCATGCTCTTTATTTAATTTCGCAATTACCTGGAAAAGAAATGAGTAATTTTATTGAATGCAACACACGAAAACATGAACGATTAAACGATAACGTACGTGATGCAACTATATTGTCCTCTTTAATTTCAAATATACAATATTATCATTGACAAGCGATCTCGAGATAAATTGTTCAAATAAACTATATCATACAGGGTTCATACTGATATACTTGAGTTGCTTGCATAGACAAAAGGAGGTTGTGTTTTTTCGAAGACCTAAAGACCGTGTCCTACAGAAGCAAAACCACTTACAGGTATTTATATTTAAAAACGAATTAACACCTCGCCACTTTGTCATCTGCATGGTCCGTGCCCGGAACAGTCGCAGAAGTTGCATTATGTAATTTTCCGAGACATAACCATGGTTCATCAACTTTCTATTTCAGACACTAGTGGCGTTTTTTTTTTAGAGTCTTAGCACCATAGCAGCAATTTTCCAACTTCACCTGTATATTTGATATATATTTCCCAACTCATTAGATATTTAATAGCTGCATCTGCTACTCAGACTTTATAAATCGTCAACAGTGTCTGGGCAGAAAGTTGATGAATCATCGTCATGTCAAAGAATGGATCTTCTTTTCCTAAAAAGGTTCATCGGAAGATACCAAGACTTCGTTGATAAAAATACCGTATCAACTTAACATATAAAACATCATGGCCTTGAAGCATAGATGCTATGTATTGGCAGTGTTCATCATCTTGATAACGTGTTACAGTGTTCTCTTTATTTGACGTTGTTTTTTTTTTTTAACCTGTACTGTTCAGTAAATTTTTGGTATATACTTTTGGCTTTGCTATGTATTTATACAACCTGTCATTGTGCTATGGTCCTATCTGTATTCTAGTCTTTCGTTTTTGCTCAAAAACATTGTCCATAAAGTGTCTTTATGACATTTCGGTTTTCTTTTGTTGAACTATAATATGTATTTAACTCATATGGGACAAATGTGCCAAGTGAGCTTTTCTCATCGCATAAATGGAGTATATACATTTTGTACATCTGATAATATATACGATCGTTACAATACATATTCATTAGTTACTACCATGTGGTGCTATCGTCTATTCGTTAGCTGGTGCCTTTGTTTTTGCAAGATTGAATATCACACCAATGTGATAGTAATTATCACTTATAAAACTAACTACCAAAAGAAAAATTTCTGATACGTTTTGTTTTTTGATTTTGCCATGTGAGTATGGACTTTCCTAATTGATTTTCCTCTAAGTTCAGTATTTTTGTGATTTTACTTTTTACATAAAACATGTTCGTAGTTATCTTTAGTTTTTTGTGCTTATATGTTATAAGGATTTTATTTGAAAAATAATATGGTTTCGACTATTTCGAATCGCTGTTACTTCGACAAATGGGGGAAAAAAAGATAACAAACGGCACCTTTGTCATGTATGGTGAATATCAACAATTAATAATACGATTAATCAACGTGTGTTTTAAGAGTAGTCAAATTACTTTGAAAACCATTATCTGATGATAAAGAGTTAGGTTTTAACGATAAAGTGAAAAGCAAATTAATGAAAACAATGAAACGCAGAAGAAGAAAAAAAACAACAGCGAGATTGGATGGTTACACTATCAACATAGAAGTAAACTTTTGTTTAGAATTAATTTAAAACACTAATATTTAACAAGTTTGATGTGCCATTAAACATGTAACCTGGACATGATGGATAAGCTATATTAGTTTACATGTTTTCAAATAATGCCAAAAAGACGATATATTCAAAACCTATTATATTTCTTTATATTCCATATCATATTATTTGATGATACTGATAGAGGTCTTCATTTACATTTAAATTCATTCTCCATTAACAAAAGCCAAATAAAAGCAACATCATTTTACGAACATACAATACCAAAACAAAATCGAGAACTCAAACAACAAATCCTACTTACTATGTCAGCATGTTGTAACCAGGTTTTCTCTACGTCGTCTTTACTATGCATTTCATTATGTTCAGGACACAAGTAGTGTCCATTTTCACACATTTCACCAAGTTTCTTCAAGGTAATCCTGCCTTCTTTATTAAAGTAGTCACCATTGCTACATTTTGCTTTAATATCGTAAGATATGCTCTGTCTTAATTTTTTCTTTAACTCTTTTATCTTTCTACATAGCTCTACTAAAATGGTGCTATATGTGTTATCCTCCACATCAATTAATTTCCATATGTGTAAGGCTATGGCATTCTTTGAGAAACATATACATAACTTTCTAAGACCAGTTTTATCTAAATTGACCAATGTCTTTCCTCTATATAACGTTTTCTGCCTCGCTTTCTCACAGACTGTATATCTTGTGATATAATAGAATAGAATGTGATTGAAATAAGCCAGGGGGAGAAATTTAAATTCAAGAATCAACCATGGTGAAAAACTAAAACTACTCCTTTCACCTTCAAACATTTTCTTAATAATATCGAGAGAAGTCGATTGCTGTTTAATCATACATGGCATATAGTATGAATTTGGTATTAAACTAGAATCGTCCTTGGTATCTTTAAACTTGGGTTTTACTAAAATATCAAATTTTTCCATTACATGAAGTATATGATTTTTATATTTTCCGAACTCTAAGTCAAGTTCTTTTTCAAAAAGCCTATCAATTATGTCATCTGATAACTGTCCTGTTTTTTTCAGATGTTGCCAGTCAGTGGAGTTTACTATTGCATGATTTCGTTTGAATTCATGGTCATCACATACTAGGCACCTGAAACATTTAACCAACCACTCTGGCTGTAAAATGATGTACTCCCTAATGTCATCGAAAAAAATAATGTTCCCAATTTTATGTTGGTAAGTAAGGAAAGGAAGAAGTTCTTTTTCTTCGATGAAAGTTATTTGGGATAATTCCACAAAATTCTGGAATGACAAAATAGTCTGTTTCGATTCGTGTTTCAACACGCTTAACGCATTTTCTAGTTGAATCCACTGCGTGGGGAGCTCTTCCTCGAAAAACATCGTCTCATTTGCAACTTCATAAATTTTGTCTTTCAATTTTTTACAGTCGCGTTCAAGTAATTCTGTGTTAGAAATAAAATGTATGCCTCTATTGTGATTAGCTTTATCTTCACCTCCAAAAATTTCTTCAAATCTTTCGATGTATTCTGTTTTCCTCTTTTCAAACTAAAAAAAAAAACAACTGAAATTGAAATACTTTTGTCAAACAGATACACCTTTATACATTTTATAACTATGCACAAAATAATACTGTGATATTTTAGTGTTCTAGACGTCTCAAAACAAGATTCTTTTGTAACATGGAATTTTAAATCTTTATATCTTTGTTCGTGTACAAGTTAAATCTAACAAACACACATGACACCAGATAATAACATGCAATACACGCTAATCGACTTGAAGACGCGAAAATATATAAGTTTATGCAAATCATATTGTAATTTTTGTTATATCGTTAATGGTTTTGTTTTAGCGTTTTGCTTTATATTCCTTTTTTTAAAACTCCAAATACTAAAACTAGTGTACAAATATAGTACAACATACTGTCCAAGCAGAAGTAAATGAACATACTCGTTTGCATACTACATATTATCTTGATAAACGCGACGGCATACACGTTGTAATTTTAAAATGTTTTTCTTTACTTCTTCTCGTTTATGGGTTTTGTTGATTATTCCTCTTTTTAAATAAAAAAAAATGGTAAGTAACATATACCTATTTAACATAATTAATCAACCAAATGATGTTTGTTTTTGTACTTTGTATTTGCTATTTTTGTATAGTACTCAATTGTCATACAAATTTGATTAACAGAACTTGTTCGTTGTTTACATCATTTAAATCGATGCATCTTTTATGTTAAAAACATGCATTTACAATAATCGACAATTCAATAGTATATATATATAAACATTTTATTCATGTTCATGATGTTATTATCATATCAAAGTTTTGATTGTAAAAATGTTTAAGTTGATAAAAAGCACAAAATGTGTAATAATTAAGAAAAATATAAATAAGTTAACACATTTGTTTACCTTTAAATCTCTATTTAAGTTTGCCATTGGTGCAAACAGTGCTTTCAAAGCGCAAACGTCGGAAAAGTTCATAGAATATCCTTAAAGATCGTTATAACTTCTTAAAAATCATTTTGACCGAAGCGGTCTGCAGACTACATTAAAGAGGGACGAAAAATGCAAGAGGGACAGTCAAACTCATAAATCGAAAATAAACTGACAACGCCATGGCTTAAAATGAAAAAGACAAACAAACAAACAATAGTACACATGACACAACATAGAAAACTAAAGAATATCACGAATTCCACCAAAAATTAGGGATCTCAGGTGATCAGGAAGGGTAAGCAGATTTTGCTCCACATGTGGCACTCGTTGTGTTGCTTATGTGATAACAAACACGGTAATTAGTCTAATTTACTAGGTCACATTCATGAAAGGGAAGGGGGTTGTAGTTACGACGTAAGGAACATATCCGATATCATTGGTGAAACGGTTATTCCATAACGGTCAACCAACTCGTAATGGCGTCCGTAAAATTTACGAAGGGATGATTCAACTTCACAATTTGGAACTTTTGGTTTAATAGCTTCCTTGTGAGCAGCAACCCTCTTTAATGAAAATCATGATAGAAAATGCAAGCACGGGAATACCGTATCAATTGGGAGATATATACACCGTATGCAGGTTGCTGCTGGAATGTTGCTACTTACTCTTTTGTCGTAAAGTTTTGTTTTCAGCCGACCCTCATTGTCATTTCCTAGATGTAAGTCAAGATATTAGGCCGACTTAACTATATCTGTAATATCCTTTATCCCTAGTTCGATGCGTTCAACATTGTCACCAAATTTTGAATTATTTCATGAAAGAATATCATCTATATAGCGGAAATTAGAGTTAAAGTATATTGCTAACTTCTTATCTTTCTACGTAAGAAGTTCCTGTATGAATTCAGCTTCATAATAATAAAGAAACAAGTCGACAAGAAGAGGGACACAATTTGTTCCCATTGAAATACCGACAGTCTGTTGAAAACGTGCTCCGAACGTAACAAACATGTTGTCAATAAAACAATCAAGCATCTTGATAATGTCAGTTTCAGATGATTTTTTTTTGGAATCAGAGTGATTTTTCCCTCCGTAAGACAAGATACTTGTATCTACGTTGTCCATTCTTTTTTAAGAAACACAGCAATACCAACTTTTTTCAATATGGCGTTTAGTTTGGAATGTGAATTACTTGTGTAAAGTGTAGAAAAAATCAAGTTTTAATACTATTACAAGATGAAAGAGAGTAAGATTGTATGTACTTTAAAAGATCTTTGGAATTTTTAAGTATCCACATCTGATTCACGCCCCCTCTAGAATAGGCAGTTTCACAATAACTTTGAAGCCCGTCTTTGATTGCTGATAAAATAGATGTTAATTATTTAGAAAGAGGTTTCGTAGAGCACTTGAAAGACCCAGCAATAAACCATGGCTTGTAAGGACACTTGTGTAGTTTAGGTATCCAATACAGTGATGGAAGATCTTTGCTTTTATCTCATATATATACATGATAAAGCCATGGGACTTTTTCTCTGAACAATTGGTTTTTAATTTATTTGTTTTCTTTATTTTTTTACGGTGCTTTTTCATTTCGCAAGATGTAGCTTAGATTTTTTTGCTTATGATATCGAACAGTTATTGCGACATTGAAACTGACACTGTTTTAACCGAACACTTTTTATTTTAAGAATTATCACCGCAGACACTAGTTTTATTGTGTACGCATCTTCTTAACAGCCGTAAAAGATTACGAAAAAATTACGTCACCAATTTTCTCGTTAAATCCTCAGGATCTCAAAAATAATGTTAACCGAGGCGGTTCGAAAACTCCATATGACAGTTATTTCCCCCTCCTGTATTTAAAATAAGTAAAATGTAATTGTAATTGGTAAACTAAAAGTCATAGAGACCTAGAATGACAAATGAGTTTTTATCCATTTATTTCCTTTTATTTTCAAAATTAATGACCACAATAACTTAGATGAGTTTTCATATCAGTTATCAACATATCTTTGATCTTGAATAACTGAATCTTACCACATTTAACTAATATTATTTATCATAAAATGTTTGCTGCATTTTAAAATCTGGCAGCAATATCTATAATTTAATAAATTTTGTTCGTTGATTCATCTTAATTGTGGATATTTGTTGGAAATTTTATATATAACTAAAATCGATAACATGTGGAACAGGTTGACTTTGTAAACTGGATTGCCTTTCTACTTTAGAGGTGGACACTGTAAAGAATAAAAAGATTTAATACCTGTTTAATTTGTTTAACAAGATGGCATTTTAATTAGTTTGACGGATCGTTATTATCTATTTCGTTTACCTAATGACCTAAAGGGAATCTATTTGACTGGTACACAAATAATTTAAAACGTATTGGATTATATTGAATAAAGTTAACATTTTGTGTCAAGCTTATTAAATACGTGTATTCAGTAATCTATTTTAAATAGGGTTAATGTCTATATGGCCATGACCGATGCATATAAATCCTGGTTACCATTGACACTTTGGTAAAATTCAGATGCAAAACTATCTAGAGAACTATTCATACAATCGCTTGAAATAAAAACAATTCTGTTTAGTCTGTTAAGACTGTTCTGTAGTTGACACTTTGTCTCAAATATCTTTAAAGTTTTGCTTATGTTTGGCTTAAATTTGGCAAATAACTGTAATGGTGCAATTTAATAAGTCATATCGCGTTTGCATTGTCATTTCTATAATGCTACTTTTAGCAGGTTATATGTAACCAATACTTATATCATCCAATTGCATGTTTAATCGGTCAACTTCCATTATCAAATTAACACAAAAACATATCTTTTCTTGGAAACGTATGTTTATATTCTGACATATACAAATATTTGAGAAAGCTACACAATGTCTTTATCGATATAATCGTCATACTGTACCTCTCCAACTGTTTTGTACTCATCAATATGAGTGCATACTACAATGACTGGTGGATATAATCTATGTTTTGAATACCCTTTTGGTATAGTTGGTCTTATATCTGAAGAACTTGTATTTAAACAATGAATACTGTCAAACCAAAAGTCAATGTATTCTGAAAAGAAATAAACAAATTGCTCAACTTTTTATGTGGCGCATTTCATCTATGTGATAGACGAAAATTGAAAGCGAAGCGTGTCCCACGGACACAGCGAAACCAATATCTTGACGACCGAGTAAATTATTGCAGGCAGTAGAGATTTAAACATAATATTAGCATCATTCAAAGGAAATTTATTTAAACCAAAATAAATTTAAAAAGAATTCAATGTATTTGAAAATTTGAGTTTTCGAAAACTACGACGTTTCTGTTGCGGTTCAGTATATATTAAATTTGATTGTATTATTGTTGAATAGGAAATGTGTCGCTTCTCTTCCTTCCCTAATAAATAAATCATCATACATTTTGTACCTCTGTGTCCTTTAGGTAACATGCATCGTCGCATTTGTCACTTATTCTTATGATTATTCAGATTGAGTTATTTTGGTAAAAAAAACCATAAAAAAGATGTCCGGATATTGTTTCCGACATCAGACTGATTTAAAGTCATACATAAGATTTTCGGTGTTGGGGCATGTTATTGGGAACCAATCGTATGATAGATAACAAAAGTGAATAATAAATAAGCCAATGAGAGCGTTTCTTAATATCATGGACAGGACAATTTTTTTTGTGTGTACATGTAAACTACGATTATACTACAAAAATATTATAAAGAGCCTCTGGCCTTTGTTAGTCTTGTATTATTTTAATTTTAGTTTCTTGTGTACAATTTGGAAATTAGTATGGCGTTCATTATCACTGGACTAGTAAATATTTGTTTAGGGGCCAGCTGAAGGACGCCTCCGGGTGCGGGAATTTCTCGCTACATTGAAGACCTGTTGGTGACCCTCTGCTGTTGTTTTTTATTTGGTCGGGTTGTTGTCTCTTTGACACATTTCCCATTTCCATTCTCAATTTTATAACTTAAAATATTTGTTGTGAATGAATACTACCACTCTAGCGTAAAAATAAACGAATGAATAAGCAGTTTTTCGCTGAGGATATTTTTTTTTCATAAAATTACTGATTTCTTTTTGTTTTCTGTCTACTGTTTTCTTTGAAATGATTACTAATTAAGGGTCATATCAGTTGTATATATATATATTGAAATAAGTATAACATGTGGAAACAATAATGGGTCCATAGTAGACGGATGTCAACGTGATTGGCACTATCATTTTATATGTTCAGTGGACCGTAAAAAATGGGATTAGATCTCTTATTTGGCATTTAAATTACAAAGATCATATCATACGGAACATATTTACTAAGCTTCGAGTTGATTGGACTTCAACTTCATCAAATACTACCTCGACCAAAAACATTAACCTGAAGCGGGACAGACGGACAGACAAAAGAACGGACGCATAGACTATCAAAACATAATGCTCATCAATGGGGCATATAAATTCATTGATGAAAGTGAAAGTAGTGATTTAGCCAAACTAAAAGAAGGGTAGGGAATAGAGGGAGGCAGGACCTTTTCCAGATCGTCAGTACCCCCTCCAACCACCACTCAAATTAGCCTGAGTCATTTATACAAGATTCAAATCCTACCATTAGCATGTAAGTAGGGCTCTCAAAAAAAAAAAAAAACTCTGATGGATTGTCCCAGAAGCATATTTTATTAGAATAATAATGGTCTATAGGTAGTTTGGAGCGGTGATTTTTTTTTAATTTAATTTGGACTTTTAAAAAAAATGCATTGTAGCAAAGGGGAATAATAATGTGGTCTGAGGCCATGCAGACACACGAAAATAATTGACTTTAACATAAATGAAACGACTAATTACGCACTTTGAAAAAAGGGAGAGGGCTTTTGATACCTTTTATGAAATTCTCAGGACATAATATCTTTTATAAAAATTTATCCCACAACAGTATACAAGTTGTATATGCCCGCGATTTCGCGGGTGTGTTCTAGTAATATCTAATGCAGAAATGTTCTGCTTTATTCATTTTAAAATATTTGAATATTGTGTTTGATTAGTTCATTTTTTTGTAAATCAACATGCTTCAAAGGAAATCTTTTATCAAAAATATATTTGTTGTGTTTGTATATGCATTTTAATAGGTTGACATCCTTTTAACTCAACATATATGTTGAGCCAATTTTTAAGAATTGGGATCTTGTTTGTCCTGTTATTAAAGACGATTGCTATAACTCACCTTCAATTGAATCAAAGTCTGTCTCATTTTCTATAGTAGTTAAGTCATCCAATATATTTGTAACAAGAAGATAGATAGCATGTGGATTTAAAAACGTTTGATGTGTGGCATAATAGTCTTTCTGACCTGCAAAATCCCAGAGACCACATTCTACTAAACTCTCAGATGTCATTTTGTCTTGATCTTTTTGGATTTCTAAAAGAATTTTATCCATTTGTTCGGTAATCTTTTTCTTCATATCGTCAGTGTTTACCAAATATTCGGCTCTTTTTATATCTCTTGACAGATCACCATCATTTTCGTATGGTATGTCAATTTCAGACTTTTCTTCAACGATGGTAAGATTGTCTCCTATGTTCACTTTGATTTCACCTGTCAATGAGTGTTCCACTGTATTTGAACCTGGTAAAGCTATACTTAGTTTATCTTTAGTATGAGATTCATTTTCTTGTTTTCTTCCAAATTTAGGCAACGATTCATTTGAAGTAATTGCTTCTGTTTTGTTGTTTTCTCCTCCACATGGAATTACTTGATCAGAAACTGGTTCGCTTTGCTTTGGTTCATTACGAACAGCCTCTTGTATCCTTCTCATTATTTTATTCCTCTCTGTTTCAACTGTAATACGTTTTTTTGACAATATATAATATGTAACATACTTATGGATTATTTAACAGGTTTTTTGTGTTTTTAATAGATTGTGTGATGAACAATAATAGATATGAATTGTTTACGCTGCACTGCAAATATTAAAACAAGCGCGAATTGATAATTTTACACAAAGTTACTGAACTAACAAACTATTTAAAAATGTTGGTCAAATTTATAAAAACTGCCTTGAACCTGTGGTCGGAATATTTTGTGTATTGATTTGTCACAAAACTGCTCATATTATACTATCGCAAATTTTTCAATTTTTAATCCCTCAATCATGTCAATGACGATTATTAGGGCTGTCACAATAATGCCTACTAATATTTGAATCATTCACGAGGCATACCAATCTCAAAATGTTACAAAATAACATTGCCCAACGTTTGGTACAATATAAAATAGTATAGGCGTAACTTGTGCCCAGTATTTTGTTAGCAATGTTACATATTGAATCAAATGACTTAAGTCGATTTGGGTTGTTATCTGTAGGTCAATCTAGGTTTGCATGCTGCAATGATTTAAATCATTTGTTTTCCAGCATTTTGCATCATGCGTACCGGATGATTTTTTATCCCAGGAACACGTTTATTGATTACAGAAATCTTGATTCGGATGACAACTTCATTTGTTATTCCTGTATTCAGTCTATTTACTAGGGATCTGATATTTATTACTAGAGTACTCGGGCATGATACTTGCGAGTACTCGAGTAATCGGACAAATTTTGTGAAAAGTTTTAATTTTTGTTTTGATGTGGTATTTTAGTTATTTCCTTCCATTAACACCTATTTATGATATGAGCGCTTGCCATCTTAACGAAAGACATACGTATTGTTGCAGAACTCAAGCTGTATGACTAAAAAATGTAACTTGATCCTTGTGTGTGTGTATCCCTAGTTTTTTTTGTGTCAATAGAAAAATGAAGAACGGACCACCGTGTCTATAAAATAACTTATCATAATAGCAATTATTGGTTGCGTGGTCATGACAAATTAGTAATATGCCAATTAAATCATCAATGTGTGAGAATAAAGTTAGTAGTGGAGTTACGTCCCTTTATATTCCTTATAAGGTAGTAGGGAGGCGGGGCTTATTTCATACAGGGCTAGTAGTCGTTTTACGTCCCTTTATATAAACAAAACGGTACTGAGAAAAAATTGTAAAGGTTTCAACAGACGAAGAAAGTGATGATTCAGATTGACATGAATTCATAAAACACAATTTATACCTAACAAGTTGTTATTGTTGGTATCTCTTTGTGTTGGATCCATGGAAGTAGTTTCTTATAATGCTAACAGTATTGAAGACTTGCTCATTTTGATAGGACACTAGTCTAAATTTTACACGTTAAGATAGTCGGTAAGATAAATTCGTTATATAGTGTGCTAGTGACCTAATACGGTATTACCCCATATGGAATTTAATGACACCATATATACCGTATTAGGTCACTAGTATATTATGTAACTAATAATATTACGGCTTGTCTCATAATTTGTCAACAAAATATCGAACGCCATTTTACCTGTAATACAAATCGATATTAAGTATAAATTTAATAATAACAAAGTTTCAGATAAACATTTATTACATTAAATGTAGATCCGATACCAATCACGATTACACATTAGTCTTGATGAACAAAACAAGTAATTTAATGGGTTGTGAGTAAATTAATTCATGAAAGAGTTTATCCGTCTACTATAAACCGTTACAAATGTATTTAATCAGTTACATATGGTTTACCACAATTGATTGTGTTATTGTTCAAAAATAATATTTGACCCACAAAATGTCACGAGTTAGTTGACCGTTATGGAATAACCGTTTTACATATGATATCGGATATGTTTATTATGTCGCAACTACAATACTTTTCCCTTTTCACGAAAGTGACCTACCGAATTAGACAATTAACCGGATTTGTAATAACATAAGCAACACGACGGGTACCACATGAAGAGCAGAATATGGTTACTTCTCTGCAGCACCTGAGATCACAAGCCCAACCCCACCCGTCTGTGGTGAGGTTTGTGTTGCTAAGTCTTTAGTTTCCTATGTTGTGTCTTCTGTATTTTATTTGTCTGTTTGTCTTTTTTATTTTAAGCCATAGCGTTGTCAGTTTCATTTCAATCTATAAGTTTGACTGTCCCTCTGGTATCTTTCTTGTATCTTTATAGATAAACCTAAGCCTTAGTTATAACACACAGAGGTCTCAGATTAGACGTATTTATGTTGTGAAGAGATGATATTTTTCTAAGTAATACAAATAGTGAAAGGTATTAGCAATCAAAATCAAGGGAATTGTGCAAATGATGATACAAGCATGAAATTAGAACGTACAGTAGCATCATTATTATATACTTTTTAGGGAAAAACTGCTGGCCATAAGAAAATATAATTTTTTTCAAGATGGCCACCACCTTTTCTAAAATGGCTGTTTTTTCAAGATTGAAATACTTCTTTTTTCTATAAACGTTTTCTTTTACCTTCTTTGAGTAAAGAATATTATCAGGATTGGTGTATACCTTCTTTACTTGTGACGTATATACTAGAAATAAATATTTGACATGATCTGGGTTTTGCGCATACGTGAAAATGTTACAAAATTCACATACAAACATTTTAACTATTAATCACATGCTTAGAGCTTTGAATTTGTAATGATGTTATGAATTTGTTTGATAACATTTTTATGATACACATGCGTATTTCGCACATGCACAAATTATTTATCAATAAATAACGAATTACACGCACTACAAGGGCACAATGATGGAAATCTAGTTCAACTATTAGATGAGGATTTGAATTTCTTAAACATATCTTTGTCGTCATTCATTGCTCTAAGAATCTAGGCTCTTTTCATCGAGTATAAAGTGTTACTTCTTTGATGCCATTGTTTGAAAACACGCCCTTTCGCAATGATCGATGGATAAGGTGAAACGGGTTGTTAACTTTCTAACATCAATTATAGCTCCAGTTAAACCCTTTTGTATTGGCAAGCAATTTCAGTTAGAATGGCCAGACTTAAGGACAACTTAAGTGTATCGTCATGTTTGGTGGATTGTACATTAACATGGCATGTTTTAAAATTCTGATTGATATATTGCGTGAAAGTGGATTGACATGTGCCCTCAATGAAGCCAATATTGAAACACCTATAATGGCAGATGCTTTTCATGTATGTTCATCATGTACATCAAATGTAGTTCGGAATAGACACGCAGATCAGATAACTGCATGTGTTTTGCTTGCAATGATAATGCCAGCCGTTATAAAAGCGTAAACCCAGAAAATATAGTTCATGACTCTGTGACTTCAAGTACGTGATCAACGGGTTTAAGGAAAGAGAGTCATATCGACCACAGTTATGTGCCTTCGGTAGAACGCTCATTTCACCTGTCATATATCGTACTTTAAAACTGTCCATACCAAGCATGATACCAATCTTGGTCTTGATCGTGTAAATAATGCTTGATGGCTTCCCTTCATTAACATCGCTCACAGGTGGCAATGCAATTTGCAAATGGTAATTTTTATTGTACAATAAGACCAGCAAGTTGGTTTCTTATAATACAATTGAACAGGCACAAACAAAGAAAGATAAGTCGTATCGGCGATGTTAGTACCATACGTTTAATCGGTAGACTGGTAGATGAATTTGAAAGATTAAGTGGTTTTAGTCATTTTACAACAGATGAACGACGTCATGAAACGCTACGAAAACATAAAAGGATTTCTTCGAAAAACTTCAAAGGCTTTTTAAAGTGTTGAACGAGTTTGGAAATTCATTTCTGGAAGAGCCGTCAGATTTGTGCAAAATTTACTCTTTTAAGGAAATTGTTAATTCAGAAGTAGGTAAAATATATTTGGTTCAAACAGTACGTTCTTTTGAAGCGAATGAGAAGCGAAGAAGAATATGCTTTTTTTTAACCAGATGAAAAAAAAACGTTTCCATATAAAAACCATAAAATAAAACTGAAACTTCTTTGTCAAAAACAAAGCTAGAGAACCTGCACACTGATTGCGATCTCTTTTCTAGACTTTTCATTCCTTCTTTAGCCATCAAAACCAAACTGCTTCTCTGTCTTTGTGTCAGGATTGTGGTATTAAATCAGAGCAAATGGGTATACTTGAAACATTCTGGGATTTGCCATCATTTGATCTAAATTATGACGCATTTATCGTTGGTGAGGCAGCAATGGTTAATTTGTTGCCAACACTTGGGCAAACATATTTGATGATTATGCAAATGATATCATACTTCCTAACATAAAATATCCCCTTCATAAGTATCCAAGAGTAGACATCGAATTGATGTTTACTAAATTGATTACTTAAAGGCTGGGACTAAACAAAAGGCAAAGTACTGGTGCTAGACGGAAAGTTGTTGGTTCTGGTAGAACGCCAAGGGTTTGGAGTAGTTTTCTCTGTGAAGATGACAACCAAATGGAATGTTTCAAGTTTCTTACCGACAGATTTGCTTCTTTAGAAACTAATAAAAATGCTTATGCTACTCAAGGTGAAAATATTCTTTACAATTTCAATACAGATACTTCCCAGCTATCTCCGTGTAACCATGAAACAGCAGATACACGAATGAGTATACATGATAAGCATGCTGCTGAAAATGGTTGTAAAAAAGTAGTACTGACATAGATGTAGTAGTAATTAAGAATTGGAGTACTCGCAAGATTAGGTGTGGACAAATTGTGGATAGGTTTTTAAAGGAATAAAGACACTATCGATGTCTTCCTCTACATGTCATATCAAATGCGCTTGGTCCTCGTGTAGCAGCTTTTACTTTGTTCCATGCATTTTGTGTGTGTGACAATGTGTCGGCATTTCATCGGAAAGTGAAGAGGTCAGCTTTGCAGACATTGGAAGTATTCTCAGATGTAAATGACGTTTATACCTGATTTAGTATGAAGATACAGACGTGAAAATCATAGAAGTATTTGTTTGCATTATGTACGAAAACATCACCGTTTGCTGACGCACGATTATTATCAAAATCATTCTCATTACCTGTGGTAGGCGAAATAGCATTATAAGGCCACTGCTTCCTTGCAAACGATTTTAATCTTCTGGAACACATCAAAAGAGAACAATATCAATTATGCATTTGACAGATTTATATACCAAGTGATGAACACAGGAGCTGGGTTAAAGAAAAAACCCAATGACAGTTGGAAACACAAATGAACTTCTTTGGTGTCCGCTGATCTCGTGTTATTATTTTTTGAAATGCGAATACAAGAAATTCAGCTGTGTTGGTACCTGTAATTCCTACCGTTCTGGCCTTCTGTGAACATGTGAGTGTAATTGTAGCTGTCAGATAATTATGATATTAGCAACCTGTCTTTCTAAACAAACTCTATATGCATTTTAACTTAACAAAGTCAGTGATATCTCTTATTAAGTTGATAGAAATAATAAAATTGACATTTTCCAGTTTTTGCCGCCATTTTGGCACCGGAAGTCACTTTTTTCTTCATCTGGGTATTGTTTTTTTGTACTTTAGGAACTTTCATTTTAGATTTATCAAAACATACATTGAATTTTACCTATTACACAGCTTTTAAAAGATTTACGAAATTTAACCAATTGGATATGACGCCATTTGGAAAATCAGCGGTGGCCATCTTGATAAAATGTAAAAAAAAATATGGCCAGCACCTGATTTTTTTAATTATCATTTAGTCCACCCATATACCAAATGTTATGCTTGTATCGCGATTTGCACACTTATGTAAAATCCTCAATTCTCTTTAGCTTAGTACTTGTTTGGCTTTATAACTATTTTGATGTAAGCGTCACTGCCGAGTCTCAAAACAAAACGCGCGTCTGGAGTATTCAATTATAAGCCTGGTATCATTAATAACTATCTACTGTAATCTTTGAAAAACGCACTATAAAACGTTTAATAGGAAGTATCATTGCAGGATTATTTTTCCATCATATTTATTGATTTTAATATTCTATTTCATTATTTTGTTTATTATCACTAAAAATGAAAAATAAATCTTACTTTGTTATTATCGGATACTCAAATATCGTTAAACTATTCCAAATATTATGCTTTGATTTAAGTTATCTTATATTAGCTAATTTTGCTATATTTCTTCAATTTGTTCATTACATTGTACATTGTAACTACGAAAAAAACAAAACACAGTCAACCAGAATTTTACTTATTTCTGCAAGCCTATTATTCTGTAACAGTTTACATTCAAAACAGAAATAAAACTAATCTCTCTATCAGAATAAAAAAAAAATGCAATAACAGGAAGAAATGCCTTCTCAATAAACAAAATACTGTCAGGCACTTTTCTATCGCTTGGATTATACGGCACATATATCCCAGCGATCTTTAAAACTATTGGTTTAGGGTTACACATATCATATGATTCACGTTTTAAGCAATTTGTTGCAAAATCATTGAAATAGATAGATTGCATTTTTTTGTCAAGCTGTTCAAATAAAGTTAATACATAATTTGGGCATAAACATGACATATGATAATTATTTAATACTCGGAATTCCCATGATTTTTTTTTTGTTTTTTTATGCTTTATGTTTTGCCTGGATTTTTGATATTTGTTTTATCATATGAAAATGTAATAAAGATTTCTCAGCTTTTTACAAATTTTTTTTTAACCAGTCCTGGTTTTCTAATTACAACAGAAACTACATTTGACCAAACAAAAAATACAGGCAAAAGATAAGGTATAGGTACTTTAAGTTAGTCATGAACGCGCGATGCCAGTGTATCAAATTTGCAAAATTATATTTAAAACAAATTTAATGAATAGTGATTCATTGTCACAAACATGCATATGGATAATTTATTTCACTAATCAATCTGAAAATTGTTAATGATTGGGCTTCTTTATCTTTTTATCCCTTTAATCAAAATAACTTGTCAAAATAGATCCACTCACTGCTTATAATATACAAAATGATATATACAAAATGAATTGTAGAATGATGCAAATCCTTTTCATTTTGTCTTTTGATTTTTAATAGGGAGTAACAATTGTAACTAACCTTTACCAATTACCCATTCACCATCAGTTGTTCTTATTTGGCATTTTCTAACAATATCGATTCCATCCGTGCTATGTACTTTCATATTAGAATCTCCAACTAATCTACGTACAAGACTCGACTTGCCAACTCCTTCTTTACCAATAACCTGAATTCTAACATAACGTCTTATCTCTGTTCCGTCTTTTATTGCAGTTAAATGGTCATTTCTGTTTGTTACTTTCAGACTTTCTAACAATGATACAAAATAACACAATCAAGATATGTGTTTTGAAACTAGACTCCAACAGTTTTTGTAACATATTTCAAACAATATGACATGATCTCATTTACTATACAATTCATTATTCACACAATTTAGACTTTTCTGTTTGGTACATAAATTACGTAAAGTAGAGGCGAACAGTACATAAAACACAAGATATTAAACTACAACTGAGCAACATGAATCTCACCATCAACTCGGATTTTATCAGGTGTTCCGTATGATTGAGCAGATCATTCCCCACATGTGGCATCTGTTGTGATGCTCACATTATTACACACTTAGTTAATTATCTAATTTGGTAGGTAATATACAAGGAAAAGGAGATTGAATTGTTATTACAACAATTGGAAGATATCCGTCGTCATCTGTAAAACAAATATCCCACGTCATAGTAGTCGACCTACTGACCCATAACATAGTCTACAACAATTGGAAGATATCCATCGTCATCTGTAAAACAAATATCCCATGTCGTAGTGGTCGACCTACTGACCCATAACATAGTCTACAACAATTGGAAGATATCCATCGTCATCTGTAGAACAAATATCCCATGTCGTAGTGGTCGACCTACTGACCCATAACATAGTCTACAACAATTGGAAGATATCCATCGTCATCTGTAAAACAAATATATCATGTCGTAGTAGTCGACCTACTGACCCATAACATAGTCTACAACAATTGGAAGATATCCATCGTCATCTGTAGAACAAATATCCCATGTCGTAGTGGTCGACCTACTGACCCATAACATAGTCTACAACAATTGGAAGATATCCATCGTCATCTGTAAAACAAATACCCCATGTCGTAGTGGTCGACTTACTGACCCATAACATAGTTGTTGTGAGGTTTTCTTATGTGGTAAAGGCTTGACAGAATCTGTACACAAAGCATCGGACTGAAAATCTACGTATATCTTCACCATGCACAATCAAATGGATGTCAAACTTTGGCAATGGTTTAACAGCCGGTCGGAAAAAAGACTAAGCATGATTACATTGTTTTAAACCCAGTCATCCTAAGAGGTCTATATAATGTTAACGTACTTACCTCTACAAAATTGGATTCCTGGCCGGTTAATTATATAAACAACTATACACACAGCAACTAAAATAGATCAAATGTCACGTTTAGAATAAAAGTATGTAAATGATATTGTATTTCAGAAAGAAGCGTATCGCTTTTAGACATAAGCCGGATTTACTAATACTTTTCTATAAATTCATCTCAGCATGTTATCAATAATCAGTTAGATATAAATTATGTGGACACACTTTTTTAGTGGGTCACTATTTATAACCAGATGTTGACCACAAAATGATAAGCTACAAACTTATATATCTCTGTGTCTTTCCTCCTGGCTTCAATGTATTTCTGAACAATAAATATGAAGAAGAAAATTTGTTATCTTAAGAAAAAATATAATACGAATAATAATAGTATGCATATTTAGTTTATTGCAATATTATTGACAACTTTACCTGTATTTATATGAAATAATTGTGTTCCTCAACTTTATTGTGTTGTCTTTCTTGTATTTAAACTTAAAACAGATGCAATAAACAATGATTAAAAGTAATGATACATTTATACTTCATACATTTTTTATTAGTGTTTTACTACGTTAGATAATTTCTTTCAATGTTTTGAATTATTTCAAACTGATGTGAATTTAGGGAAAACAAAAAATTACCATAAACGATTAGACTAACCGTGACAAATTATCTGGTCTATGCCATTAACCTTTTTAACCCTTTTTAGCCCTCCCTTCTATTTAAATTTGGTATTTTTCGTAGTTTTCTATCAATTGTTTTTAATTTTACGTTGTTTTTTTTCTAAACCATATGCAAATAAATCTTTTCTACTTAAATGTTAATGGCTGCTTACTTTCAATCTCAAATTAACTAATCACAGCAAGAAATGATTTGAAAAAAAATCCAGAGATTTAAAAAAAAAAAAAGGAAAGGGCCTTTAACACTTCTTGTCCTTCAGTACTAGGATCTATGCATGATGGTGCCATATTCCAACATTTACAATGATTTCCAAAATTCCGGTATAACAAGAGGCTGTCATTTTGACTGCAACTCTGACGGCAAACCAGATTTCTTGCAGAGGTCGAACACAGAACAGCCAAGAAAGTATAGACACAACATTTTAGCTTAAAACAGTACTTAATTTGAATTGTGATTGAATATTTGACATATCATAGGTTTGTGACACAAAATCGGTGTGGTCAAATTAAACCATTGTGGTGACGTCAGCCTATTCATTTACCGTGGATTCTTTTTCTAGAATCAACGCTTCCTAAATCCGTCGCTGAAATGGACTCACCAAATAATATTCTATTGTTTTCTTTATGTGCCTAATTTCATTAAGGTTGAATTGACTAATTTACTGATTTCTGCTCACAAATGGAATTATTTTAAAAACTTACCTTTAATTTTTGTAATCTATGTATGCCTTCACTGGGAAGCGAACCCGTCAATGAATTCTGTTAAATGTTACTGACTTCAACATATCGATGAAACCTCTGGGCTACCAATTGGTTACAATTTATATGTTTATTTTATATATATAAATGAATAAATGATATACATCGGTTCAACATACACACAGGGCTTGTACCTTTATTTACTAATAATAGGCAAACGTACAATATAAGTTGGTAGCCACGAGGTTTCATGGTTAAGATTAATGAGGTAAAGTTTAGGTCTTGTCTGTTTAGGTTCGAATCCCTGAATTCTCTGGTTTTCCAGTTTTTGTTCTTGTTTTGTATGTTATTGTGGATATTTTGTGTAATAAAAGTGAGTTTAGTCGTTTATAATCGGATTAATGTTGGCTATTCCACGTCCACTTGTATTTCTGTCCATCTGATGAGTTAAGCCTGTTTCAACTGATTTTTATAGTTCGTTCTTATGTTGTACTGTTATACTGTGAGCCAAAATTTGTTCCTGTGAAAAAAGTTCCTGTGGAACTAATATCACAGGAAATATGTTCTGGGGGAACTTTTTTCATAGATAATTTCAATATAATTTGTTCCATCTCTATGAAATAAGTTCCACACTTTACCTAGTGTGAAATAAGTACCGGAATGGTGAAATTTGTTCCTTACTTAGTGAAATAGGTTCCAGGTTTATGAGATTTGTTCCTTAACTGGTGAAATAAGTTCTGGGTTTGTGAAATTTGTTCCTCATTTGGTGAAATAAGTTCCTAGTCTGTGAAATATGTTCCACTGGTTAAACAGGTTATCTTATATACTGAACATTTGTCATCAATGAGTTTAAAGTTATCATTCAAGTGCATTATACAAATAAGTATAATATATTGATAATATAACAAATGAAAAATGTAAATCATCCAATAAGAATCTTGTGGACTATAGCAAATGTTTAATAATAAACGTAAAAATATCAAACTGACAGTCCCACTTTGAGCCAGAAAAGAGTAGGATAAGAAAAATCTTTCAGAAAAAAATAAAGTCAAAGATGAACATGAACATATGAACTAATTTGAAAAGGACAAAATAACTGATTAATGATTCCAAAAGACACGAAGAAACAAAAGACACACTCTTTTGAAACTGTTCCATGACAAGTACATGTATGACTAGAAACAGGGCCATGACAGTTAACAGGAACCAAGGAGGAATACCACATATAACATAGATTTAAATTATGATAAATTATCATCCCTTTATCCTGTAGAACATGAAGAAAATGTTTCACTGTGCAATATGTTGCAAAGGTACTTATTTCAGTGAAAATAGGTTTGAGAAGAAATTATTCATTGATTTCTTTGAAAAATGTACATATTGATTTTAAACTAATATCACAGGAACTTATTTGAAACTTTTAATATTAACTCGAACAAAATTCATGGAGCTATGATATTTGTTCCGGAACTTATTTCATATTTAGTCAAAAAATTAGTTAAGGAACACATTTTACAGTTCTGGAACATATTTTCTATGATATAAGTTCCTGCGGAACATATTTCCTATGAAATTTGTTCCGCTATGTCACGCCGGAACATATTTTGTGTTACAATACCACTGTCCCAGGTTAGGGGGGTTGGGATCCCGCTAACATTTATAACCCCGCCACATTATGTATGTATGTGCCTGTCCCAAGTTAGGAGCTTAGCTGTAATTCAGTGGGTTTTTTTTTGTTCAATTTTTACATAAATAAGCCGTTAGTTTTCTCGTTTGAATTGTTTTACATTGTCATTTCGGGGCCTTTTATAGCTGACTATGCGATATGGGCTTTGTTCATTGTTAAATGCCATACGGTGACCTATAGTTATTAATTTCTGTGTTATTTTGGTCTCATAATAAGAGTTGTCTCATTGACAATCATACCACATCTTCTTTTTTTATATTCCACATGTTTGAAATAAAAATGATTACATTATTTTTGTCCATTATTGTTTTATAAATTAATTTAATATGATTTCATCTGTTTTACTGCATAATTTTACAAATGTTAATTCGCAAATTCCTATGCTAGAAAATCGTTATGTGCCTAGAATTAGGCTTCGTGTTAAAAAATTTCGGAAACCCACTTATTATATGCACTATATGTATCTTTTT
Source organism: Mytilus edulis (assembly GCF_963676685.1). Classification (NCBI taxonomy): domain Eukaryota; kingdom Metazoa; phylum Mollusca; class Bivalvia; order Mytilida; family Mytilidae; genus Mytilus; species Mytilus edulis. The sequence goes on from NC_092356.1 coordinate 5,993,221, forward strand.
CCATTTTCAATTTTAATAGAAATGAGTCCGAATAGAACTTATTTCGTATTAACAGATAATATTCAGATGCCTGATAATATGAAGATCTTAAAGGGCAGACGTGTTGTGTAATAATGTATTTATATTTTTAAACATTTATTTGTGATATTTACTTTTATTTTTTATTGTAATGGATCATGGTTATTTAAACTCACTTACAATACCTTCTAATTAAGAATAGGCGTTAATTTTGAAAAGACATTAACACAATAGTTTAAGTTATAGATACAATGGATAAGCGTTGATTCATGAAAAACAAACCATTCGCCCTCCGGGCTCATGGTTTCTTTTTCAAGAATCAACGCTTATCCATTGTATCTATATCACAGAACTAATTTTTATCAAAAAACAATTTGATAACCAGAAAACAAAAAATAATAATGTCCCCTCCAAATGATAATCTCCCTTTTTTCTTCAAAACAATACAATGTGTTAAGCTTCTCTTCCATCATACCCATTATTGTTTGACAACATCATAATTATGTCATACTTTTAAGTGTGTAATAATTGCTAATGTGCAAAACAATTAACAAACTACATACTATAAATTACATTAATAGCTTAATCCCTTTAACATATTAACATAAATTATAATATAGTTACAGTTACTGTAATAGTTTTTTTTTTTATTTTAACGTTAGCAAATACATTCTTCTAAAAACCAACATCAATATTTTGTTGGATATGGTTTTTGAAATTAAAAGTACAATTATGTTAAGTTAAGTAACAGTTAATATAGGAAATGATATTTCCACCTCCGGCAGTGAGTTTCAATTATTATAGGAAATTATTATTTCCTCTCCGGCAGTGAGATTCGAACACACGATCTTTCCAACTTGGGTTAGTTCAAAATACCCCTGCACCACTGTCATCGTTTGAAAATTGTTAAAATTGAAGAACTGAATAAGTCTACTTCTTAAGACGTGCAAAAAAACACATATGAAGATTCACACCCAGCTTGTTTTAAAAAAAAAATGTGTACAGATGACACATTTTTGTTGCCAAACGATGATTTTTACGCAAATATAGAAGAAATCCACTCATTAGACTGTCATTTGTATTGAAATATAAATGTTCCCTCATTCAAACACAAATGTTTTCAATTTTAGCATACATGTACCACTACACTTACGAAATTATGTTTTGTACATTGTAACACATATTACAACTTAGCTAAAACAATCAGGATATTGTAGTGAGTGTTGTCTTTTTTGCGATAAAATCTGTAAAAAATGACTACGGATTTTTAGCGTATTTCAAGTTTGTGATTGCGCTGATACACTAAAACTACACATTTAACTACCGTACAAGAAAGAAGTTTTATTTTAATACTATTCTTCAAAAACTCACTACACACTTATTAAAACAAAATCATAATTCCCCTAAAATGAGCAGTTTGCTATGCACTTCTTCATGTCTTTTTTTTTTAAATATTCTTTAGAATTCGAAGAAGAAAAACAAAAAAGAGACGCGAGATACCAAAGGGACAGTCAAACTCAAAAATCGAAAAAAAAATGTGACAACGCCATGGCTAGAAATGAAAAAGACAAACATACAAACAATAGTACACATGAGACAACATAGAAAACTAAAGAATAAACAACACGAACCCCACCAAAAACTAGGGGTGTTTTTAGGTGCTACGGGAGGGTAAGCAGATCCTGCTCCACATGTGGAACCCGCCGTGAAATATATTTAAGAATACTTACAGTATGCTAATAACAATGTCACTATCGATATGGCTGCTTTGTTGCGATCTACAATTATACGAAGGTTTTTAAGTGTAACTGAGCTATATTTGGATGTAACAACATATTCATTGTTAATTTTCAATTAATGAATAGTTTTATTTCATTGTAACCGACCAGTTAGAATTCTACTTTGTCAATATAATCTCCCCATTACGTCAACTAATGGTTATAACCGTAAAAATGGAAGACATTGTAGTGATGACGCGCTGTCAATTTAGCTTTTGAAAACCGAAAGATTTATCCACATAGTATCGTTACGATCTTTAGATAGATATAAGAAAATATGATGTGAATGAATCAACTCTCCATCCAAGTCCAAATTTGTAAAAGTAAACCATTATAGATCAAAATACGGTCTTCAACACGGATCATTAACTCAAACCGAACAGCAATCTGTAAAGCGACCCCGTAAAGACAAATATAAAACCATTCAAACAGGAAAACCAGCTGTAAAAGACAAAAATATCTAATAGCTTTTGAGCGTCATTTAATGTAGTATTAAGCATTTGATTAACTTAAGTTGAAGACTTTTCACCTTTAATAGCATACACAATAAATAAGATCCAGGTAAAAAGTTTGTCTTCAAGTTCCTTTTTGCAAAACGAATCTTATTCGAACACGCCTACTATGTTGTTATTACTCAGCCAGTTTGCTCGTTTGGATTGTTTTACATTTGTCATTTCGGAACCTTTTACAGCTGACTAAGTCGTATGGACTTTGCTCAATTAAGACCGTACGGTGACTCATAGTCTTCTCCAAAATTTATAACCATTCTTTGATTCATACAAGCATGATCATTAATGAAAACGAAACTTTAAAATGTGTATTTTGCTGTATTGGTAATATATATTATATATTAAACAGTTCCGTGAATGTTATCAACGGTCAGCTTTGATATAAGAAGATCATGAAACGACGACCTGTCCAGGTATTGAACAGTTTTGAGACATCAACATGATCAAGTTAACTTGCTTTTTTCCTATAAACTTATTCTGTAAACTTCAAAAAACAACCAATCAACAATTAATCACAAAACATGTCTGCTGAAAGTACAACACGAATCTGTATATTTTATTTTTTAATAACGGTCGACATTTTAATAATATGTTCTGTACAATTGCTTCAACAGTTCCTTGAAGGAGCTGTTAAGTATCAACTGCCTGTAATTAGTGATTGGTAAACTGATTTCATGAAAAAGAATGTGACAATCATTGATTTTCAGAATCTAGTTCCAATATTAAATCAAACAAACATGTTGTAATGCTGAGAAATGAAAATGAGAATTGTTATAATTCTATTCTGATATGTTTCCTAATATTAAAAACAAACTTAGACAAACTTGAACAAACTATAACTTTGAAATTGAAAGTATTGTTATGTTTATCTTTCCTAGAACTTATTAATGCTGAGTGATTTATAATTGTGTCCAATGTATCAGTTGGGTATTCTGCCTTTATAAAGTTAAAACGTACTTGTAGGATAGTTTAGGTTGTATTTGAAGCTGTCAAACTCGATGATCTTTATTGTCCGTGAACTATTAAACCTGAAAAAAAAATCTATACACTTGCATATTGATACATAATTTTGTACAGATTCAATGAGAAAAAATAACACAAGAGTGCACACGCAAAAATGTCTCCCCTTCTTTACTAATCATTGATGTTTTGTTGATAGTCCTAAATATAACGCTTTATTACAACTGTCACATACAATTAACATTAACCAAGAAAAGTAAACAATGACCAATGAACCAGGAACATGATAGCAGGGTAAGATGTACCATACCAAGCAGACATGTACCGCTAACATTTTTTCTATACAACAAATATAGTTAACCCATTGCTTATAGTCTAAGAAAAACAGACCAAAACACAAAAACTGATCAATGTAATTTAACCGTGAAAAAGAAGTCAAGGTCAAATAAAACCTGCACGATTGACATATAGATCATGAAATATTTCCAAACACCAAATACAGTTGACCTATTGCATATAGTATTAGAAAAAAAGACCAAAACTCAAAAACTGAACTTTGACCACTGAACCATGAAAATGAGGTCAAGGTCAGATGACACCTGCCAGCTAGACATGTAGACCTTACAATAATTTCATACACCAAAATAGTAGACTTATTGCATACAGTATAAAAACAGACATGAGCACAAAAACTAAACTATAACCACCGAACCATGAAAATGAGGTCATGGTCAGATGTCACCTGACAGTTGTACATGTACACCTTACTGTTCTTCCATACACCGCATAGTTTAGACCTATTGCTTATAGTATTTGAGATATAAACTGTACCACTAAAACTTAACCTTGCTCACTGATCCATAAAATGAAATCAAGGTCAAGTGAATACTATTTGATGGGTATGACGACCTTGTTAGGTACGCATATACCACATATAGTTATCCTACTACTTATAATAAGAGAGAATTCAACATTACAACAAATCTTAACTTTTTTCAAGTAGTCACTGAACCATGAAAATGAGGTCAAGGACATTGGACATGTGACTGAAGGAAACTTCGTAACATGAGGCATCTATATACGAAGTATGACGCTTCCAGGTCTAGCACCTTCTAAAATATAACGCTTTCAAAAAGTTTGCTAACCCGCCGCCACCAGAACACTATCCCAATATCGAGCTTTCTGTGACAACAGTTGAAGGCTCGACAATAAAAACAAATATAATTTTTAATATTAACGGAGTGTACAACTATCTAAAGCAAAGAAGCTGCTAGCAAAATCCGTCGTTTTTTAGATAGATTAGACAGAAAAAATTTGTTAAACTTCAGGATCTGTTCGTCGTAGGCTAAGTTAATACATATACATCTATTTGGAATTGTTATAAACTAGTAGCACATAAACGTTGGAATACATAACCAGTCGTAAATCCCAGAAACATTGATGTACGTTACAGAGACATAATATGTATTTTATATATATTAATTTGCAGAACAAAACATTGACAAAATAAATGAATACAATTTGAGAAATAAACAAAAACTTACATTTCTCTTAAGTAAGGAAGTCTTGTCATTTTCGTGTCATAATAACATTTGATGTCTGAAAAAAAATTGAATAGTTGAAACGTTTTAATTTCTTCTAAAAAAGAAATCACTACAAATCTTCTACGTCAGTGTTAATGGTTGGAATCTCGATAACCAGCAGGTATGCAAACACTTTCAAATGTTTTCATTACACTATAAAAGTGTGTTGGTTTTACTCATACACAAGATTTTTCAGAACTTAAGATGCTATTCACTTTATACTTGCGAGCAACATGTACGTATTTTAGTACATAATTGTGTAAATGTTTTTAAGCTAAAACCAGATGACAAGAAATATCAGAAAAACCATTGGAAGGCAACCTGATGTCTATAATAATAGACAGGAATCTGTACAATATGTCAAGTTTTAAAGCGTCCCAAGCTAGTTAGGGGTTTGCATAAATTCCTTAGAAATAAGCCTAGGCTCCGTATTGGAAACTATACATTCACTAATAATGGTTTACTTTTATAGATTGTGACTTGGATGGAGAGTTGTTTCATTGGCACTCATACCACATCTTCCTTTATATATGTAGCCTTGTAATTTGTTTTTAATAACATTAAAATAGTTGGCATATACCGACGGGAAAACTAACCAATACATGAAAAACGACAAAGTTACTTAACATAAGTGTTGTAAACCTGACGAATGTTTCTCTAAAATTGAGTATTATGAATTATTAAACATATAATGAACATTAAATATGCATAAAAATAACGTATTCATTATTATAGATATCTTCTGGAAAGTGATGACTGTTTGAATTTTTCTTATAGATAAACACGTTTTTTAAAAGTTTCCTGAACGTTAACCCTTAAATTAATTTCGATTTTTAATAAACAAGCTAAATACAATATTGATAGAACTTAAATCTGACTAAAACAATACTTTACTTTACCTGTCAAATCGTTCGTTTTGTTGTATCGATTGTTTACGAGATAACAGGAGCAATCTTCAATTAAAGGATCGCAGTAACACTTATTTTTCGGTATCTTGACAAACGAATATCTTCTATCGGTATTGCAAATACATTTTCTATCGACTGTAGTGTTGCCGTCGTCATAAGTTTCCTGACCTAAGCTGTTACAAAGAGTTTTTTGAAAGGTGCAGTCACTGTGCCCAATTGTGTCAAAATTAAAAGGCTGATATCTAGTTGCACTGCATGTTGCTCTGTTTAAGTTCGGCTGAAAGACGTATTTATGTCCTGCAAATATTAAGTAAAAGAAGTGCCTGCCAATTGATATTTTATCGTGTGTTTTTCTATGTTGTTATGTTATGTTATTGTTTCAGAAAAAGGGAGAAGGTTTGGATCCATCAAAAAGGTTTAATCCCGCTGCAAATATTTGCACCTGTCCGAAGTTAGGAATCTGATGTACAGTAGCTGTCGTTTGTTTATGTAATTAATATGTGTTACTCGTTTCTCGTTTTTTTTTATTCTATATAGATTAGACCGTTGGTTTTCCTGTTTGTATGGTTTAACACTAGTAATTTAGGGGCCCTTTATAGCTTGTTGTTCGGTGTGAGCCAAGGCTCCGTGTTGAATGCCGTACATTGACCTATAATGGTTTACTTTTTTTAAATTGTTATTTGGATGGAGAGTTGTCTCATTGGCACTCACACTACATCTTTCTATATCTAGTAATACTTTACATTATAAGTTATATTTCGCTACATTTGTCACCTCTTAATTCAGGTACATGTTATTAAATACGTGCACAACCAAGTTATTTATTTACAGTGAAATAAAATAATTAATAAAAACGACTATTATTCATTGAATAAACTTTCTTTTTAATTGTTTATCAAACATTTTTATTATATGAAAATACAGTTATTGTTTAACATATATGACATGTATGACATATTGGTCATATGTTGTGCTCAAAACAATGCTAATATTAATAGTACAACTATCTATACATCTAAAAAGGCTTACCAGGACTTAAAAGTCTAGGTCTGTTACACGTATCATTGTATACATTTACTCCAAAAGTTACGTTAAATAAGCAAGTATAATTTCGTTCAGGCTTACACATGGATTTTGCCCGAAGATTCCAGTGTGCCTGCGATGGACAAGTAAAGTTGTATGCTTCATTTAAGGATAACATCTACAAAAAAGATAAATATCCATCAATAATTCAAACAATACGTCAATTAAAATTGTAATTTTTCGACACAAACGCACATAGTCAATGGTTTGTGAGCACGTTGACCTTATCAAAAACAGCAGCCTTAAAAATGTGTATTAAGACGTACATTGAGTCTAGATAGCACTCGCCAATAATGTTGCTAGGCAAAATCAAATACGAAATTGTACAAATAAATGTTATATTACTTTGCTGTTACAACATTGTGGAAAGTGTTTTAAATTAAGATATTTCTCTCCCATTCAAGCTCTGATTCCTTGCCTTACGTTCGGAAATACTTTAAAAGAGAGGCGAAAGATACCAGAAGGACATTCAAACTCAAGTAAAAAAACTGACAACGCCATGGCTAGAAAAAGACCAACAGACAATCAATAATACACAAAACACAACATATTAAACAAAAGACTAGGTAACACGAACCCAACAAAAACTCCAGAAGGGTAAACAGATCATGTAAAACGGTAATTCCATTACGGTCAACCAACTCGTAATGCGTCCGTAAAATGGAAAAAGGGATGATTTCAATTTCACCACTTGGAACTCTTGGATTAATAGTTTCATTGTTAACAGCAACCCTTTATCATTGAAATCATGATAGGAAATACAAGCCCTGGAATATTGTATCAACTGGGAAATATATACCCCGCATGCAGGCGCTGCAGAAATGTTGCTACATAGAAATGGAAAGTTCACAATTGGGAAACTGAAATCATCTCTTTCGTCGAAAAGTTTTGTTTCAACCGACTCTGATTGTCAGTTTCAATAACTATGTAATTCAAGGTATGAGGTATACCTAACTGTTATCTGGTGTATCCTTTATCTCAAGTTCGATCGAATGGATGCATTCAACATAGTCACCAAATTTTGAAATATTTAGTGATAGAACATCATCTATATAAATTGTAGCAGAAAGTACAGTTTAAGGATAATTCAAACTTCTTTGGCTACTCCTTTTTTTTTGTGAAAAAAGCAGGACCAACCCTTTCAATTGATCGTTTAGTTTGGAATGGAGAACACTTGTATAAAGTGAAATATGTTTTATCACTATTGCAAGATGAAAGAGTGTTAGATTATAGGTTTTGATTTTTTTAAGTATCCTTATCTGATTCACGCCACCTCTAGAATAGGCCTTTATTTATTACGAAACGGACAGGTTTCGTCGAAATATGCATCTGATGATCGTCAGTGTGCCAAAAAAAATCCCCTCTAACCGTTGCTAGGGGCGTCTTAAACTGGCAGTGAACTGAGAGTGTGTTTGCTTTTGCTCCATTGAAAGACCTCACTGTGACTTTGAGATGAAGAACAACAATAACGGCGATGCTTCATTGCTTTTTTTTTCTTTTTTGCTGTGCAATACTGATTTGATGTCATCAATGCATCGTGGGATTATCCCATATCCTTTCTTTTCTACTACATTAAAATAACTATTTGTTCAAAATTTAATATTTATGTAACAACTGTGTGGTAAACTTCCTTAACCGTACTCTGCAACCCAAAACAAGACGGCGATACAGAAAAGAAAACATATGTGTCAGATTTAAATGATATATACCTGAAGGAGAGTCAGTAGGATAAACATGTCCATGAATTTTGTTCTTCATTTATAATCTATGCCACCTAAAAAGAAAAACATTAAACAAATCTAAGGAACATAAATTGAAAATCAAATCGGAAAGTCCCTAATCATTGCAAAATTCAAACGAAAAAACACATGGACAACAACTGTCATATTCCTGACTTGGTACAGGCAGAAAATGGTGGATTAAACCTGGTTTTACAGCGCTAAACCTCTCACTTTGTATGACAGTCTCATCATATTTACAGTGATGCGTGAACTAAAGAGACATAATAAATAAAATAGTCGAAATATTGGTACAGCAGTCATCATCGTGTTACAATTTTAAAAGAAACAATTGCTGTGCGCGTCTGACGTCAGAAAATGTATACGTCACATATTTGTATCGTTGAATGTTTATACAAACAATTTAAAATGTTCACATGGGCAATGTTAGCATACAGGGTTAAAAAAATCAAAAGTATGTAAGAATTAATTTCAGAAATAGACCGAGATTTAAAATAGCCAAAAGTTCTATAGAATTTATAAGAATCCACAAATGGTTCATTCCACTACGTGATTAAATAATAGTGTTTGGTTCAACGTATTTTCTAATTTATAATAGAAATATAATATAATGACATATTATAGAACAATAACATGCTGACAGGATCTATTAAAATACAGTCACGTTTTAAGAACAAAAGAAACAAAACGTTGCATATACAAAACACACCTTATCTTCAAGTTATTCTTGTTAAGATTCTACTTTTGAAAATGCCTGTACCAGTTGTTGTCCATTCGATGTTGATGCGTGCTACAGTGAGCTGTCGGGAGAATTGTAGAATAGTTTGTCTTATTATAATTTTAGTTAAAATAGTAAATGTGTGTAACAAAAAAATAATCCGGGTATTTTGACAATTTTCACAACAACTCTTGTTTGGTATTTGAGTTTTCTGACTTGTAAGTGCTTCTTTCAAATTATCATTTGAAAAAAAAGAAAGGTTTGTGATCTTATGTTTATAAAGGCTTTTCGATGTGAAATATAGGAAAAGTACATATTTTATTAGAGAAATACTGGATAAAGTTACAAACTATAACATAAAATATGTTCACATATGACATTTGACTATGAAACCTACAACAGAACAAAATATGTTTTCTTAATGCATTTAAAAATACAAGACGTTTACATAAAGATCAATACAATTATTTTAATCGACTCAATGAAAAGATCACAGTTCAACACTTTTTGTTACTAGGATAGCACTTTATTAATACTATGGTAAATAGTGGTGTTTTAAATGTGTATTATTATACCGGTTATGTTCGTCATACTTCGTAAACATTTGAAATGTATATAGCGTCTATTGACAAACCGTCTTTGTCATCTTGTAGAAAATTAATCCTACGTCAGTGCAGTGAAACACATTTCGGGTCATAATTATATATCATGGGTGTTTCAAAGCACCATTATTTTTTTTTTATTTTGTGTTTCTATAAAAAAAATTGGAAACATGAGGTTATATGGTTACTAAAGCTTGTACACAGGTAAAAACGAGGTGAACATTTGATTGGTTAACTTCCAGTGATGGTTATTTTCTTATATGCAATGAATGTTATGCGAAATTTTGTCTATAGTACTTGACAGGATGAAACTTTACCCATAGCTTTATTTGAAACAAAGATAAATTATGCACAATTGTTTTAAAAGTGCAAATTTAACAAAGACTAATAGGGGAAAATCATTGGTGGTATTACACGTTATTAACAAATTTTACATCAATTTTCTCAAAATCAGAAATATAATTGTGATAATTTGATTTATTTCTAATCATCATTTATTTCCTTCCTTATCATGATTCTTAAAGAATACAGAACTCACATCCAACAAGTGACAACGGGTAGCCTGCTTTGTTATTTAATAGTGTAGTTTTAAAACAATATTTGAAAGTGTGTGAACACATTGCAAAAAGAGTTTAATTGTCTTTATAAGTTGACATTTTTAAGACTAACATGAGGACATTTACAATCATATCATTTTGTGAAGATTGAGTTAACATGGTTAGTGAAATCATGTAATTGTTGTTACATTTTCAAAGATATTAAAATGATTTAAGATATATAAAACGTAGAATGACAATATTTACTGAACTTATTTTGCTTACCTCAAACTACTTGATCCATTTATAAATATTAATAAAACAAAGATGATGAAATAAATGCTGTATGTTGTCCATTTTGAGTTTTTGGCTAGGAAGTGCAGAGTGTGTATTGTGCAATTTCATGACATATTCGTCATTGTTGTGAAATGTTATTTGATATCACTTCTAACTGAACGGATACTGCATTGGAACTTTTTATATTAAGGGATATTTTGTGATTCATTTGGACACAGCACAGTATTTATAATTCTTTTATGAATATGTGTACCTTATATTGACATATTTTAAATAACTTGCTGTATTTAGAATAAACATTTAAACAGGATACCTGATATTTTTTCAATAGAAAACTGACAGACCATGCAAATGATATTTGAACTAAAACTTGAAGTCTTATATTTAACATTGACCTAAATAAGAATTGTAAAATTGTAGTTTAACAATTTCAGTTTAGGTACTGAATTTAAACTTTCAAAAATGATTTAAATATCGTGCTCAGTACTTTTTATTTAGGTAAACCTTTGAATGAATGCATACAGAACGATACTGTTCAGTATCTATAATCCCAACAAAAGAGTTATGACCTCACATGTTGACAACAAATGTGTAAAATAAATGAATTTTCTTGGTACAATTTTGTTTAAAACTTCAATACTCAAAATCAGAAAACAAACTATGGATAGGAAATGACCAAAGTTTGCGAACAAGGATACATACATACCTGTGATAATAGATACAGTACTTGATTTTTAGTAGTAACAGTTACTGACAAACATGTTATATATACTGGGTTTTAATGTTGTGTATACGGTCATTTTTACAAAAGTGGAAAATCGAATATATACTGTCGTCATTTATTCATAGATATTTATTTGTGATAAAAATTGTATGATAAGTTATTGAACGGAAACGAAATAAAGTGTCAGTTTCCAATAAATCAAGGAGCATACCTCCTGAACAATAAAAATCATATATATCGAACTTGATCTTAATTTTTGTCATCAAAATCAGCAGCTCATAATTTGAAAAGCATTACTTGAAAGGTTTATAAGCCATTGCACGGACACAGTTGTCAGCTGTCAGTTTCCAATAGATCAAGGGACATACGGTAACTCCTGAACGGTAAAAGTAAAAAAAGTCTATACTGAACTTCACCTCCTTTTTGTCATAAGTAATAACAAATCGAAATTTGAAAATCAATTGTTAAACGGTTTATAAGTTATTGCACGGAAATGTTTGAAGCCGTCCGCCTGCCTTTCTCTCCAAAAAAATGTACAACTTAAGATAGATAAAATATAAAATGACCATGTTCAGTTAACTAAATATGCTTACCTGAAACTATTTCATCCAGGGTTTAACAAGACAAAGATGATGCAATGAATGCTTTATGTTTTCCATTATAAGTAACTGACTTGAAAGTATAGAGTGTCCATTGTATAGTATCTTCCAATATTCATCACTGTAATGAAATGCTATTTAACATTTACTTCTATTCAAACACAACAGATTCCGCATATGAACTTTAAAATGATATTTAGTGATTCATTTGGACGAACCTCAAAATTTATAATTGTATGATGTACCTCGCATTGCGACTGATTTAAAATAACTCGTTGTATTTTAAATCGAAAATTTAAACCTGATATTTTTCAATAGAAAACTGACAGACCATGCAAATGATTTCCAACTAAAGTTTGATGTCTGGTATTTAACATCAACCTAAATTAGAATAGCAAAAATGTATTAAAAAATCGTGCAGACTTTAAAGTTAAAATGTTTTTTTTATTTTTTTTTTGATAAAGGAAACTTTTGAATGAATGCATAAGGAACAAAAGAGTAATGACCTGATATGTTGAAAACATATCATGTTCTAGTTTGAGTAAAATAAAAGAATTTATTTTATCAATGCGTTTAAAACTACCAAAAATAGGTCGTAACGTCGGCGACCTAACCTCAACGTCGTTTGGTAAACGTCTGTCTGACGTTATAGAACGACGTATATAAAATCTTGCTTTTTGGTCGCGTCCTATACAACGCAAACACAACAGTGGATGCCATATGTCGGTTGGACGTCTAAATTAATCTAAAATACTGAAATCACACGTACACGAAAACAAAGTTTTTAATTATATATCATCCTTTCACATTAATATGAAAATATATATGTATCCTATTGTTATCTAAAATAAATATGTCTTGTGACCCTTAATTAAATTTCTCCTGCTTGTCTTTTTGGCGAATGATCCTCTTTAAATGAAGGGTTGGTGTAATGGCTAACATGTATTATAGTATAACTCGGTCAAGATTGGTTCAGTCATAAAATCTGTTAACGAATTCGGACCCCGTAGACAAATCGGATCCAAAATTCAGTCAACTCGGACAGTCTATGAAATCAACTTGGACCGACTATAAAGTCAAATTGGACCGTTTATAATGAAAACTCAGACAAAGTATGTCAATAGGTCAACTCAATATTAACTTACTCATACAGCTTTGAAACAGCAGAAATGAAAATAAATCAATGGAGTGTCATTAAATCTTCAACATTAGACGGATGCATATTAATACAATTTGTACTGAGTCCGTAATCTTGAATCATCTCATCTCAGATGGTCTTAGTTGTCTTTTCTATCAATTATAGTCTTCGCCTTATGGAAGGCCTGAATTCTCATCAGACACACTTTAAATCGTCGAAAAAAATTATTAAATTATTTGTATAAGTAAAAAAATCTCCTTTTATACTGTTCCAGATTTTTTTAGTATAGTCGGTCCGATTGATAGACGGTTCTAGTTGACTTTATAAATAGTCCCAGTTGACTTATTGACGGGGTCTGAGTTGTCTTCATATACAGTGCGGGTTTTCTCTCTTTTTTATTGTAGAGGGTCCTAGTTGTCTCGCATTCCTATTTTACAATAGACCTTTTCACTAATTCAGAAACTGTGTCACTTGAGCATTTGAGACACACACATTTTTGATTTCATGATGTTCATCATGCTTGAATAACACATGCGTGTCTTAAAAAAATGAAAGTGTAACCAGTGTGTATACCGTGCGATTGCAAGTATACGATTAAACATATTTTAATTGAATATTTTGACTTTTCCGATATCCGAAAAAAAACAACATATGAATGTTAAACAACATATTAATGTAAATAATATGTGTGATTTGTTTAATAATATTTCTGATGAAATAATTGTTTCATTTTTAAAAGAAATTTGAATACATTCCAAAATTTGAATTTGAAGTATTAGTTTAAAATAATTTTAAGTTTTTATCATATTATCTTATTGATGAGTTTTCATTTGTTCATAAGTCTTTTGTTTTTAAGTTAAAGTTTCAGTAAAGTGAAATACTTTTTGTCTGTTTACAACAACAACAAAAAAAAATGGAGTGTTATAGTATTTAGAATAGCCCTGTACGCGATATAGCCCTTTTAAAATGATTTGGCGTAAAGTAATCATACAATAATCACTTTTATTTTTCGGCGACAGACATTTTCTCTTCCATCTCATGTGAATGTGGTCTTGTGATATCAAAGTTTTACAGGAACATGTGTGATATCCAGCTGGAGTGTATATGCTATTTGAAACTCAATTATATGCACAAAATAGCAGTACATGCTTTTAGTATTCTGTCATTTATTACATAGCAGAACAACTTGTCATAAGAATAGATGTTAAAAAAAATGCGTATACATAAATTAAACGTTTTTTTTTTCTTTCATAAAATGACGCTTTTTTATTAAACATAACTTTTACTAAATTAATATCTAGACGTATTATTAAAAAGTATAACCTAGACAAGAAGTTTATTTTCACTGCGAATATTCTAAAATGCCTCAAACACATGTATTTATATTATGCGGTAAATAAATAGTTTGAATAATTTGTCTCCACCAGAAGTATTTCAGGTTAACAGACATGAGACTTTCCCGGTTTCGGCCATAAATTCCTTTACACTGATTAGATATGTTTTTGTTGCATGCATGGGTATGTTGAGAATGTTGATGCTGTCCTCCTCAATTTTTAACAGTATTCTTAATGCGATGTCATTGATGTCGATTCCATTGGTTGGCGTAACATTTATTCTTACACTCAAAGCTCGAAAAGGCATCAAAACAAACAATTGCGAGTCAACTTTTTCCCAGGTCTTGACACGATTCTATGATTTTTCTGACAGGAAACAAGACTCATACACAATCATGAGCATTCAAATGTAAGTACAATATCACTTAACTTATGTTTGTCTTCATACGATCTCTTAAAATATGTTAATGTTAGGTGCTATATTTTCTTTTTCGATAAGAAGGGGGAGGTTGTTGAAATCCAACTTGACCCTATTTATTTTATAATCTGACTGATCACTAAGTGTTCGTTCTTTTTTAAGTCGAATAATATTGGATTCAGTTATATTACACTACTTGTAAAGTCTTTGAATTCAATTCACATACAATAAGTTGCCATTTGATGTCAGAAAAAGTAAATGCAATATGTACATAAAATATTTACTGATTTGTCTTATCAGACATGTATATGAGACAAACCTTTAACGGTATTTACTGTATTGATACTTTATTTCATGGAAACTTGTATAGACATAAAAGGTATGAATGAACAATTTATTGATGTAAAAATATCACATATTGTATAAAAAATGTCATGACGTGGAAATGTTTGTCAAAATGAATATAAATAATCCCAGGAGCACCTACATACGGGGTATATATCTCCCAAGTGATACGATTTTCCCGTGCTTGCATTTCCTATCATGATTTTCTTGATAGAGGGAGTTGTTGCTCACAACATGCACAAGGAAGCTATAAAACCAAGAGTTCCAAATGGTGAAGGTGAAATCATCTCTTCGTAAATTTTATGGACGCCATCACGAGTTGGTTGACCGTTATGGAATAAACCGTTTCACAAATGATATCGGATATGTTCCTTACGTCGTAACTACAATACCATTCCCTTTCATGAACATGATGAATGTAACCTACCGAATTAGACTATTTACTTGATTTGTTATAACATGAGTAACACTACGGGTGCCACATGTAGGGCAAGATCTGCTAACCCTAGCACCTGAGATCACCCCTAGTTTTTTGTGGGGTTCGTGTTGCGTATTATTTGTGTCATGTGTACTTTTGTTTGTCTTTTCATTTTTAGCCATGGCTTTGTCAGTTTATTATAGATTTATGAGGTGTTTGCACATTATATAAATGTAGCAAGATAGCTAGGTAAGTATTTAAGTTTTGAGAAAGGGATTTTTGTACCTTCATCATATAGTAACAATAAGAATGTATTTATATATAAAAGGTTTATACTGTATAAAATATAGATATCATTGTAATTAAAATTGTATATTTTAGTTGCTTGATCATGATTCTTTGAATAAATTTTCCAAATTAAATTTTGCCAAAAAAGCCTTTCAATTATTCATGTGTTCTCTGTTTTCTTACAGGATCTGACCAGACTTTATGATGTAATAAGATATTAATTTGCCATACATTGGATTAACAAGACAGATAATTAATTTCAGTATAAAAATAAGAAGATGTGGTATTATTGTCAATGATTAGCCAATGATAGCACTTAGGTTTAAAAATGTAATCAGTAGTTGAGCCAAAACTCCATGTTTTGTCAAATCAATCTAAATTTGAAATATACATAAATTCATTAAAAAACTGTTTGCATTAATGATTGTAATTTAAATTAGGTTGAATACTTGTTATTTAAAGGCGTTACAACTTAACAAAATTAATTATGTATATAAGTTCAAACTCAAGCTATGATTTTATACACATGACAAGAATATCACTTTTTAAAGATGATCGGTTATTTTTTGTTCAAAACAATCGAGATTTAAAATAATTTCGAGCTGTACATCATTAAATTTTTCAAACAGTTTCATCATACAGATATTTTCTTGGGTCCTGATTTCACAAGTCTTGTTGACAGGATGATTTAGTGATAGTGAATTTTCATCCATCATTGACGATACACGTGATCACAATCTTTTGAAATATTATAATGATCATTAATTAATTTAAAAAACAAATATTATTTAACACACAGCTTTACATATACATGTTGATTACTGATTTAATTGATAAGGATATATTTTTGTATGTGTAAAGTTGAAAATTTTCAATTTATTCATACATCAACATGTATATATAAAGTTGTGTTTTTTTTTTAAATTACATGCAGTATGACCAAGGTGTTACTTCTTATTATTATTATATTTCAGGTAAAATGCATATATCCAAACTGTGAGAAACAAATGAGAAAGTAACCTATATATTTACACTAAAACTAGAACATAGATAGTATCATGCCAACTTGAGAAAACCATGAAAAGAGAGGATTGATTTTATAAATGTTCATCACACATGTGTTATTTATAATTTCAAATTGCCTGGGGAGAATATATCAATGTGGGTTTATTCTGGCTATTCCTACATTTTGAATTTTATGGGTAAAATAGTAAAATTTTATGATAGAGTTCCCCGTATTTTTATGCAAACTAGAGGTTTATGTAGGATTATGTTGTAATAGATTTCCAATAAAATGACTTTACTCCATATAACCGACCTAACTCAACGTATTTCGTCCTATTGCATTGAAGCACGACGGAGGGGAGCATACACTGCATGCATTTTTTGATCTTTGAACACGTATTGTTTGCTGGAATATATTTAAAGAAAAAACAACCCTAACTATTTTTTTTATTTTAAATATTTTGTCATTAAACTTTGAACGATTTTATTGACACGAATGTTATAATGGAATAAGTAAGTTAGAAACTTGTAATCAAATACACCCATCATTTCTTGTCATTTCACTTGACCCATATTTTAATTCTTCACCAATTATGAATTTTAAAAATTTCCAAGACAAAATTTAGCATGAAAATATTAAAATAATCAATTCCGAAGCGAGAAGGTTGCCTTTTAATTGTTTTTACAAGTTTTAACATTTTAAGAAGATTCCAACACACCCGAATGTAAAAAGTGTACTCAACTATTTATAATTTACTTGAAGATAATTTGATGTGGACAGCAATTAATATCATTGATATATTTAACCAATAGTACTTGTGTTTTACCTATACAAATGTACTATGTACATGTATACCTTAACGTGCATTTGAGATACAGGATAGAGAGCGTACCCTCCCCCCCTTTTTTCGATCGCTGAAAATCATGTTTCCACAATATCTATACAAATGTTTATCGTATAATCGTCCACATTATTTTTCGCATCGCTCCGCTTGTCAGTATGAATTCAATTATCGACAACTACAACATCTTTCAAATGTCTTGGATCCGGCCATAATCCCAAATTGTATTGCAAGAAAGAACTTAAACGATTGTCGTTCGACTTTGATAAATACTTCTTAAAACAACAATGACTGAACATTAGGCATCTCGCATGAGATTTAAGAGTTAAGACTACATACTGAATTGAATTTTTTCCGTGATTTATTAGCTCGCTGAACAAAAAAATGTGACACTCACGTGTAATCTATTGGACACTTGGAAACTACATATGATCTGCTATACGATATGACCACTAATGGCCCTAAAGACACTATGCTTTTGACATGACGAAAGATCTCGCTTTTCTAGACTGTCTATGAATTTTGTATACTTAATCTGTGATATGTACAAAAACCAAGGTGTAGTATGATTGCCAAAGAGTCAACTCTTCACAAGAGTCCAAATGACACAGAACTTTTAACAACTATGGACCACTGTACGGCTTGCAACAATGAGCATAGCCCCTACAACAACGTCAGCTATAAGAAGCCTCAAAATGACAAATTTAAAACACCTAAAACGAGAAAACTAACTGCCAAATTAACGTTAAATTTTTTCAACGAAAACACAACAACAAACGATAAGCACTGAATTACAGGCTCCTGACTAGGGACATGCACATCCATACTAGGTCAATGTTGTAACAGTACGACATAAATGATCAGTATTATAGACTTGATAATTATTTTGTTTTTATAAGTTGTAGTTGTTTTTAAAATAGTGCTCAGCAGCTCTGGATACTATCAGATCAATACATAGTTTATTTGGAAATACTAGAAATTGCTGTTTTTATGCTTCGTTTCAGTCTCACGAGTCAGCCCTTTCTTACTGTTTTAATTGTAACAATGACCATTTGCTAAACATACTTGTATGATCTCTATTTGCTTTAACATTGATATTTATAATGCTATGTAGCATAGAAATGCATGCGTAAAATAACTTCTCGACATTAATTGGCTGAAATTTCAGATTGGAATTAAGCCTCAAGTTAAAATACTTACGACGAAGAAGCCTCAAGCTATATATATATATTACATGCACTTACGACGGAGATTTAGCCTCAAGCTATAGTACTTATAAGGATGATCATATTTATGTATGTCTTTTATCCAGCGACAAATATTACATACTAGTATATATTAAGGATGATGAAAAGATAATGATAAATGCATATCCCTTTTTAAACATTTCCCAACACTTAGAGCCGCATTTTCATATGCTGAGGTAACAAGAGAGCGTAACCAGGATACTATCAGATCAATACATAGTTTATTTGGAAATACTAGAAATTGCTGTTTTTATGCTTCGTTTCAGTCTCACGAGTCAGCCCTTTCTTACTGTTTTAATTGTAACAATGACCATTTGCTAAACATACTTGTATGATCTCTATTTGCTTTAACATTGATATTTATAATGCTATGTAGCATAGAAATGCATGCGTAAAATAACTTCTCGACATTAATTGGCTGAAATTTCAGATTGGAATTAAGCCTCAAGTTAAAATACTTACGACGAAGAAGCCTCAAGCTATATATATATATTACATGCACTTACGACGGAGATTTAGCCTCAAGCTATAGTACATGTACTTATAAGGATGATCATATTTATGTATGTCTTTTATCCAGCGACAAATATTACATACTAGTATATATTAAGGATGATGAAAAGATAATGATAAATGCATATCCCTTTTTAAACATTTCCCAACACTTAGAGCCGCATTTTCATATGCTGAGGTAACAAGAGAGCGTAACCACTATAAAGACACACTTGTCTTTCTACGAGTAAACCAGCCAGCCTGCTTCCAGTCAATCCCATGTACAAGTATATAATTATGAATATAAAATGTTTTGTTTAGTCGTGTAACACCTTCACTGGTGATCCTGTCCATGGAACTGTGGCATAGTTGTCACTTTTTTATATATATATATATATATACCCCACACTTGCCCCAAAAGCGAAACAAAAATGGAAATTAAAAATTTCCGCAAAATTAATCAATATACGTAATAGCTTTAAAATCTACTTCTATTTGGACAAGTAAGAGTACAAGAAAAGTCCCGTAAAGACTGAAAAATGTAACAACTATGTAAATTGGCATTTTCATTCATTTTTAATCAGAGATACTTGGGGACAGGATGTTTTTTTAGCCAATTACTATGTACTATAAATTGATAGTTTACTATCCACAGTGGTCAATGTTTAAATGCGGATTGTTAGTTATCAGTTGCTAATCAAGTACACCTTCCAAATTACAATCTATATAACGAATTGATGTACATATGTACATGCATTTACATACATTATTTGCAATTACAATATTCTTTGTTTTTAATGTTCGTTGAGTTTCATTTGAAAGAAGAGTATATGTCAACTATTAAAATTTTAAAAAGTACAAGACCTGTATTATTTTTTTGAATATACACTTCCTGTTGACGTATGTTTTCCCTATCGAAAAAAAATCGGAGATGGTAAATTAAGGAGATTAACTGCAGAAGAAGCGAGCGTTTAAAATGATGCTTAATAAAGTATGATGCCATCCCAACTATCAACTTTAACAGAGACGCATTCTCACTGGGGTAAAGCTGATGACCGTAACTGCATTCACGGTCATCCCAAGATGTCGGATGAAAAATTAGGTCAGTTTCTGTATTGTCTGTTTAAGTGTTTCTATATCATTTTCTTTACAAATCATACATTGAAACGATGTAAATTTATAAAAGAATCACTCGAAAATCACTAATTACTTCCGGGAAATGTGCATGAAACGGGAAATTCGATTTGAAAAAATCGTTAAGATGACCGTAAATCATAATCAAAATATTTTCAAGATGACCGTAACATAAAACAAGGATGACCGTGATTGGTAAAAAGATGACCGTAACTTGTAAAGGATGACCGTAATTTGTAAAGACTGACTGTAATTTATATAGGACGACCGTAACTTTTATAGGATGACCATCAATTCTAAGAAATATCCGTATTGTATTCAAAGCTTTTTTGTTGAGTTTGTCGATCTCAATAGGGGCACGGTTAGCGGATATAAATATGTTTCATAAATTTCTTTTTTTAAACTATAATATAATTGGCCATATTTAGGATTTATAACAATGATAGTAAATTGCATATTTCTCGTAAACAATGAAATATTTATTGATATCGACGTTTAAACACAAATTGACAGCGATACGACGAAAATTTGAAGAAACATGAATGTGTCCCTAGTACACGGATGCCTCATCTACACTATCATTTTCTATGTTTAGTGGACTATGAAAATGGGATAAAACTGTAATTTGGCATTAGAATTAAAAAGATCATACTATAGGGAAAATGTGTACTAAGTTTCAAGTTGATTTAACCTGAAGCTGGACAAACAAACAGACGAACGGACGAACGTACGCACAGACCAGAAAAACATAATGCCAATAAATGGAGCATTAAAAACATTAATAATACATACGAATATTTGGTAATCGAGCCCATGTGTATGGTTCCAGAGGAAGCAGATTAAAATCTTAATTTGTCTTGGTATATGCAGGCGGAAACACTTTTGAAATAGAACAAAAGAATCGAAGCTCTGTGTGTATCGAGAAAGCGATAAATGTTAACTGTAATGTTTGATATAGTAACAAAATTCTAAAAAGTTAATAAAAACAAATAAAACGACAATTTTCTTATTTTAAAAACACCATTTGCATAAGTTTTCAATGTATCTATTACATAGTAATGCAAAACAATAAGATATCAAGTCGACGACATGGTTCTTATCGGGGCCTTTTATAGCTGACTATGCGGTATGGGCTTTGCTCATTGTTGAAGCCTTACGGTTACCTATAATTGTTAATGTTTGTGTCATTTTGGTCTTTTCTGGATAGTTGTCTCATTGGCAATAATACCACATCTTCTTTTTTATATATAGTATCTATAAGTTGGATGTAGAAAATGCATAACCTCCGATTTTTTTTTAACACGGACGGAGAACATATCAATCTTATAGTTCAGAAATTTTCGTGTCTGCCCTTCCATTATGTGAATCAAGAGTAACGATTGTATCGAAAAGAGAAAAATCGAGTGCACCGTTTTATGTTAGGGCATGTTTGGGTGTATATTTTGTCTTTAAAACGTACAAAGCAAGAGTATTTTATATAGCATCTCGCTTCAGATTCTATCATTATTATATATCAAAGCTACAGGTTGACTTTATAACGTAAAAAAATGACAGTACGAAAAGATGAAATATATGGGTCAAGTGAGATACCTATCTAATGAATCACAAAAACAGAGTAGGTGTGTTCGAATAGCTATTTTTTTCTAAAAGTACTTGACGACAGTCTTTTAATTTGGATGATGAAAATGGATATCTTCGAAAAAATATGATTTTCGTGTGTGTGATAACTAGGGTTTATAATCTTCAACCACTAAAATTGTTTAGTCTGCCCTTCCACGAAATATTTAATTAGAATTTTTTTAAATGCTTAAGAATTTTCAAAAATTCCATCTGACATCCGAACAGACAATATTTTTAAGTTGAATCAATGCAGACAAGATCATTAACTAATGCTCATTAGCTAGTAGATACATTTGTCTTTTAAAATATAACTGACATATAACGATCGATCGTAATGGTGCTATGTGGATAAATTTATCAGTTTTCAAGAGCAAAATTGGCAGAGCGTCATCCCTACAATGGCTGCCATTTCTACGATTGTGAGCATGAACTGGCGTAATGGGGACATAATTTTGAAGAAGAAGAATCCTGACTGTATGAATAACATTTCTGTATACATTGTATATACAAATTGACAACGTTCCGCCTTGTGATACGCTTTTCGTACAATACTATTTTAAGGATCTACTTTGCTGGAGCTCAACTCTACTATTCGAATGATATTTTCAAAATATTTCTGTTATTTCATTTGCACGACAAAATGAAAGACGATTTAATATCAATGGGTGTACATGCATTTTTTTTTGGCATTATTAAAATGTGTATTTATTATATGTCATTAAAAGGAATCCCAGAAACAAAAAAAAATCTTATGTCGAGCAGTTGAACTGTGCACCGCATTTTTTTCATTATGCTTGTAAGGTGTCATTTTATTGCGCTTTTGTAGCATGTTTTCCCTTCCTGTTCATTTGCATGTCTTTTGGCAAATTCATTTTAAAAATTAAACACTGTAAAAAAGATACAAATGGTAATCTTTGCATTTGAAGCACGTCTTATTTTCTTCTACCTATAGGATAAAACTCTCATATTAATATGTGTATACCAACACGATTAATCATTTGATACAAAAAGATAGTTATATAAATACGGATATTTCTTAGAATTGAGGGTCATCCTTTAAAAGTTACGGTCATCATTTACAAATTACGGTCATCTTAAAAGCAGTTACGGTCAGCCTTGTTATGAATCGCTGATTCTGTTACGGTCATCTCGATTGTGATTTACGGTCATCTTGGCGATTTTTTCAAATCGAATTTCCCGTTTCATGCACATTTCTCAGAAGTAATTAGTGATTTCCGAGTGATTCTTTTATAAATTTACATCGTTTCAATGTATGATTTGTAAAGAAAATGATATAGAAACACTTAAACAGACAATACAGAAACTGACCTAATTTTTCATCCGACATCTTGGGATGACCGTGAATGCAGTTACGGTCATCAGCTTTACCCCAGTGATTCTGATTAACACTTAGAGTTCATTTTTTTCTGAAATTGCTAGAAAAAATCGATCTTATAATAAATACTCACGGAAGTTAAATATTATAAAACATTAAAAAACGAAAAGAAGAAGAGACATTAATCTGATCACGACAAACAAAAGCAATACAAATATCAAATAATAAAAGGTTCATTAAATTTTGCAAAAGTATATCGGAAAAACAAAGTCATGGTCAAAACCATGAAAGACAACTCAAATGAATCGTATGATAGGTAAAGATGCGTATATATACGTGGTGTTATGACAGTGAAGTTGAGGCGGGAAACTCAATAATCACGTGATACATAAAAATCATGATTTCTTTCGTTTTTCATCATCTAAGAAATATTTGATATTGATAAAATGTATTACGGATGGGTATCATAGTTTAGGAATGCTTAATTAAAACCGGAGTAACGCATTTAACAAAATTAATTGGTTAGCAATAACCGGTCCCGTTACATGCGTACGTCGAGTTAGGTATGTATGTCAGTTTATTGGAAATCTCTATCAACACTTAACTAATGAACTAAGGTAAATCCATGCAGGTAAATCTTGTGAAAAATAAAGAAACATAATAGTTTCTATTACAATACTTTATTTAATAATTGCATTGTACAATTTGTGTAAATATTATTCACAAGCAATTGCAATTACTTAGGTGAAAACATTGATATATATTGTCTCTAAATTTAGTGTTTCGTTTCCAAGAACAATTTGTATATATTTATATATTTTAATTGATATCATTTACTTGTATATACTAAATTTAGAGTTAAACTACATATTCATTGAACAAAGCACCAAAAGGTACGCTAAATTGACATTAAAACAGATCATTAACACAGTAATTAATTGCAATAAATTAAATTCACAGGACAGTATAAAGTCTTAATAAAAAATCAGCATCTCCATATTAGATTGTCGCAAGTTAATTATTGTGTAACCTTGTTTTCATTGTTTGAATATAA
Source organism: Mytilus edulis (assembly GCF_963676685.1). Lineage (NCBI taxonomy): Eukaryota > Metazoa > Mollusca > Bivalvia > Mytilida > Mytilidae > Mytilus > Mytilus edulis. The sequence continues at coordinate 6,017,946 of NC_092356.1, forward strand.
AAATAGGAAGATGTGGTATTATTGAAGACAAGACAACTCCCCAAAAGAGACAAATTGACACAGAAATAAATAACTGTATGTCATCGTACATCTTTCAACAATGAGCAACATACATGTATCAGCTTAAAAAGGTCCAGAAATATCTAAGTACTCGCAGTTACTGCCAGCAAGTTCAAAGCCAACAACAACTATTTAAAAAAATCATGCAATTAAGACTAACATATCAACCCGTATAAATCCAGCAATCTTGTGTTGATACATTTCATTTAAATAATGATTTTTCTTTAAATTCCGCAGATGAAGTTACCTTTAACCTAATTAGACTAATGACTTAAAGAATATATTTTGCACTAACAACATCTACTATTAAACGTTCTTCCCATAATCTTCCATGTCGTTAAAGCCATAATATAGTAAAATACAACATGTAGGAATAGCCAGAAGACACCATCAATGTGAATGGGGAATAAAACGCAATGTGATTCATGTACTACAATGATTAAGTAATTAACACAAACGTGTAGGAAATTATTTATTATTAATGAGGTAGGACGCATACATCATTCTATATATGAAGTTATCCTCTGTTTCAGTGGAAATGTTTATCAATAGTTTAACCATTTTAACAGGTGGCATTTGTTTTTCTATGACAGTAAACTACAAATGTATTTCATTCAAAACTTGAATTTAATTTTTCTTTACTTTTAGCAATAAATGGTCCTTATATTTGACATTATTTCTATGTCTTTGTTATAAGACCAACTCTCCCCTAATGCAGATTTTGAAATTATATCTATATATATCAAAAGAGTCCAAATTTCAGCATGGTATACAATTACAAATATAAAAATGCAAAAAAACTTCTCCAATTGACTATTAAAAAAGAGGTATACAGTAGTAATAAAAACAAGAATTATCAATACATGGGCCAAACTTATGAAGGATTAACATTAGCATTATAAATATGTTCAGTTAAATTAAATATTAAGGGCTAAGTCCAAAACCTATACAAGCCTTAGCTACAGGTAAATATTTGGTCCTATAATGTCATGCAAATCAACTAAAATCTTCTCACCTTGTAATCTTTTAAGTGCCAATTAATCAATTGTATAAAGTATAGATCATTTATATATACATGTACTTCAAAATCAATGAGCCATCTAGGGTCAAGGCCGGAATAGACCAATAGAGAGTGACCGTATTTCTTTCCCAGTTACCTTGCGGGTGGCTACATTTGTATGTACTGAAGTAAATGTAAACGGATTGGCAAATGTGTACATATATTTTCTGATTGTGATCATGTTAATGGCTTACCGTGTCGATACAACTAGTCTTCTTCCATTTTACTACATGCAATCCGTTTAGGTTAATCTTTCCTTTTTGTATATTGTATATTGGATTTTGAGAATTGAACATCAATAAAATATTGTTGACACTTATTGATAAAATTATCCTGAATGATCAGGGTTTTTTTCTAATTTAGAAATTATGCTTTGACAATAGAATATTCTTGAATCTCAGTAGTGGTCGAGGTTATTTATAAACAGGGCCGATCTTCTTACTTTCAACAATCCAACGAAGTTACTGTATTGACATGGGTGTGTACACTAACAAACCCACATGTGCGAAAAATCCAATAATTGAAACGTTTGAAGTTGATGTCAATACTCCCTAATAATTTCCACGTTTAGCTATAAACTACACGGTTGTCTATATCTTTTCCTTTTTATAAACATTTATATACATTTCACCACTAAATCATGTTTATTGACATGACTCTTATCATTACATTGTCTGTATATCAGTACAACCTTTATAAACTGATATCTAATTGAGTCTGGCGTTTTGTCTTTGGTTTTTGAAATTGTAACACAACTGCGTACAATATAAAATTGTTACCTTAAGCCAAGTGTACTGTTTATTATATGTCTGTATTTATTTTTGAAATGTCAATAGACTCTATTGACAAATGTACGTTTATTCTTTTTTATTTCTGTTTAAACGATAGATATCTTAACTGAATTGATTTAATAGAGACGAGTACTTAATGTAAGACTCTTGTATATGCTTATTTGTAAACCATAAGAAATTTGTAAAAATACATTTTTATCATCTTTAAACATCTAGTCAATTCTCCATTTTGAATATTTGAAGGCCGACCAAGATATTTCTTATATTGATTTGTCTAACATATAAACCATAAAAGATAAATACAGACCATAAAATAGTGTCTACTTAGTTTAAATGTATGCACTATATCTTATTTTCTTAAGTTAACATCAAATGTGTTTTATCAAGTCATGTACCGAAAACTAGTAATCTTTAATACACGTCACTTTGCCAATTATTCTTTTTTGTCTATCATTATTATCAATATGTCGGCATAAAAAAGCCTTTAAAAATGTGTCTCGAAAAAATAGAATTGTTTCAAAACCCATGTCGTAGTACAAAATGTACATGGGTGATTACCTTTATAATATACTCATGTATTTTTTTCTAATTTGTAAAACCTGTTCATACAAGAAGACAACAACATTTACTCTTTTATAAAACTGCCGTCATAAGAATTCATAATTAAGATTTTAAATTAAAAAGACGTAGTTGAAGTTAAATCTCGAACATATCAGTTCAAGATGCACATATAAATTAATTTCACACTAACTTTAAATCATATTTTATCAACATAATTTCTCTCTGCCTGTGTTTCTTGATCATGTTTTTATGGTTCAATCTTAAAATTATTCAACTAATTTTTTTTTTATGATAATTAAATTAAGGATGGAAAAATGAAACGTGTCAAAGTGACAACAACCCAACCAAGGATCAGAAATTACCCGAAAGCAACCAGTGGGTCTTCAAAAAAGCGAGACAATCCCATACCCAGAGGCCCTTAAACAAAAATGTGCACTTGTTCAGTGAAAATGAGTGTCATACTAAACTCCAAATCATTGAATGAACTAAAATTAGCAATCAAACAAGAATAAGGCTCATTGAAGACGAGAATACAATTTATGACAAAAATATCTGTTTTGTTTAGGTATTGCTGGTCATTTAGTCTGATTAGTTTTTTCTCTGTCTTCTTTTGTTTTTGCTCATTACACAATAGAGGGTAAACGAATCGTCATTTTAAGGCAATCACTTTAATAAAGAGCGACGGTCTAATACATACATAGGCAAGATTTGACTTGTTAGTAGATATTTCCTTGCTGATAATTTTTGTGATTAAAAGGAGTATTTTTCTAATATAATTGAAGGCAAAACGCAAAAAAATGGTAAAAATCGTCATCAAAGGACAATAACTCAAATAAGGAGTCGACTGACGATTTCGACCATAAGACTTATTTGTAGAACTTGTACTGCTGATTATTTCTTGCAAATGAAGGTTACTCTCTATATATATTAGTTTTCGAGATAACAGAAATTTGGCATTTAAGGGCATTAACTCCTGTAAGAAGTTGTTCGACAGTTTTGAAGTATATGGGCAATTGGTAGAGCTCAACATTCTGAACATTTATGCTCTTGTCATATTTTTCATCTTCAATGTATTTATAACGGTTTACCAAATAAAAGACAAAACTTGTATTTTACCCTAATGTTTTTTAGCCTTGTTGGCCATGTTGGCCATGTTGGTTAGCCGTGTTGGCCATGTTGGTTCTTTGGACACATTTTTAAAACAAAATATTCCAACAATGATTGTTGCAAAGTTTGGTTGAATTTGTCGTAGTAGTTTTAGAAGAGGATACTTGTGTAAAAGTTTACAGACGACAACGACGGTTGACGGACGCCAAGTGATGAGAAAAAGCTCACTGGTACCTTTTGGTTAGGTGACCTAAAAAGAAACCTGTTAATGAGTATAGTGTGTTCACTCAATTGATAATAGTTCATAGACTACTCTGTATTATAGTTTCAACGTAGGCGGTGTCCATTTTACTGCATCAGATATGCATTTCGACAAATGATAATGTTCGAAGCTTAAAATAATCGAAAATCCAAAATACCTTTTCAGCTATATACATGATATAGTCTTCTGTCTAATTGTATAAGCCATATGTGGAGATATAAAGACTGTCTCCAAGGTCACGATTGAGTCCGTAATAGACATTTTTAACAATTGTCAACAACTAGAGTTGAGACCGACTACGACAGATGAGTTATGAACGGTCGTCTCAAAAATAAAAAAAATAAAGGATAGCATATGATTTGTTTTATTGCTAATGGGAACTATCCAACATAACGTGTGTAAAAGCATTTGTTGTGTTCTGTATCTCATTTTGTTCATTAAGTATTTGCTTATCAAATTAAATTTATTTGTGAATTGACCATGAAGAACAGAATTACTTTATTGTGTCATTTCTTTAAGACGTTGAAATATGAAAAGAAAAAAAAGAAGAAAAAAACTGTAAAATATTGTGTACGGATGCGTATTAGCGCCACCCATTTTTTTTTAATTTTTCTTCCTACGTTTGCGATATAACGCAAACCTTAAACATTTCCGATAAAACGCAAACCATTGCGTTATAACGAAAACAGAGGAAGAAAAAAAAATATGTGGCGCTAATACTCTTCTGTAATTTTGTAGTAGTTGTTTGGTTAAATATATCTTTGTTTTTGTCTTTCGACTAGAATGGAACGTGTGTTTACGTACGATGTCTATTAATGTTGGCTTTGGAGGCCTCAATGTACTCATTATTTAATTTCTTTATAATTCATCTTTAAATCTATATTGAGCGACACTGCAACTTAGATTTCGTCTCTTTTAATTCAAATAATACTGCGCCGTTGCTCCCCGGCAACCATATTAAGTAGCTGACCAGAAAGAGGGGGAGAGAGAGAAGGAATCTGATGAATCACATCGCCCTAATGTTAAACGACCAATACAAACTTAAAGCAAGATAGCGCCTAAACATAAAACTCATTCACGAGAATCAGCTGGAGTACAATACACTCAATATAAAATAGATACTAGTACCAAGCTGTTTAAAGGCCCTTGGTGTCTCTTCTGATTAAAATTCATTTTGAAATCGTAGATTTTTTATATCGTTTTCGTCTTATTTTATGACTTAAGGACAAAAATCACACAATGCAACATATAAAACAGACATTCCGTTTTACACCTGTATTTTTGTTCAAGACCTACTTTCCCAATAAAAAAGGGGGAAAAGGAAACATACTTGATTTAAATTATTTATAAGCAACCGTACGACCCGAAACAATGATAAAAAATAAATATCGTAAAGTCGGCTATAAAAAGCCTTCAATTGAGAAAAGGACAACCAATGAAATAAAGACTCTTGACTTGGACAAGCAAATAAATAATGTGGCAGGGTTAAACATATGTGTGAGCCTTCAACCTTCTCCAAACCATAGAAAACGGTGTAACAGCTAACTATAAATATGTTTCTTCTGCAAATTTTATAAATAGCATAGTTTACAAAACCGAGTTTATCGCTATTGTTTTTTTCCAGACAAAATATTCTGATCCGCAATTAATGAAAAAGTATTGTGGTAAAGCAGATGACAAAATAAGTATTCTGAATCCAGGTTTTCCCCTTCCTTGTAGTGTTATTTTTTTACTTATAAAAAAATGATTGTCAGCGTCGCAAGACTAAAATAAAATCTGACTCTTTAAAAAACCTTGATTTAAAAAGGCAGATATAAACAATGTGAAATATGTGCAGTAATTAAAAACATGTACACTGTTCTTTTCTCGATCTTGGTATCTATATCATTATCAAGGAAGCTTAATACAAAAATGTATGATAAAAGAGATGATTGTTCATTTCCTATCGTTAGTTATCCATTTTTAGATGGTGACGTGCCCTTGTTATCATCTTATGGTGTTTATATATCTCAACGATTCGCTTGTGTATCGTGTATGTAACAACGAATTAGATTTTACCGAGAGAAATTTATGTATTACTGAAAAATTACATAATTATCACAAACTAGTCAAAATATTTACTAAATTTTATCATCGGTATAAGGAAATAATTCGTAATAAAACTTAACATGCAGACATCTTATACGTTCAGGTATTTCACATCTAATATTTTATGGTTATATTCTTTACAAAGCACAAAAATGTCAGTATTCACCTCATAAGCTTACAAAACCTTCAAACATACTTATTAAGAAGGATATAGTTACGATACTGTTGTCAGTTCATTAAAGATTGCATATTTTGGCTTTAATATTGATTCACTTATAGGGTCTTTGCATCGGAACTAAACACATGTATTTAAAAAAAAAACAGTTGTTGGCATGACACGGGTTATGTTCTTCTCATATATTTTAAGATAGTATGAAACTAAACCCTAACATTGGCTAGAGGTATCGGGGGAGGGTTGAGATCTCATAAACATGTTTAATCCCGCCTCAATTTTGCGCCTGTCCCAAGTCAGGAGCATCTGACCTCTGTTAGTCTTGTATGATTTTTAATTTTAGTTTCTTGTGTATAATTCGTGGTTTAGTATGACGTCCATAATCACTGTGCTAGTATACATTTTTAAGGGGCAAGCTGAAGGACACGTCCGGGTGCGGCAGTTTCGCGCTACATTGAAGACTCATTTGTGGTCTTTGGCTGTTGTCTGCTCTATGGTCGGGCTGTTGTCGCTTTGACACATTCCCCATTTTGTTTCTCAATTGAACATGTAGTTATAATTCGTATTTTAAAATTGGTTCTTTCGTCCAAATAGTGCAAACTCAATAAATCGAAGGTGTAAACGTGACACTTTTCATGATTTTGAGACGACCCCTTCATTTTACCTGTGAACAAAATGTGTCATTAGTCGGTGTCGAGAGTTGTTGAAAAGGCCTATTATTCTATTATCTTCCCTTATCTTTACGAATTCAAATTCATATCATCATCAAAATGTTTGTAATTTTAGCTAGAAGATAGTGAAACAGTAATGTTATTTCGAATTGTAATATCAGAAGTTGTAATTAATAATGCCGAAAACAGTTACTCAATTCAACAGCAATTTAATTTAAAAGAACAATCATGGGTGTTATTAAAACTTTGCGTTTCAAGCAAGAATTTAATAAAACATATAATTCAACTTGTTTTTTTATGTTTAAAGTATCATTTGACTTTAATTGTATCTATTGGTTATATTAATGAATTATTATTGTATTACGATTGTTCGTACACGAAGGTGTTTTCGAGAGTTAATCGAAAACTAAAAGATAAAATGTTTAAAAATAAATACCAAAAACGATTAAGACATATCGAATATAACATTGTAAATGATCCTTGTTTCTTTATATCAAAAGGTAAAATAAGGTATCATCCTTCCTCACAAACTTTTATTATTTAATGTACAAAAGGACGTCTACTACAAACTTTATAAAGTTGACAATTCGCTTGAGATATTGATAATCAATATTTTCTTCATCCTTGAAGAAGGTTAGTGACAAATATATTCAGTATTAAATACGCTTTTGAAAATTTAAAGAGATAACAATGATAAAAAATCTGAGGAACACTAACCTAATGTAAAGCTGAGTCGAAAGTGTTGACGCATTCAAAAACTATTCAAAATCAAACATACAACATAACTGTTCTTTTCTGTTCGTTAAAAACAAACTAGATCTTTAAAAATAAAAGAGATGACAAGGTTTATTTACATAATTTATAATCAAAGGTTAAGGTTTAAACATGTCTCAGTTATAAACATGTTTACATTAAAGAACATATTTATGATTCTTTTTATGATCTTGGTTAGCTAAACAATTGACGTTAAGTGCTAACCAAAATCCAAGTCATGTGTACATTGTAAATGTGTTGTTTGTTTAAAAGAAGGAAATCAGCAGGTTATAAATTGCATACTTTTCTTGATAAACTTCACCAGTAACGGTCAGAGCCAATAAAATGTTTAGATATTTATCATAATCCTTAACACTTGTAAAAGTAAAACAAGCAACATAATTAGATAAGTGTTTGTTTTCTAATAATTATCAGTACATCGTATTATCCAATTATGTCCATACCGCAGATATGCAGATTTGTGATATTTTTTTTAAATACCTTTAAACAACAAAAAATGATATTGATTTTAGAGAGAATAAAAAATAGAAATATGGTCCGTTAGTAAAAGGACATTTAGTAATGTCATAGAGAAAATGGTGCGTAGCGAAACAGGACGAAGAAGAGATGAGAGAATATATTTAAAGGCCGTACAGTGACCTATAGTTGTTAATTTCTGTATCATTTGGTCTTTTGTGAAGAGTTGTCTCATTGACAATCATACAGGATCTTCTTATGTATATTGCAAGTATAGCAGGCATTCGAACTAGGAACACAATAAAAGTGTATACTGCTATATAACCAATCAAGTTAGCCATCAATGAGTTCATTAACTTTTTTATAAATACAAGTAATTATTAAAGTTATTCAAATTGAATAATCTTTAATAGTGAATAGTGCAAAAAAAAAAAACACAGTTCACTATTCATGAATTTTGAATAGTGAAAAGTGAAAATGAATAGTGAACGTACTTCAGCCCGTCCATTTTCAAATGTTTTTGGTGACTCTTAAAAGAGCCGTTTGAATATACAATTGTCTGCTTCTGTAAAATTCTGTGTAATCAGTTTTACTGCTACACCAGCAGTGTTGACATTTGATTTACAATTGTACACTGCAGTGTTCGCCGATTTGTCACTTCCTTTCTCTGTATTTTACTCTTTAGACGATTTATTGAATGATCTCCTCTTTCTGAATAGGCAATTGTTGGATTGTTTCTTCACAGTCCAAAGATAATGCTTTATACACAATTAGAAAAAGAGATTTTAATTTTATTTTTTTTATTTCTGAAATATAATAAACAACTAGAAGGAAAAGAAATAAAAAAGTGACACTTATACCATGTCAAAACAATACTTTCTGGTTACCCATGATGGAAACATCATCATACCTTTAATTGCAAATAAGACCGCACTAGTTCCCGGAAGTTCGGAAGTACCAAAACAGGTACTTCAGATCCGAGAATCAGGCAATAAATGCCCCCTTGTTTCAATTTCATACAACTTTTTTATTATTTAATATAATCATTCAACAAAGGTTTTACAATGATCAACAGTCATTCACCTTTCATTTGATACCAAAATTCAAATTAAAAAAGTTACAGCTATGCGTAGGAACTATTGTGTTTTAAATATGTACTACCTTCTTGTATGTTCTTTCAGACAGTGCCCGAATTAGTGGTTCTATACCATCAGACCGGAACAAAATTCGAACTTAATCTATAACTTATCATTAAAAAACTATATACGAAATATCAAATCAATTTCTTCAAGAACGAATAAAAAAAGGTGTGGAAATCTGATTTGATGGACTGACGGATGGACAGACGGACGGAGTGCAAACCTAAAGTCCCCTTCGACTTCGTCGGTAGGGGACTAAAAAGAGAAACGAGAAACACTCATGCACCACATCAACAAACAACAACTACTGAACATCAGATTCCTGACTTAGGACAGGTACAAACAAATGTAGCGGGTTTAAACGTTTTAATAGGTACCAATCTTCATCCTTATCTAAAACAATAGTGTAACATAACAACATAGAAAGATACATGTATTAACTGATAGAATGAAAAATAAATGGCAATACTTTTATTAGACCAACATATTTTATAAACAGAGAGGGGGGTGTGATTCACTAGGAAGTTTTCCCTAATATACATGATTATCAGATGTATTTGTGACAATACTTTCATGTGACCAACATAATTTGTAAACAGAAGGGGGGATATTCACAAGGAAGTTTTCTGTAATATACATGATTATCAGATATATATGTCAATACCTGCTGGTAGGTAGATATCCTGGTTCTTTTTTAGGAGCACACCAAAGTCTGGTATTCCCAATATAATTTCTTCTAAAGGATCCCATTCATTGTGGGAGTTGACAATTTTCATCTTTGAATTAGGTAGCTATTATACAGGTTATTATATATTATCAGCTGAAAAATAATCATTTGAAATAAAAAGGTAAAGAAAATCATTTGGTATAATTAATCAAATTAAAATATGTGCTACCCTAATGATATTCTGTAAAACTAACAGAAATTAATACAAAATATATAATGTAAGGGACACTTAGTACAGACTTTATGCTGCATTAACAGCTTGCATTACAATTGAAAGTTTTGTTTTTAACGTTTCATAATAACAAGAATGATAGTTTTTACTTTAAACTATATACTGAAATATTTTAGGTGCAAATTATTTCTGTCTCAGTACTTCATATATATGTTTTTAATGTTAGCAAGATACATGTCTATGCCAAAGGTAATGTGGTGCTTTTTTAATACTATTTATTTGCATTTTGCCATGGCTGCATGATTTGTTTATATGTTTTTATATTTGGTGAAAAGCTCAACAGAGCTTATGTTAAATATGTTTGTAAAATACATGTATGCGGAATCCACATAAAAGTTTTATTTACTTAAATATTTACCCATTTAAACATTCCCCATCTGCATTTGAACACGTAGATAAATCTAGCAATATTGAATAATAATATTTTAATAAATTGAGCTGTTTCCCTTATATGTGAAACATTATGTCGTATGTCGCCCTGAACATGCATGAAATATTTGCCGCTTGACGTTAGGCAACCGACAATCAATCAACCTAATATGAAAAAAATGGACCATGACAGCTGAAGAATTAGATTTATTGCTTGATTATTTTATCTGAATATAAATAATTTTCCAGATAAGAAGGTGTAATACCACCAAATCATAGTACGTCACATCCGGTTGCATACGGAAAAAAAATATTCCCTTGAATTTGACAGTCGTAGGTAATTAATCCTACGTTTCATTGCAGTAAAAAATGTATTGGTCTTTCAAAGCACCATTATTTTTTTTTATTTGGGGTTTCTAAAGAATTTTTTGTAAACTTGAGGTTACATATGGTTACTAAAGCTTGTACACAGGTAAAAAAGGGATGCAAATTTGATTGGTTAACTTCCAGTGATGGTTATTTTCTTATCAGCAATGAAATGTTATGTGAAATTTTGACTATCGTACTGGACAGGATAAAACTTTGCTCATGCCAAGCAGGGCCGTAAATTACAAGGAGGCATGTAGACAGTTGCCTCCTATTGCGGGCTGACAAAAAAAAGAGTAAAAAAGGAAAAAAAGGGAAAAAAAGGAAAAAAAGAAAAAAAAGAGGAAAAAAAGGAAAAAAAGAAAAAAAAGGTTAAAATCATGCATTATTATAATAGCACTGGTTGTTAATTTAACCAATCATGTGATGAATCATAATGGCAGGGTGTTTTCGATATTTAGATCTGGTAAATATCTCTGTACGGTTTTCAACTCCTTTGCACACGTAACATTTAAGCCAATGATAAATACGATTGTTACTTGCTACCAAGGTATTTTTGTAACTTGACGGAAGACATAATAGACTCTATTTATAGAAAAAATGAAAACTGCCGTTTCACTCCCCAATCTCATGAATCACCAGTAATTATATAAATTGCAAGTTGACCTAGAAATTAAATTATTGCATCATGTTGATGTTTGAATGATCTACAGCAGACATAGTAATGTTAATTGTAAACAAATACCGATTTTGAATTAATGCATGAATTATGAGAATGATTTTAATAATGTAAAGAATATCCCTGCTTCTACGTAGTGTTGAATTCCAACACTGACGTCAGTTATATTTATAATAGGTTGGCTATATTTAGAAGTAAGAATTTTTTATTTTTTTTTGGGGGGGGGGGTTTCCAAACTATCAAAACAAAACGATTGACGTGAGGGCTTGTCACTCTGGCCACCCACATAGAGGATTGACGGCTTGAAGCCGTCTTTCCCCCAAAAAGGAATGCTGAATGCACTTATTTTTTTTTACTACAGGATTGATAATCATAAATATTTTAATTTATAGTGGGCTCTAGGGAACTCTTTAGACTTTGCGCAGAAACTTAATGCATAGCCTTGATAACTATTTTTCTAATTAAATTAATACATTTTTGATTAACCATGGTAAATCAATGAGACGAGGTTTTTAAGGGATTAACTTAGCTGTAATAACAAGGCTTAGTTATTAAAGGAATGTAACTTATTATATGAGACACTTGGGAAAAACTGGAAAGCTCATGCAGAACTTCATTACATGCTCTGGTTAATATTTCTTGCAATAAATTAAAATGCATTGTAATTAAGCAAGATTTATGTATGAGCAAATGCTTTGGGGTGATATGTAGAAAAGCTGTGATAACACCCTTTAGTTATTACAGGCATATTTTTCTGTAATAACATATAGGAGGGGGGGCAAGGGGGGTCACCATAACAGCAAAACAGTGAATTGATTTGGTGAAAAACAGATAGATAACAAGGAATTGAAAAGGGATAATAACAGATAACAGTAAATGAAATATGAAAAAAAATCTGTCCAGGACCAATCCAGTAGATGACTCGTAGATCTTAGTATATAACTTGTGGTATGGACCTAGAAAATTGTAATTTGTGTAGACAAGACGTTTCGGCCATTGAGGCAGTTCTGCCTTGGTTGATTTTTTTTCCGTAACTTGTACAATAAGTTATAGTATGGATGTTGATTTTTTCTGAACGAAATTACTAGTTTCTGTTTTTGATATAGGGATATTTTTAATCTAATGCATTTGAGGGATCAATTTTTAATGATATAGGGTTTTTTATTTAATTTTTGAAAATAGTGCAGCCAGTGACACTTTATTATCAATTTGATTTTTAGAAAAAAAAAATTCTGAAAAGCAATATATATACTTTACAAGTAATCATAAAAAAACATTGATGCACAATATATTTTTTTTTATTTAATGACCTCATGATAAAGCTTACTTATAAAAAAAGGAATGTAACTTATTATATGAGACACTTGGGAAAAACTGGAAAGCTTGTGCAGAACTTCTTTACATGCTATGGTTAATATTTCTTGCAATAAATTAAAATGCATTGTAATTAAGCATGATTTATGTATGAGCAAATGCTTTGGGGTGATATGTAGAAAAGCTGTGATAACACCCTTTAGTTATTACAGGCATATTTTTCTGTAATAACATATAGGTGTACTATGCAAAATTGGCAAACTATGAACTGTTACATCTTTCTATATAGTTAAGTATACAAAAAGACAATAGTAATATCAATAGAACTTGAATACAATTTAACTGAACTAATGATGTAATTATTGTCCCTTTGAAACATGTAACATACATATGTTATCACAGTTCTTTGATTTTTAGTCCACAATAACACATGTATGTAATTTTTCTTTAATAAACCTATACAGTTATACCCCTGACTGTTCAGTATAGGATTTAAGTGTGAATCTAGTGTTTGCAAAACAAGGTCGTGTGAATGCTCAAAAATGCCTCATGACCCTATGTTTTTATTGTTGCAAAAGATGGAGCTACATTTGTACTTTAATGAATGATATATATAAAGCTTCTGATTTCTAAAGTTAAATCTGGTATAAATTTAATTTGAGCATTAAACATGTTAAAGTCAAAGGGGGATTTTTTACTGAATTTACCCATACACCTAGAAAATAGAAAGTAGGTATTTTTTTAAATAGAGTTATCCCTTTTTGTACTGGTTGTCTGGCTCCTGTCATACATTGGTCTTTGTGATTTGCTATAAAATGGGTCAATCAATTCGATACAAATATTATGATTTGATTTTATATATGATAGAACGACTAAATTCAATTTCAAACAGTATTACTATTCGTGAAATCGTACTTTTTTTTTGGGGGGGGGGGGGGGGGGGGGGGTGCTAGCCTACCGTTTTCCCAGTTGTAGCTGGGAACAGTATATAGATCTATCAATATATGATCATATATATGCTCCTTGTTGTAGGAGGCTATTTTGTAACATAAAATACCGTTGTTCTTAATGTGTCATCTATATATGCGGTAGTTCTGAACACCGTTGCTGATTGTTAGGGATAAATACCTTTATATATTAACACACGTGTCAAAACTATGCTTCAAACCTTGTACAGGTACCACATGTTCTGTTTTTACATTCGGCCGGTAGTAACAAAAGAACCGTTAGTTGTTCGCGATTGGCTATTTTTTTGTGGCAACCTCATAAGATAAATGTTAGGAAAACGAGAAAGATTGCAAATATTTCATGCATGTACAGGACGAGAAAAAAGTAACAAAGAAATTATATACATTAACCGTATATGGATAGTTAGTCTCAGATATACAGGCATATTTATTTCCTCGCACATGTAATTGTTTATTTACGTATAACGCAATTTATTGTTACCTGGGTTTTTGACCAATCCATTAAATGAGTAGCAATGCATGATGGACTACTACGTGATTACAATCAAACAAGAACACGTGTTATTTACTGAAATACAATACATTTTTTCGTGCAATGCGGGATTAACAATTTCACGGTTTAGTTTTTCATTTTTTTTATCCACATTTATTGTTCGTGATATAAAGTATTCATTCCATGTTCAGATTAACGAAGAGTTGTTTCTATGCGAAGAAACAAGTGTTTGAATTACCCGATATATAGCCATAAATATCACGGTTTGGTGATGACACAGATATTTTATGTAGACGTCCACCAGACAGCAACAAACAACAGTGATACACACAATTACCCCATAAGACAAACTAAGTTTAGTATATGACGTCTTGGGTGGAAAGAGATATCATTTGGCACTCAAACCTTATCGTCTTCTTTCTATATACAAAGCACGTAGAATCCAATTTGATCCACAAGGTTTAGATAATTTGAGATATTGCACATACGTCAATAGGACAGCAGCCGAACGATTAAAATACCTCTGAGGTATATTTTGGGATAAAATACGCAACCGACGGACTTTATCAATGGATGAAACAATACAAAATATGTTTAAGCTATAATTTATCGTACAAAATTGAGAATGGAAATAGGGAATTAGTCAAAGAGACAACAACCCAACCATAGAGCAGACAACAGCCGAAGGCCACCAATGGGTCTTCAATATAGCAAGAATATCCGCACCCCGAGAAGTCCTTTAGCTGGCACAAATATGTATACTAATTCAGTGACAATGGACGTCATACTAAACTCCGAATTATACACAAGAAACTAAGATTAAAATCAGTCAAGACTAACAAAGGCCAGAGGCTCCAGACTTGGGACAGGCGCAAACATGTAGCGAGGTTGAACATGTGTTTAAGATCTTAACCCCCCCCCCCCCCCCCCCACCCCTTCTACATCTATCCAATGAAGTAAAAACAAACACACAGCAATATGCACAGTAAAACTCAGTCCGAGTCAGAATGAATAGGTAACAAACGAAACTAAACAAAATGACAATAATACATAAATTAACAAAGGACTACTAGCAGTTACTTACATGCCAGCTCCAGACCTCAGTTACAGCCGATTTCATTGAGTGTAATGAAATTTAGAATCCTTGGTTAGCTTGCTTGTTAGCTGAACCGTAAAGTCGTTATTGTGTAAGGTATATTTCCCTCCTTTCGAATTAATCTAGACTTACAGAAATGTAAATTGGCTATGCTCGGACTTGTCTACTTTTAAAGGATGGCAGTTTACCTAACCTGCAATCGGCTGTAAACTAATTGAAAGCTTATGTCCTAATCCCTCGAATATGTAATTGTTATTATGTCAATTCCTACCCTCGTTTATAACACTTATTTTAACATGGGTGAATATTATGATGTTCTCACTTATAGTTTAGGTCCTGATAAAAAATTTACACATCCAGTATAGATAGACTTGTTTTTATGCCAGTTGTCTTGTTTTCGAGGCAGAAATGTTTTCAAATGACATTATACAGGTTTAACGCGCTCACAATATTTAGTACGTTCTGCAATTCCACTGTTTCACGCCGTAAAATTAGTGCACAGGCACAATACATAACTATGGAACAAGGTTTTGTTAAGGCATGAAATTACAACGCGCATAAGAAAAAAAAATTCAAATGAAGATCAATCATGATGAACTGCGCTTTTACTTTTATATCAAAGTCACAGATTGAGCTTTTGTAAACCCCACCTTATAAATGTTATGGGAGTGAATTGCCTTTTGGAGGTTTTCTTCATAAGTATAGTTCAAAGTCAAAATAGTGTAATATTGTGAATTCAGCAGTAGAAAAAACAAACAAACAATATTGTTCTGTAGTTAAATAATACATGATTACCCTTATTTTTATTGATTAGAACTGAATTAAGGAAGAATATGCTGGCTACTTTTATTAAATGTATCCATATACTAAGTTGAAGAAAATCAAATAAATTGATTTGTCATTGTTTTACATATAAAACCATACATGTATACGCAGTTCGCTTACAAATAAACAATTCGTGCACAAGTATTATATGGTTGCTTCAATCTTACTTGTAAAAATGAGAATGGAAATGCCAATATCAACAATCTTCAATATATAACTTTCTTTAGGGGAATATTCAAACCATCAAATTTGTTTTCTAATATTGTGAGAACAGGCTTCCCATATTCTCTATTTTGTTAATTAGTAAACACAATTCTACGCTACCAGAATACGAAGTTGCGTTCGTACTTACATCTTTTCTTGTAAAACAAACCTGTTTACTAGGTGAATCATTCTATTTCTGTAGCAGTGGATTTCGATTAGACAGGAGTTTAGTTTTTGTATTCAATGTATGGTGTGCAAGGATATACTATTTAACTCTATTATTCTACAACAATGTTAGCTTTTTGATGCAAATACACAGTTAAAGGCATAACGTCCAACGACGTATTTATTTTTGTCTTTCATGGAATCGAGACAATTAAGAGCGAGACATATGGACAATGCTTGGTCACCAGTCTTTTTGTCAAAGACTGTATGTATACATGCATCACGAATTTGTTTTGTTATTTCTGTCGTTGGGCTGCTGTTTCATTGACGTATGACCCACATCTAAATCTTCTATTTCACACTTAATTTTCCGTGTACTCAGCTGACTGAAAAAAATATATAAATCTGATAGCACTTACATGACATATTTTTTAGTTACACCTGTCTCAGTATTGTTGTAGACTATACTCGTCTATTCTAGATGTCTTTCTGTTTGGGTTTTTTTTGTAGTTGGGTTTCTGTCTCATTAACGTTTACCTCACATCTCCCCTTTATTAAAGCAGCACCTAATTTCCCGTGTGCACAGTTGGCTGCAAAAAAAAAGGAATATCATATAAATCTAATAGAAGTACCAGTTTTGTTTTGAATCAAATATAGCGGATTGATTTTTTTTGTTTTCTGCTTACCGTCCAGTGGCAACTACTTCATGCATATTAAACCCATTGTTTCGGAAAATCTAAGTGAAAAGATATTACACGTGTGATAACTTTTAATTTGTTTTGTTATTTCTGTCGTTGGGCTGCTGTTTCATTGACGTATGACCCACATCTTAATTTCTTTTCTATTTCACTATTAATTTACGTGTACACTGCTGGCTGAAAAATAAACATATAAGATTTTATATTTTGAAACTGTCTTAATTTTTACAGGAGTAGATATTTTAAAGAATTTTGCAAAAAAATAACATTTTAAATTAAAATATTACTGAAGATTGGTCAGTGGAATAAACATGATTGCTCATTTGGGATTATCTGTTGGCCTTTATATATATTACAACATGTGCAGAGATAGTTTTGCATGAGCTTTTATTCTTTGGCATCACTGTTCAGAAAGAAGAAATAAAAAGGAATAAAGAAAAAAAATAAAGTTGGACTAAATTTAAGTTTTTTTCATAATTCTTTAAAAATAACTACAATTGAGAAATTCGGACAGTCCAAAAATATAAAATCCTCCTTTTAAATATTATAGATTTAAAACATATAATATTAATTATCGTTTTAACCAGTATAAGAATAAGTTTTTGTAGATCGAATCAGTCAACCAAATGGTTTGCCCTTGTTTGACTTCCAATGTTGACATAGATGTCATTTCTTTTGTTTAATTATTGAGTCGTACGACATATTTTTTTCATTATTTGTGTATTAGAGTTCTGTTTCCTTGACATATATGCCACATCTTTGTTTATTATTTAGGTCGTACTGTACTGTACTCTTGACGTATATGAACATCTTTGTTTATTATTTATGTCGTACTGTACTGTACTCGTGACGTATACGAACATTTTTTTTTATTATTTATGTCGTACTGTACTGTATCGTGTTTATCGTTTGTATCGTTGAAGGACCGTCAAGAAACGTGTCATAAATATATGTCACATCGAATTATCATTTGTATCATTGAAGCACCGTGTCATGTATATGTCACATCGTGATTATCGTTTGTTATGTTGAAGGACCGTGTCATATATATATGTCACATCGTGATTATCATTTGTAATGTTGAAGCACCGTGTCATGTATATGTCACATCATGATTATCGTTTGTAAGGTTGAAGCACCGTGTCATATATATATATATATGTCACATCGTGATTATCGTTTGTAACGTTGAAGCACCGTGTCATGTATATGTCACATCGTGATTAAATTTTGAAATGTTGAAGGACCGTGTTATATAAATGTCACATCATGCTTATCGTTTGTAATGTTGAAACACCGTGTCATATATATATATGTCACATCGTGATTATCGTTTGTAATGTTGAAGCACCGCGTCATATATATATATATGTCACATCATGATTATTGTTTGTAATGTTGAAACACCGTGTCATATATATATATGTCACATCATGATAATCGTTTGTAATGTTGAAGCACTGTGTCATGCATATGTCACATCTTTGTTATCATTTGTAGTGTTTAATCACGGCGTCATGTATATGGTACAGACCTTCTAAAATTCAAACTGACCATTATTCCGTGCGTTCATCGTGTATCATGCGTGCGTGCATCGTGCGTGCATCGTGCGTGTACCAATAGTGCACTCATCATTCATCGTTCCGTGTATTTACCGTGTAACATGCGTGCATCGTTTATTCTTAATCATGTATCGTGCGTGTATCGTGCGCTCAACAATCATTCATTCTTAAGCGTGTATCGTGCGTTCATCAATCATTCATTCTTAACCGTGTATCGTACGTTCGTCAATTGTGTATAACTGTGTACATCAGATAACGTGTATTTGTCAAACGTTCATCTCTAATCGTGTAACGTTCATACATTGCGGCTTTTATATGATAGAAGGTTTTAGAGCTCATCAAAGCTTATATATTTTCTCACGGTTAAAGCGTATATATATATATATATGTTCCGGCTTTAAATGAAATTTACATTCATACTTACTTTCTTGTGAACACTTAATTAACTTCATCGTACATACATAAACTCATCATAGATACCAGGACGCGTTTCCTCTACAAAAGACTCATTAGTGACGCTCGAATCCAAAAAAAAAGAAAGAAAAAAACCAAATAAAGTACGAAGTTGAAGAGCATTGAGATCCAAAATTCCTAAAAGTGTTGCCAAATATAGCTTAGGTAATCTATGCCTGAGGCAGTTTGTACGTTCATACAAATTCATGATTTTTTTTTGTGTAAATTTTTTTATTTTTTATCTTGTTTTTATTTGTATAATGAAAAAGATATCATCTCAGTATAATCAGTACAGAAATAACGCTAGTTAAAAACTAAAATCTTAATATTTGCTTTTATTGTTTATAATTAGGGATTTGTTTTTTTATAGGTTCGTTCGATAATAAAGAAAATGGCATCTGCTACACCATTTCATGGGTTTATTCCCGATTGTCCCACTTTCAAATTTTTAGAGTTCTGATTGTCCCACATGAAAAGTTCTGATTGTCCCACATTATTTTATGAAGTAAAATGTTGTTATATAAACAAAGTAACTGTGGTTTGTTTTGCTAAAGAAACAAGAATTAATTTTTCATTAAATATCAATGTTATAAAAGTATAAAATATTAATTTTTTAAAAGTATAAAATATTTATTTTAAAACAGTATAAAATATTAATTTCATAAAAGTATAAAAAAAAGTTTTTAAAACATAACTGAAAAAAATTTAAAAAAATATATATCTGATTTATCAACTATATCTACAATGTTAGGTTATTTATAAATCAAAAGTCAATACGTTAATTTTCCAAACATTTTCTCTGTAAAGTTTATAAATAAAAATAAATATAATGCATGCAATTTAAAAAGGTATAAACTCAAGTCTATAGGAAAACAGTGTCGGATATGAGATCAGAATTTGAGAAGTTTTAAAGGCCGACCGACATTGTGTTTAATATTCAAGGTCTTGGCTGTAAAATATATGTTCAAATCAGGAAAATGACAGTTCTTGTCCATTCGTTTTTTATGTGTTTTATCATTTGATTTTGCCATATGATTATAGACTTTCAGAATTGATTTTCCTCTAAGTTCAGTATTTTTGTGATTTTACTTTTTTTTCTCACCATAACCGAATAAAATTCAATAATATTGACAACGATCTGCAGACAAGAAAAACATACACATGTATGTTGTGTATGGTTGTCTATAACTGCTACCATCCCATCATTTGGACTTTGATAGATAGTTCAACTTGTCGTGAGTTGTCTCATGGGCAATTATATCACATAACCTCATTTTTATATACTCACAATAATTTAATGTGTAATTATTGTGATCCTGCAGTTAAAAATGTGTAACCATGCATCACATCAATGTATTTTCTATTTTGATCATAAATGTTTCCGGTTGGCCCCAATGAAATAATTTTGGCAATTTATTATACTAATAGTGTTTGCCAAAAATAAATGTCATTTATTGTAGATGCACTGGTTGAAGAATTGTGTGAAATGGAATCATCAAACAAAAGACAACAAACTGTTCGAAAACTGATAGATTATGTTTTAGCAAGGGATGATTTGTTGTCTAAATTTGTAATGGCTTTAGAAGATCGAGGTAAAGATTGAACAAGTATAAAGATATCCTGCATTATTCCAAACAAAGGAAAAAAATGGAAAGTAAATTGTACCTACGTTTTTACGTTGAAATAAAAAATATAAAGACCGAAATACTTCACAAAAAACACAGTTGCTCAGGGAAGGTCGCGCAGGTTTTGCTCCATAAGACCCGTCTTCGTTCGTCTGTCCGTCCGTCCCGCTTCAGGTTAAAGTTTTTGGTCGAGATGGTTTTTGATGAAGTTGAAAGTCAATCAACTTGAAAATTAGAGCACATGTTCCCTATGATAGGAATATTATAACTGTGATGCCAAATAATAGTTGTTATCCCATTTTCATGGTCCACTGAACATAGAAAATGATAGCGCGGATGAGGTTTCTGTGTACTATGGGACACATTATTGTTCTGTACTGTTTATAAATATAAACTTGAAGAAATTATGAAGTACAGCACCCGATATTAAGTCTATTTCATTTAAGAAGATCAAGTATTCTAAGCTGGCTTTCAATTACTGCAAACATTAAAATGGTAATCGTTGTTATCTATTTTGTTTTTGCAGCCTAATTTACAGTTCAAAATAATTAGGAAAAAGTGTTCAGATTAAAGTGTAAATCTCAAAATTTTGCAAAACATAAGATTTAACATCTATTGGATACATATATTCGAGGGTATCACGATTAATAGACTCGATCAACAGGGTATACAAGACTCATCAGTGACGCTCATATAAAAAAAAATATAAAGCCGAACAAGAACAAAGTTGAAGAGCAATAATATGAGAGACTCCTCAGAAATTTTCCAAAATGTCTAAAACTCGATCTTTTAAAACCCTCATCTTACCTTTGACCGCAGTTTTCAAAAAATCTGCACCACTTTGACACTCTACAACATGCCTTAATCAAAGGATATTATATATATCTACAACATAAGACCAAAGTTAGCCCTCAGGTATTTCGGTCAATTAAATTTTCAAATTTATCTTATTTGTCACCGTACTACAAAATGTATATTGTTGATTTCAAGTAAAACACAAACAGGAGAGAATTGCAATTGTTGGTGTTATAACAGGATAACTGCATTGGCGAGGTACGAGAACGACATTGAAATATATCATATATAAACCGACAATATTTTTGCAAACATCGAAATACGACTAAATGACAAACACATTTTTACAACACACTCAATAAAACTTACGAGGTGGTGATGTCATGTGCTCCAGATGAAGAGTCAAATCCTCATTTACATTTAAGTCAATATATGCTACAAATTACACTTTGCATGTTGTTTCCGCCATTGTGCTATGGTATTTTTTATAATCTTGTCTTTCATGTTTGTTAATGTGATTTGTCTTTATACTTTTATGTTTTTATTTGGTGACATATTTGTTTGTTTTATAGTGATCGAGATTATAACACAATGGTGACTGTTGTATCCCTATTTTGTTAACATTGTTACCTATTATGTCTAATCTGTTTAATCACACAATGTCGTCAATATAATGGGATTTCATGCGATTGTCCTACAAGTGAGAGGTTTAGCTAGTTTCAAAATCAGTAGAAATCCACGATTTTATACGTTGGAAAAAATCAAGTCAGGAATATGACAGTTGTTAACTATTCGATTAATGTTTTTGAGTTTTGATTTTGCCATTAGATTAGAGAATTTCCGTTCTGAATTATCCCCGAGTTCGGCATTTTTGTTTTTTCACTTTTTCAACTGTTTTTGTTGCACTTCAGTGTTCTGTTGTTTTGTTATTTTCCTCTTATAGGTGATGTGTTTCCCTCGATTTTAGTTTGTGACCCGGATTAGATTTCTCTCAATCGATTTATGTTTTTAAACAGCGGTATAATACTGTTGACTATTTCCTAATTTCAAGTTCAATTGGAAAGATAAGTTCAATATAGTAACCAACCTTGATTTGTTGAGAGGAATTAATGTTTACAGAATATAGGCTCTTTATGTTTTGTCTGGAAAGCTCTTGTATAAATTATGCCGATCGTCTGTTTAAAGGATGTCTGATAAACGAATTAGGTATTGACAATTCACTTGGAAACTCAACATATATCCTCACGACACTTACCAAAGAGGAAATCCTGGCTAATCATAGGTCTGTTCTGTGTTCCTTTGGAATGTCAACCAAAGATGAAGAACTGGATATTCCATCACTGTATTGGATACATAAACTACATAAGTGTCCTTACAAACAACGGTATAGTGTTGGGTCTTCCAAGTGCTCCACGAAACCTCTTTCTAAATTATTAACATTTATTTTATAAGCAATCAAAGACGGGCTTTAAAGTTATTGTGAAACTGCCTATTCTAGAGGGGGCGTGAATCAGATATGGATACTTAAAAATTCCAAAGATCTTTTAGAGTACATGCAATCTAACTCTCTTTCATCTTGTAACAGTATTAAAACATTTGACTTTTCTACTCTTTACACAAGTATTCCACATTCCAAACTAAGAGACAAATTGAAAGAGTTGGTATTGCTTTGCTTCATAAAAAAGAATGGCTACGTAGATACAAATATTTTGTCTTAGGGAGGGATAAATCCTACTTTGTAAAGATCACTCTGATTCAAACAAAAAATTCTCTGAAACTGAAGTTATCAAGATGCTTGATTTCTTGATTGACAACATGTTTGTTACGTTCGGAGGACGTGTTTTTCAACAGACTGTCGGCATTCCAATGGGAACAAACTGTGCCCCTCTACTTGCCGACTTGTTTCTTTATTATTATGAGGCTGACTTCATGCATGAACTTCATAGGAAGGAAGATAAGAAGTTAGCAATATCCTTTAACTTTACTTTCCGCTATAGAGATGATGTTCTTTCACTAAATAATTCAAAATTTGGTGACTATGTGGAACGCATCTATCCCATCGAGCTAGAGATAAAGGATACTACAGATACAGTTAAGCCGGCCTCATATCTTGACTTACATCTAGAAATTGACAATGAAGGTCGGTTGAAAACAAAACTTTACGACAAAAGAGATGATTTCAGCTTTCCAATTGTGAACTTTCCATTTCTAAGAAGCAATATTCCAGCAGCACCTGCATACGGGGTATATATCTCCAAATTGATACGATATTCCCGTGCCTGCATTTTCTACCATGATTTTCTTGATAGAGGGTTGCTGTTCACAAGGAAGCAATTAAACCAAGAGTTCCAAATGGTGAAGTCGAAATCATCCCTTCGTAGATTTTACGGACGCCATCACGAGTTGGTTGACCTTTATGGAATAACCGTTTCACAAATGATATCGGATATGTTCCTTGCGTCGTGACTACAATTCCCTTCCCTTTCATGAATGGACCTACCGAATAAGACTATTTACCGGATTTGTTATCACATAAGCAACACGACGGGTGCCACATGTAGAGCATGATCTCCTTACCCTTCCGGAGCACCTGAGATCACCCCTAGCTTTTTTGGTAGGGTTCGTGTTGTTTATTCTTTAGTTTTCTATGTTGTGTCATGTGTGCTGTTTTTTTTTGTTTGTCTTTTTTCATTTTTAGCCATGGCGTTGTCAGTTTGTTTTGATTTATGAGTTTGACTGTCCCTTTGGTATCTTTCGTCCCTCTTTCATACGTAACAAATATGCCGTCATCCGAAAATCTCCCAGAGATTTTCATATACAAAGAATGATTGAAACCTTTTCTAAAACAAAATATGTGTATTCTGTTCTTTTATTTGTACTTAATTTGTTGTTGTAGAAGATTTAGAAAGATTACGATTCGGAAAAGGACCAATGTAACCAGGTCAGATTTAATAAATAAATCAACTTCTGAATAATTAAAACAGAAGTATCAAAACAATGAAAATTTTTATTATTTTTTCATAAATTATATATTTTATTGGCGGGTGCATTCTTACCATTTTTTATATCTATTGTAAACAACAAATGTTAATCGCTTTTGATAGATAGATACGCAAACCCAATGAACAAAGGTGCAAAGATGGAAATAAAATGATTAAACATGCCAAAGTTATACATGGAGTAAATTAACTCAAACGGCAATAAAAGAAATAGAAGGAAAACAAAAACAACAGACCGAAATAAAAAAAAGCTTAGAAAAACAGAAACATAGTATACACAGTGGTATTCTACTGTTGCCTTCATTTTTTTATTTATTACTAATAAATTTCCTGTTTATTCTCTCTCTTTGCATTTAGGAGATGGTTAAAATCAGCCTGCAGTTATCGGTATTTTTTAATTACAATATTGCAACTATTGAAGATGCTTTCGGAGAGCTACGGAATTTTGCATACCATATTTGTTCAAATTGTTCGTGAGTTTGTTTAATGTATAATTTGAGCTACTAATGTTCGTTCCGAAGGTATATGTCTGCATTTGTTGAGAATATGATTGAATTGTTCTATCCAAGGCTGATTACAGGTATTTTTCTTGACCTGTTTGTAGGTCTTGGAATGTCTTCAGTTACTTGTTAAATCATATTATCAGGTATCAGGTCATATACTTTACACTCTTTTATCAGTTTATAGTTTATGTGTGTACCTATTTTTTTTTTGTTACTTCTTTTGTCCTTGATAAAGATGTATGCACTATTTGATTTCTTTGAGGTTCAGTTTTGGTTTGATCTGATTTTAATATCATTCTGAATTGTCCTTGGTATTTGAGTCTTGCTATAATTGGACTGATTTTATGTTTTTCATTGTGATTTTTCTTAAAGCCGAATCATCAGACATTGCCTATTCGAATCACTTTGTTTTTTTTCAGTTCAGCTTCAATTAATAAAGAAGTTTAATGTGAAAAAATGCGAGGACATGCATATAACACGTTGCGTCTTTTTGTCAAAAGATAGTTTTTTAGTAGCCAACTACTTTACAGATACATTTTATTTCATTGAATACAACAGAGTTGATGATTATGATCAAGTCTCTAGTGTTCGTGTTACGTCTTTTCCATACGATATCACAGTGATAGATTGTGATCGCATTGCCGTTACCTATGGATATAAACAATTGATTGAAACACTGGATAGTCATGATTTCCGTGTTCTAC
Organism: Mytilus edulis; assembly: GCF_963676685.1. Taxonomy (NCBI): domain Eukaryota; kingdom Metazoa; phylum Mollusca; class Bivalvia; order Mytilida; family Mytilidae; genus Mytilus; species Mytilus edulis. Next base: position 6,043,864 of record NC_092356.1, read on the forward strand.
AGACCTTTCGTCCACCTGAAGACTGTTTCGGTATATCACACCAAAATGAGAAACTTTACGTTGTAGGAAAAGATAAGATGTTTGTTCTGGATTTATCAGGTTGGAAGCAGATCGTCTTGGTTATAGAGCACGCAACTTACATTGCAGTTTTCGAAGACAAACTTTTCTATACTAATAGAAATACAAATTTAGTGCATTGTAGTAATATGAATGGACACGATTTGTGGCAATTTAGGCATAGAGTAATTAAACACCCGACTGGTATAGCTATAGACCTTAATCATAACGTATTTGTCGTAGGTCACTGGTCAAATAATCTATCAGTTATAGGCAATAGTGGCAAAGACTGCAATACATTACTGTCAGATGGTAAAGGTTTAAGTCAACCACATGCAATTTGTTATGACAAACATAGAAATACATTGTTACTTTGTGATAAATTGAGTGGGAATTGTGCCTTATATGAGGTTTCTTAAATATTATTCAAATGTCGAAAGTACAATTGAAAGAAAAGGAAAACTTACAACTGTATCAACAAGTGACAAAATGATTTAAAGGAGTTAAAAATAAATGTATGACGGTCAATTTTTTGATGTGAGTGATTCCTCCAGGCCTATCGGCTTAATGACTAAAATATTTAGTAAAGTGATTATTATAGTGTTATCTCAGTTATTCTAAAGATATCCTTAAAATCTAAATGTTATTCAAGAATATACATTCCTGTTTCATTTTGGTACAACATACGAAAACGATACCTGCAATCAAGTATTGTCGACACTGGACTCGCGTGAACTCTACACTTACCAGTGCCGCTCAAATCATACAAATGCAAAGGCAAAATCAAGTACAGAGTGTATACTAAAATTTATGATAAAAGAGATCATTTTTCGTTTCCTATCGTTGATTATCAATTTTTAGATAGTGACGTTCCCTTGTCACCATCTTACGGTGTTTTTATACCTCAACTTGTACGATTCGCTCGTGTATGTAACAATATTTTAGATTTTAACGAGACAAATTAATGTATTACTGAAAAATTATTACACCAGGGTTTTCGATATCACAAACTAGTCAAAACATTTACTAAATTTTATCATCGGTATAGGGACATCATTCGTAAATATAGCTCAACATGTATCTACTTCTTATTCGTTCAGGTATTGCACATCAATGTTTTTATGGAAATATTCTTTATAAAGCACAAAAATGTCAGTATTCACCTCAAAAGCTAACAAAACCTTTAAATATACATATGAAGAAGGGATAGTTACGATAATGTTGTCAGGTCATTAAAGATTGCATATTTTAGCGTTAATATTGATTCACTTATAAGGTTTTTGCATCGGAACTAATCACATAGATTTACAAAACCAGTTGTTGGCATGACACGGGTTATGTTCTTCTCTTATATGTTATGATGTTATGTTACTAAACCCCTAACGGGAAGGATTGTGTCTGATATTCATATGATGAAGACACAATCTTTCAATCAGTTTAATTGAAGTCTGGAGTTTGCATGTCAGTTAACTGCTAGCAGTCTGTTGTTATGTATGTATAATTGTCATTTTGTTTATTTTCTTTGGTTACATCTTCTGACATCACACACTGACTTCTTCTGACCTGAATTTTTTAATGTACGTATTGTTATGCGTTTTCTTTTCTACATTGTCTAGAATTATAAGGGGAGGGTTGAGATCTCATCAACATGTTTAACCCCGCCGCATTTTTGCGCCTATCCCAAGCCAGTCTCTGGCCTTTGTTAGTCTTGTATTTTTTTTACTTTTAGTTTCTTGTGTACAATTTGAAGTTAAGTATGGCGTTCATTATCACTGAACTAGTATATTATGTAAGACTCAGATCGACGTCCGTTCCTCAATATGTTAGACTAAATTCGGCGTCCATCCTTTAATCAACGTGCGTTCCTCAATTCGACGTGCAAATCTTTCGTCAAAATAAGATATCATCAAATCGACGGGCAATGTTATGCCTATCTTATTGACGGCCAATGTTATGCCTATCTTATCGACGGCCAATGTTATGGCTATCTTATATATAAGACGTGTCACGGTACTTGTCTATCCCAAATTCATGTATTTGGTTTTGATGTTATATTTCTTATTCTCGTGGGATTTTGTCTGATGCTTGGTCCGTTTCTGTGTGTGTTACACTGTTGTGTTGTGTCGTTGTTCTCCTCTTATATTTAATGCGTTTCCTTCAGTTTTAGTTTGTTACCCCGATTTAGTTTTTTGTCCATGGATTTATAAGTTTTAACAGCGGTATACTACTGTTGCCTTTATTTATAGACGGCCAATGTTATGCCTATCTTATCGACGTCCAATTTTGGCTTCACTAATTGCAGACTGAAGAATGCAATCAATCGGACGTCGTTTTGGCAATACATGACATCAAATTGGACGTCGATTAGAGTATCAATATATTGGACGTCGATTAGAGTATCAATATATTGGACGTCGATTAGAGTATCAATATATTGGACGTCGATTAGAGTATCAATATATTGGACGTCGATTAGAGTATCAATATATTGGACGTCGTTTTGAGAATGTGACGTCAGATTTGGAAGTCGATTTTGAGGAACGTACGTTGATTAAACACTGGACGCCGAATTTAGTCTAACATATATATTTGTTTAGGGGCCAGCTGAAGAACGCCTCCGGGTGCGGAAATATTTCGCTGCATTGAAGACCTGTTGGTGACCTTCTGCTGCTGTCTGTTCTATGGTCGTGTTGATGTCTCTTTGACACATTCCTCATTTCCATTCTCATTTTATCAAAGAGTACTGAAGACTAAACATGATTTGAATGTTTCAATATCACACACTGTATCAATACTCAACCAATACATTTCCTCGAGCAAAAATCGTGTAGATATATTGGGTCTAGCAGATTTATACGGATGAGATGACATGACCATTTTTTTATACATTTTGTAGTTTGCTTATTTGTTGTTCAATATATACGCATATGTTATCGGTATGTACCTTATGTCGTAACAACAGTCCCATTCTCTTTTTTCATATGTTTACCCCTATATGTGACAATTTTACTTATCAGTAATGTGTCTATTTGTTTTGTTTACACATCGTTGTCAATATAATCGAATTTAATGCAACTGTCATACAAGTCAGAGGTTTAGCTAGCTTTAAAACCAGGTTCAATCCACTATTGTCTACATTGGAAAAAATAAGAAATATGTCAGTTGTTGTTTATCCATTTGATGTGTTTTATTTTTTTTATTTTGCCATGTTATTAGTGACTTTTCATTTCCAATTTTCCTCGAAGTTCAGTATTTTTGTGATTTAATTTTTATTGACACTTTTTTGTATAGCACGTTCTCAAGAGTATGTGCAACGAAGAAAATGTTGAAATTTTCCAACTCGAATCCGAAATGAAAAATTTCCTTCACAGTGTCTGAAATTTATTATTCATTTCATTTCAAATTCATGACCTTGTGTACTAATTGAGTAAATTTGGTTCATTGTAAGAATATCAAACACTTATTTGCATATAGATATTTGCTGCAGGTCTGTGGCAAACACAGATTTGGATATTAATGTTTGCTGCAGGCCTGCATCAAACACTCATTTATGGCAAATTGTGTGTTTCAGTAATGAATGTTGGGTGCGCTTGTGCAACCCTGTCTTATACAAGGGAAGAGTTTGGTGCTCCAAAATATGTTCCAACACTCACATTCGGTTATGTGTATGTCCAGGTCAGTGACCTGTAGTTCAGTAGTTGTTTTCGTTTTATGTTCATAATATATTATTTGTTTATTGGGTGGGTTTTTTTTACAAAATTCATGCCGTTGGTTGTCAAGTTTGAATTATTTTACAATAAATTTGACATAATTTATCACTGGCTATACGGCATTGGTTTTACTCATTGTTAAAGGCCGTATGATGACCTATCTAAAGTTTATTTAAATCTCATTCATTTTTTCTCATGTGGGTAGTTGTTTGTTTTGCAAGCACACCTGTACGTCTTCTTTGTAACGTTATAATATTGGTTGAACGTGTATTGTTACACCACTGGCACGGGAAAATTGCTCGCTTGATAGCAAGATGTACGATATGAATTGTGCTCACTGTTTGACCGCGCTGAAGTACGTCCATTATTCATAGTTCATTATTTAAAATTCAAAAATGAATATTGAAACAGTTCACTATTCACTATTCAGTATTAAAAAAATGAATAATGAATAATAAAATAGGTTATGTTTCATTATTCAACTTGGAGCGGTGAATAGTGAAATAAATATAAAAAAATTGACTGTGACACTATGGATATATCCTGAACCGCCATGACCATTAGAGGGTTTACGGAGGACCTAAATGCAAAAAAAACAACGCGTACAAATGAAGAAATAGCTAATTTTGAATAATGAAATGGATAATTTGAATAATGAAATGGACTGCTAGGACCCTTCAGCTCCTAATTACAGATATATATTAAACCTCAATCGAAAGCTTATCAAGAGAGGAACAAAAGTTATATAGTCAATATGTTCCGCAACGGACATTAGAGGAGTAACGAAGGACTAAAATATCGAAATACGCGTGAACATTGAGAAATAGCCAATTTTTAATAATGAAATGGATATTTTGAATAATGGAATGGACTGCTAGAATAATGTATTCTGGTTAAGGGAAATAAGTGCCACACTAACTCCGAAACATACAAATGAACAAATATATGCAATTAAAAACATGTAATCAATTCAGCTATAAGTCTAATGAACAAATACATTGGAATTAACATTACTTGTGTAAATACACTTTTAATAGAATTACGCAACGCAACCCCTTTAAGCCTTTTACAGAATTGTTTGAAGTATTTTTGTTGTTTACTGCATATCGAGATTATCCCGTATGGTAAACACGCCCAAGTACAGGTTAAAACAAAGCAAGATATCATCGTGTATGGTAAACACGCCCAAGTACAGGTTGAAACAAAGCAAGATACCATCGTGTATGGTAAACACGCCCAAGTACAGGTTAAAACAAAGCAAGATATCAGCGTGTATGGTAAACACGCCCATGTACAGGTTAAAACAAAGCCAAATATCATCGTGTATGGTAAACACGCCCAAGTACAGGTTAAAACAAAGCAAGATACCATCGTGTATGTTAAACACGGCCAAGTACAGGTTAAAACAAAGCAAGATATCATCGTGTATGGTAAACACGCCCAAGTAGAGGTTAAAACAAAGCAAGATATCATCGTGTATGGTAAACACGCCCAAGTACAGGTTAAAACAAAGCAAGATATCAGCGTGTATGGTAAACACGCCCAAGTACAGGTTATAACAAAGCAAGATATCATCGTGTATGGTAAACACGCCCAAGTACAGTTTAAAACAAAGCAAGATATCAGCGTGTATGGTAAACACGCCCAAGTAGAGGTTAAAACAAAGCAAGATATCATCGTGTAAGGTAAACACGCCCAAGTACAGGTTAAAACAAAGCAAGATATCATCGTGTATGGTAAACACGCCCAAGTAAAGGTTAAAACAAAACCATTAAGTACACATGTTTATGCAATGTTTTTTACAAATATTTTAAGAGGTTCGTTTTGATCTTAAAAACTTTAACTTGCTAATCTTTTCTGTGTAAAAGAGAGTTCGTTCTGGGTGATACAGGCTGTTGTGTGCTTTCTCAAGGGTTTAATCACTAATTTTACTTTTGAAGTCTGGCCCTGTACATGGGTAAAACTGTTCGTTTTATGAATCAGGAATTAAAATGTTCAGTTTTGCGCCTGTTCCAAGTTAAAAGCTTCTGGCCTTTGTTAGTCTTGTGTGTTTTTTAATTTCATTTCATCAATATGTTTTGGAGTTTAGTATTACGTTTATTTTCAATGAACTAGTTCACATTTTTATTTATGGTCCAGCTGATGCCTACCACTGGGTGCGGATTTTTCTCGCTGCGTTGAAAACCCATTGGTTGTCTTCGGCTGTTATCTGCTCATCGATCGGGTTGTAGTCGTTTTGACATATTCCCCATGTCCTTTCTCAATTAAATTTTACAAAATCAGAATAAAAAGAAAGAAAAAAACTCATTAAAGATACCAGGTTGACAATTGTGTACGCTAAATGTGTATTTAGACTACAGGAACATCATGACGCTAAAACAAAACGTCCAGTGGCATATATTTCATGCATGTACAGGACGACAAATTGAACATGTGTGAAGTTTGTGAGTATTAACGGCACCTTATGAAAGAATAGTAAAATTTCATGATTTTTCAACAATATGAAGAAAATAACCGTCGTATTTCATTCTTTTTCTACCGGTCACGTGTATTTCCCATTAAGTCATTCTAATATATTGTACATAAATATCAGAAAATAAAAGAGAAACAATTGGAAAATAAATAATATTCCTTTATTTTTGTTATTAAAAAATTGGCAATCTAAATACTGAGCATGAATTTCTAACCCATTCTTTCGATACCCGCCCACATTTTATTTTATTCTATTTTATTGTTGTTCATAACGAACTGAAAATAAAAGAGAAAAAATAGGAAAATAAAGAATATTCTTTTACTGTTGTAATAAAATAATCGGTCATTTCAAATACCAAACTTATTTTTCCCCCTTTTTTTGAAATGGCTGATCTAGAAATGTTTTACAAGGTTCACAGAAACACATACCACAATAGATGCAAAAAATCTTAAAGAAAAATTGCATGTGTGCTGACATGTACACAGAGGCGACAATTAATTCGTTCATCAGACTGAATTAAGAGTCAGTATGCCTGAGAACTACATAATAAAGTTTTGGCATAATACATAATCCCTTTGTATATTTTTAAGAATATTCGACGTTTAAAAGATACTGAGTCACTGAAAACATTTAGTGGACTTGTGTAGTTTGTAGCTTTGATACATATTTGATCAAAGTTCGTTCATTATTTTGTACATAACTTAGGCCATTGGTTCTCTCGTTTGAATCATTTTACATTTTTCTTTTCGGGGCCTTTTTAAAATAGCTGACTATGCGACAAGGGTTTTGTCCATTGGTGAAATCCGTAAGATGACCTAAACAGAGTTGTTAATTTCTGTGTCATTTGGTATCCACCGGAGAGTTGTCTCATTGGCAATCATGCCACATCTTTTTTTTTATATTGTTTGTCTATACATACTCATAGCGAACGTTGCCAGGTCTGTCGACATATTTCTTTTTAGAAATGTCCCCTTGTTATATATTTCGTCTCTTTTGAAATCGTGATTTGTATTTTGCGATGCTTATAGTATTTAGTAACTATTGACAAAAACAAAAGAAATTAACCAAAGTCATATTCGTTCATTAAATATGTTAAATATGTCATCTGAAAATGAAATATCATGTCACTTTACTTAGAGGTAACACTTTAAAATCCAATTGCTGAAACAAACACGTACCCAGTTCAAGTGTTGTTTTATTAAACTATTTGACACCTGAGTTTGAAAATCATATTATAAATATTAGTATAACTATTCAATAGTATTGTCTAAAAGGAAAACGATGCGGGTGGTCGATTAGAATACATGAAGTGAAGAAAGTACTAAAAGCACTGATGTTTGATTATGTAATCAGTGAAAAACCAATGATTTTTTGTATATATATTAAGGTGGTACCAAATACCTTTAAATTGACTTTGATTAATTTCGGTCGTTTATTTTTCAAAAAATTGTATATACTTTGACAAAAATTTCAAAATTTCAAACATTTGGACACTTTATCGTTAACGTTCCATTAAAAAAAAAAGCATTTTGACACTAATTCTGATCATACAGATTTATGTACCACCTTAAAACAAAATCATATGTGGTATAACGATATAGAGACAACTATCGTCAAAACTTCAACTGAAGTAAATTTAAGTTTTTTTAAGTTTCATGCGTCCTTCAATGAGAAAATTAATACAGTTAAGCCAGCCATTTTTTGCATGTTAGGGACTTTTCCAGCTGACTTTACATATAAAAATAAGGTATGACTGCCACTGAGACAACATCTACCAGACTTCAGGTTTTCGACAATTAGAATAAAACATATTGTGTAATTAGATACCAAATTTCATACTATTTTATCGCTAGCTTGTCATCACTGAGGTTGAGTTTGAATCCCGCGTGTTGCATTTGCTCTCGACTCCAATCGTAATTGACTATGAAATATAAATTTTCTTGTTGAAGGTCGGTAGTTTTCTCCAGTCACTCCGACTTCCTCCACCGGCACAAACTGACCGATATATGATTGCTGAGAGATTTTATAGTGCTTTGTTTCTACACTTTTAACGGCTATAACAACGACATTGACAATATGTTATGCGTCACCAATTTCCATACACTACACTTATTTTTTGTTCTCGTGCTCTGCAGATTTATGTATGATTTCCGGAAGTCATTGCAATGCAATAGATTTTGCAATAGACTGTTTTCATATTGCCAACTTTGAACTCCGTATTTTAACCTTTTTCGACAGGTCACTTTTCCTGTGGTAAGACATCATGATCCTGGTACTCAAATAGTAGTAAACAAATAGTAAAATCAAACATATAATCGGTGTAATATGTGGGAAAAGTCTTTTGTTGTCCATTATTTTTTCGTGTCAAGAAAACATTCAGCAGTTAATTTCCCCACACGTTATGGCGATTGAAAGCTTGATTTTAATCTTTTAAGTTGCTTTTGATTGACTTGGTATCATGATGACCAACCACAGTGTTTATAACCAGTCGAAAAAAATCCATCAACTTCGAGGTCAAAAGTCAAACATCGGTAATACGTGTATTGCAGATTTAGATTTTATTTACCTGTTTCATCTAAAGTGCCGTAGTTCGACTTCCAGCTTTAATATCCCTCATAGTGTCTCCCCCGTGTTATGTCATATATATTTCTTTTGGGTGGTTGTGTTTGTGCTGTTAGTGTTATGTTTCTCTCTGGTTGCCAAAGGTGCCAGGGTTATAATTTAATTCAGCAGACGCGCGTTTCGTCTACATAAAACTGATAGCGACGCTCAGATCAAAATAGTCAGGAAGCCAAATAGTACAAAGTTGTACAGCATTCAGGACCCAATATTCCAAAAAGTTGTGCCAAATACGGATACACTGTATGGAGAAGCATGTTTTATAGAAAAAGAAAAAAAAGAACTAAAAAATGCAAATTCCATCATTTGAATTCGTATATTACACCATTTTGTTATTGACCTAAATTTGTTCAATTAACTAAGATATAATTGTCATACAACCGAAACAACCTTTTAAAGTCAGAGAACCAATTCAAAGATTCACAAAGGTTAATCCGATAACATTTCTTATGGGCATATACGAAATACATATTGTTGTGTACATAAACATGAACATGCGATCGGTACAATTATTAGGTTACGTCTGCAGTTAAGGTTTATAGGAAAGAGTACAAGAGTTATGCATACCTAAGTTACTATTCACAATACACACATTACAAGTGAATGGAATTGCAAAATGATTAATGTATACAAAAAAAAAAGAAATCTATCAATAAATTTATTCAACCATTAAAAATCTAACAATGGGCATATGATTGGAAATTTATTTATGAGAAATAAGACTTGAAAAGTGGTCGTATTCTGATTATTCCCTCAGCACACAGCATTACGGAGAAATAACATAGACTGTTCAGTCTGAAGGTACCTGGTATAGAGGGACATGTCTTATAGTAGATTCTCTCCTTGTGGTGAACTAGCATGTTAAACAAGTAGCTCAGTGCATTATTGGTCTAGTTCTGTACAAAATAGGTTAATTACATTGTATTTCTATCTGAGTAGTATGTCCTCTTCCTGCAATCAACTGGCCACTGGATCACATAACATCCATCCAACCATCCATCTTCTCAAAAGTATTATACCGAGTTCCAATGTTCAATTCTTGTTCAATATGTTCTGATTTGACTCAAGCAAGATACAAATACATGTTATATGGTATTGTCAAATAGAAATATTAATAAGATCTTACTAAAAACATAAACCTTATAAAATAACCACACAAGATGCAATTCTGACAATAAATACGAAATAAAGACAGAATATTAAAAAAAAGCTAAAGTAACTGTTGAAGAGCTGGAACTAAAGCAAAACCAAATCAGGACAAAAACAAATCAAAGAAATAAAAAAAAACATAACGAAAACAACATGTCACGATATAGAAAATGAATGGAAACGGCCAGTGTGGTAAGTGTCCAAAGAGAACAATTAACTCATCCCAAATATACAAAACAACCTAATACATTTTAGATAGGCATCACGGTATGCATTCAAATGTAAACATTGTAACTAATTTTAAGGTAAATAAACTAAATTTTACCTGAAATAGAAACAAATAAAAACCTTAAAAAAGATGCACATTTACGTAATTAAAGAGATGACATTTTTTTTATGAACACAGTGATCTATTAATAATTGCACTAAAAAGAACAGGTACAAAAAAGTCATGTTTATATGTTTAACAGTAATGAAAATTTCCTTACAGATACAGTACTGATTTAATTATTTTGAAAATTAAACAGTACTGACGAAATCAGCACTGAAACAGTACTGTCAAAATCAGTACTGAAACAGTCTGACAAAATCAGAACTGACACAGTACTGTCAAAATCAGTACTGAAGCAGTACTGACGAAATCAGTGCTGAAACAGTACTGTTAAAATCAGTACTGAAACAGTACTGTCAAAAACAGTACTGAATAAACAAAAAGAATAACATTACAAGTTTTCTGTCTTACCGAACAGTACTGATATATACGGGGGTACAAATGTACCAAAAAAATAAATTCTTGGTAGTGTAGATTACTTTAAGACATGAACATGTAAGTTAAAATATTGAAGGGTTGAAAAATGGGTACTCATACTAGTTTAAATTTTTGTTCTGTGCTTGTAAACATTTTTTGGAATTGTCATTTTTGTGGACTTATACATCGTAACTGGTATGCATAACTTTGTGGAATAAGCATTTTGTAACACATTGCGGGGTAATACATGTATAGAAAATATCTTTCTCGTCATAAACGTGACAGTTAATATCATATGATATAAAATACTATGAAATCACCTGGGGCCGGTTTCACGAAGCTATCCTAAGACCTGTCGTAAGACATATCTTAGGACGTCTTATGATCCTCTTATGACTATCCTAGGACATATCCCAGACCTCGTCTCGAAGCTGTCTTAGGATGATCTGATATTAGCAAAGATATCATAAACCTGTCGCAAGTTTTTATTTTAACAATATAAACATTGATGCAGGCGAAAATTCATGTAAATATAGTATGCCTTTCCGATAAATTACTAAACGGTATTGCCTAATATCCAATAATTAGATAATTTGCAAAATCAATATAAAAAGTTTACTGTATAAAGATAATACACCAATATACACAAACAAACTCAGAAAGAAATAAATGAAGAAAAAAAAAGAAAAAAAATATTGACAAGTTTTTTATTCGTACACGTGAGTTGAATTCGATTTGTCACTATATCGGTTGTATTAAGGTTTAAGGATAAAATCGTGCATTCCTGCTATAAATACATCGAATGTTCATTGTTGATAAATTATTCTGAAAATCCGTCAACCTAAAAAGATTACGTTATGAGCAGGAAAAGGAGTCAAAATTTCACTGAATCAGAGCTTCAAGTTCTTCTGGATGCCGTGGAAAAGAACAAGTCAGTTATATTCAGTAAGCTGTCCAATGTAATAACAAATAGTGCTAAAAAGAAGATTTGGGAGAAAATATGCAGTACAATAAATGCAACTAACCACACTGACTATAAGCGTACGGTAGAGGAGATAAGGAAGAAGTGGACGACCTACATGAGCAGTACAAAGAAGGCTGCTTCAAGTAACCGTCGCGAGGCACGGAAGACGGGCGGCGGACTTCCGCCAGAGGAATTTACTCCACTACAAGATAAAGTTGTCGGTATCATTGGAGAAACACCCATAGAAGGTATAGAAGGGGGAACCGACACAGGATCTGTACCATCTGGTGATGGAAGTGAACCCGATGTCTTGGACTTCACTTTCCCTACCTGTTTCTTTATAAAAATAATAAGATGAGGTATGATAACAGTGGCGCCTCCAAGGGGCTAGAGTTCTAAGAATTGGACCCCCCTTTTTTGACACTTATGCTGCTTTTATTTTATATTTTATATGTTTAAACCCTCCCCCCCCCCCACATTTATTTTAAATACGACTTGCATGCACGTGTTGCAACCTTTTTAAAAATGGTTGGATACACCCAAGGAAGGCCAATGTGACAACTCACCATGCAAAAAAAAAATCATTAATGTAGTACGCAATTATATGTTACGGGACGACGACGACCGTTAATGCGGAGCTAAGGGGGCTATCATTTAATTTTAGAGCAGGTAGGGGGTTGACGTTGAGGTAATGATGAATAATTGTTTCCTGTCTTCTTTTTTTTTTAAATGTTATCTATGTGCTGCCTTTTTTTCAAATGCAGTCTAAGTCCTGACTTTTTAAAATTTTGCACTCTATTCGGTCCTACTTTTTCTGGCACAGTTGTTCAACCGGCATTTTTTAACGCAAAACTCCTGTCCTACTAGCGGCGGATCAAAGGGGGTCCGGTGGTAGGACCCCCCTTTTTTGATCAATGCATTTGAATGGGGAAATATTGTTGAAAACCCCCATTTAACCTGTGTTGGGTACCCTCCTCTTAAAAATGGCTGGATCCGCCCCTGACTGCCTTTTTCAAAGTTCATTCTACACCCCCTCCCCCAATCACCCTAAATATTAAATGGTTGCTACCTTATGTTCAATTTAACAAAGATCTATAAAAGACCACACAATAACGGGAGACTTATGACAAATACATAAAAAAAATATAATCGCTGCTAAACCGTTTAACGTATGTATACACTTTATTTTTTACTCCATTCAGATGTAATACAAATTCCAGTGCCTAAATGTGCATGATTTACACAGAAGAAGTGTACTACGTACCTGAAGTACACATTCTAGAAAACGTTCAAATGGGAAAAAAAACTAGTCGTGTGTTTAAAATGTCAAACTTTTTCACATGTGGTACGGTAGCTTGTTTGTTTTTAACAATATCTCGTAAAACTATAAATGTATAACCATTGATAACAAAGATGAATGATAATGAATGACTGCTTAACTTCCACCGTTAAAATAATTGTCTCATTTAGATTTGTATTACTTTTGCTCTTTGTCTGTTACTTTCAATTTATTACAATGTAATAACCATGAAAATTAATCTGTTTATTCTATTTCAGAACCAAGCTGCTCATTTTGGACAGAGAGCCCCAAGAACTCATATATGACAGGAGAGTCACCAATCGCCAAATCGGCAATGAAATCGAACAAGATACTCGAGGACAAAACAACACTAAGTTTCATTGACATTGAAACAAGACGACTAAAAACAGAACAAGAAAGACTTGGTGTCGAAAAATAGAGACTAGCAATGGAGTCTGAAAGACTTAATATTGAAAGACAGCGGTTTAACATTGACCAACAAAAACACCAACTGTATTTGGCACAAATGAACATTAATTTAGCACAAATGGGGGTTCAGGTGTTAGACCAACACACACTGAGCACACCTGATGATGACTAGGTTTAAACTTTATAAAACTAGCATATTGTTATACATGTATTACACCTTTTTGTTAATCTTTCTTTCTTTAAATTAATGATGAATCTATAGTTTTTTTTTCCAAAGTTGCCAACCTAAGCATTGAACGATTAATAAACTTTCTGCACAAAGAGTTAAGAAGCTAAAAAATCTGTGGTAGTTGAAAAGGTAAAAAACACATATGGTTTATATGATTGGCTGATAAGCCAATGGTGCGAAGCTACCATCTGAGGGATTATGACTGAACGCCTCTAAGTCAGAATCTCGCCCAAAAATGTAACGATACTTTATGCATCTCGGCATTGGGAGGCAACGATAGACGGGCGACGAACCTACCTAGGCGTCCCCGGTGGTAAAGCCAGGGTAACCGGCCATCGGCCGCGGCTGACTTTTGCCGCGGTTGGTCGAAACGATATCAACCCCATGCGAAGCAGAGGTGTAAAATCATTCGTAGACGACCTAGCTCTCTGTTGGGGTGTCGTACTTAGTAGAGCAGCCACCTCACTGCGATCTATTGAGACTATGTTAAATGTTAAAGTAATTAGATGATACAATTGATTCAATGTCCAAATCTTCCATTTATCAGCCTGTTTCTAACATTTGCACCGTCATTCAAATTGCCCAAATACTGCTGTCTGTCTATGTGTCCTTGGTCTGGGCGATTCCTGTCAATGGCTGCCGGCAATGGTATTCTATTTTCTATACAGATGTTATGTAATACAGCCACATCAATAAAAATGTCACAACATTTTAATGGTCTGTAACGCAATGTGCCAGCACTTGCATCGATATCTATACAACGGAAACGTGATTTTAGAACCCCAAAACTCCTTTCGACAACGCTCCTCGTCTTCATATGGGAAGCTATGTATCGTTGTTGATTGGGTTAAGCACATGAGTGAGAAGCCATGGTCGAAGTGGATATCCACTATCTCCTATCAGCCAGCCATGATCGATTGTTCCGTCCTCAAACATTTCACTTAAGCTAGAGTTAGCCCAAATGAAGGCGTCATGCATTTCACCTGGCCAGTTGGCTACAAGGTTGAGAAATGTCATGTTTGAGTCACCTTAAATTTCCAATTACCATGTTTTGGGGGTATTCATTTTGTTTCATTACCAATTTGAAACTTTCGAACTAGTGTTATGAAAAATTAAATACAAACACAATACGCATAAATCCTAAATTCAAAATGAAGGGGAAAAAAACACATAAATCTTTTAACTTCATATTGTATATAATTCAATGAATTTTCCTTTCAAAAGTAATTTAGGCTTACAAATAAAAGCTTCATAACATAACAAAAATCATGTTAATCAAACAAATTTTTCATGCATGTTATCAATAATCAATACAAAATACGATATTTCAATTATCATATTTATAGGTAGTACAAATGTAAGTGATGCCGGAATGATATACATGTATATCAAAAACATAAATGCATAATTATACAAAATATAATAAAGAAACACACAATATCAATCCCAAGCTTCACTTAGTGGTATTGAACCTTCTGTTTAAAATTCATAAAAATCCATTCACTAAAACTAAAGTTATTGTCTGGAAACTAAATGTGTCTTCGGACGAAAAGACGACGACAACATCATACCTTTATACGACGCAAAAAATGTTTTTGCTGTAGTATAAAAATTGTCACTTGACCAACCGAAAAACCTTACATTTTGAGTATGTCCAATGCATTATTGGAACTGATTTAAGCAAATGACCCTTAGATTCAAGTCACCTAATATCACTTACTATTGTCGGCTGACCAGATAATATGTCCCACTTCAACTATTAATGTCATTATGTAAAGCAAAATATTGTCCTATGAAATATTGTACACACAAGACAATAATTCATAAATATGTATCATGAAATATTGTCCTCGTCTATGGAAATATGTCCAGAGAAGGACAAATGTGCATAGTGAAATTGTGTCTGTATATAGACAATATTTCACCAATGAATACTATGGAATTTTGTCTTGTTATAAGGAGGTTATATTTTGTGTGAATTAAGACAATATTTCATAGATAAATACTATGAAATTGTGTCCTGTAAAAGGGAGGTTATATTTTGGTTATATTTCATAGACAGATTGTCATATAATTTTGTCTAATGAAGGGGAGGTTATCAACACATATTCATGTATATAGGAATTTTTTCTGCGACATGTGCCTGTGTATATATTTACAAAATAAGCGATTGTCAGTACATTACTTATATTTGTACAGTATAATGTAATAAAATGAAACCTACATTAGACAATTCTTTAATCTATAATAAACCATTTGTTATGTTTCTATACAAATTTGAAACTCACTATTAGTAATAATATAAATTCTCTACTGTACACAACTGTTTCAGTTATAAATCTAAAAATGTGCATGCTGCATGCTTGTGTACTATTTCTAATTGTGAAATAATTCGATTAAAAAATATTTTCAAAGCCAGTATTTCATAATGAAGCATTGTCATGAACAGAATTTCATAGTGAAATATTGTCCAGAAGGAGGTGACAACATTTCATGGACAAGGACACTATTCCATTATGAAATACTGTCAGTGGACAATATTTTATAAGAAAATTTGTCCAAAAGACAATATTTCATAGAGGACAATATTTTATGTTACCATACAACAATCCCGTTTCCATTGTGGTATCAGTTATTTTGTATTGTGAAGTCAAAATTGTACAGGAACCTGGGGGATGTACAGTCATGGCAGACAAATAGTAATAAGATGTTTAGGGAAACATGACATAACACCTCCTTCATGTAACACACAAATACATGGAAACCGAATCAAAATCTCAAAACAGCTGTTACTGTAAATGAACTAAAGAGTATGTATGACTTTTAAACAAATGTAGAGGAAAATGACGGGGAAAGGGCCAAATAGAGTTCATGTGGAACAAATTGGATGGAAATTTAAAGTTGAGTCATCTTTTTAGACGCAAGTTAAATGAGAGGGGGCAGGACCTATTTCGGGACGTCAGGATCGGGTGTTTTTAAGTTTGGGATTTCGGGACTGACACTTTCGGGGTCAGGGATAACTTTTTTTCGAATTTTGGGATGTCAGGATTTGATATCTTTTAAATTAGGGACCTCAAGATTTCATGTTTTTAAGCCGGGGATTTCGGGATCAGTCCACAGCCCTCCCCCCCACTCCCCGATCCCCCCTCTTAAATAATGACTTATTTAGACTTACCTTCTTATAAAATGACAACTCGGAACATGAACAATATGACACTATATCTAATTTACCTCGACTACTGATATGCAAACCTAAAAACAGACACAAAAATATCATAAAATAGTGATTAAAAGATTGATTGCACTTTGAATATATACTTAAGACACGTGTTACATGAGCCGGTTTGTTTACAAATAATAATGTCACGTGATCGCGCACTGACGTCACAATTTGCATCGATCTTGCAACACACTTACAGAATCAATTATCATGCAAACATACAACGTGAATGTGATTGGTTATGAAATAATACAGAAATAATGCATGTACAGTTTTAAAAGAAATAAGTTCATCAAATAGATTAGACTTTCACTTTTTACACGAATAGGTCGGGTTGACATTTCTGTCATCGGGGATAATATTGAGATACATGGGACTAAACTGACCGTCAAAAAGGTCTAGAGAAGCACATCTAGAGAATCTTAATATTAATAAGCCATACTTACCAAAATTACTCTATACTTATAAACTCTATGTAAATGAAATATCACAATGATTACGACAAATAATTTTGATGATGGCAATGATCAATGCTGGTTAAATTGGCGCTAAAAATATTATTACTCCTATTGCTTTACGTAATATAATTTGTATGGAATTGAATTTGACTATTAAAGTTCAGCATAAAAAAAAAGTAAATATGCAGATGCATGACAATAGATGTTTGATAAAGTGTGTTTATATTTCTGTAAACGAAGTTGCCTGTATACTTCACCAAGGATTACATTTGAGTGCAAGGAGATCTCTTTTTGTGAATCGGTTTATTAACCCCTTTGAACCCAGGGTCGAAGTTCAAGATGTTAACATATTAACGGAAATGTTTGCGTTGCGTTTACATCATTGGGGCCATCTGTTTGTATTGCGGGGTTTCACATATTTAAATCGGAATTATAGAAAAAATGGAATGTTGTTAGCAGAATCAAAACAGAAAATGATGAACACTTAATTATTTTCAGCATTACATAAATTGGATTGAGGGTTTGTGTATTCACATTATTTGAAAAACTCTCCTTATTCCTGTGAAGCGTGTGCTTTAGGTCGAGGCTTGCTATGCTTTACATCGACGCCACAGTACTTCAACAAATCAGGGAATGTTTATTTGGGGCATTCGACCTATTTTAACTCTGATGTTGGCACATTTGAATCGAAACTATAGAAAAATGGAATAATGTTAGTACATATAAAAAAGAAAATGATGAATACTTTTAGCTAAAGATGAATTGGGTGGGGGTTCTGTGTATTCACACTACTTGTACAACTCTCCTTACTGGTGACATATTTTGGAATTTCCGTGACCTAAATGGTTCACGAAAATTAATATTTTTATATATAGTATAGTAATAAGTAAATTATGTCCCTTGTAAAAACTGGAATGAAAAACGCGAATTTGTAATGACCTTGAGTATGTAAGTTATATGTAATTATTGGTTGATTTTATTGTTTATATATGTCATATTCAGAGAATCGTCGTCTTACTTTACACTGAAATGACAGAGTCTGGGTAAATCACATTTTATAATACTGAATTACCATGCATGTAAGTGGCGGTACACAGGCACTTGTTTCTGTCAATGTGGTGTTTACTATCCACACCCGTACGAAAAATCAAATGGTTTTGTGATTTTTTATACGGTTGTGGATGATAAACCCCTCAATGACAGAAACAAGTGCCTGTAAGTCCTTACCTAACTTACTAGCCTAAAGATATATTGGGAGAATCCTTAGTCTTGGAGATATAAACATGATAAATATAGAGAAACTGTCCTGTTTTTTTTATAAGTCTTCCTAAAAGTATTGTATAAATAATCTGCGTCGTAAGGGCATAGTCCAATTGAAGTATATTCCACCTCTTTTATTTATCTACACCGGAGGAGGAGTATAGTCTCATTGACGTATCTATAATACTAAAATAACGAGGTCCAATTTGTCAGCCGTCATCGGGTAAAAACGACAAATCAAAGAATTCAACTTTATATATAGCTAATATAGGACAATGTTGTAGATTAAAAGTTTCACCACATAATTAATATTGAAAATAATAAACAAGTTCCGGGTCGAATTCGATACCGATACCAATATTATATTCACCTGTTACCTATTACCTTATCTGTACGTTCCGCATCTGACAGGCGCACCACCAAACGTTGTATTTAGGATTTTGCTATATACACGGGTCATAATCACAGGGTTGACACTACTTAATTCAATCATTGTCAAATTGTTCCCTGTTGTAGTATTTTAATCAGTAAGACTTTATAAGATAACAATACGGATACTAAAAATAGGTACAGTTTTCAATTTGTTAGCGGGTATTGCGAAGAATTCAACATTATTAATATCTAATATAGGACAATGCTGTTGATTAAAAATACTCCATTCCAGGACCTTTTGTTTTCCAAATAATTGATATTACCAATAATTAATAAGTTCCAGGTCGACGGGTTCAAACAGAAAGATTTGAAAGCAGAGAAAACTGTGTATCTTATAATCGGCATGACTTTATCAGATGACAATGCCAGTACTAATATAAGGCTTACGCATAGTTATATACTTTAATTTAGTGACGGACCCGCGATATCACGGGTGTGTTCTAGTATTTCATGTATTTTTATTGTCTGAGTCGTAAGGGCATAGTATCATTGCCGTATATTCCACATCTTTTTATTATTATATGCGTCGTAAAGATAAAGTCTGATTGACGTATATTCAACATCTTTTTATTATCTGTGTCGTAAGGATATAGTCTTATTGACTTATATTCCATATAATTTAATTACCTGCGTTGTAAGGATATAGTCTTATTGAAGTATATTCTACATCTGTTCATTATCTGCGTCGTAAGGGTATAGTCTTATTGACGTATTTTCCATATCATTTTATTATCCGAATCGTAAAGGTAAAGTCTCATTGACGTCCATTCCACATCTTTTATTTATCTGCGTTGTAAAGGTAAAGACTCATTGACCTATATTGTACATCCTTTTATTACAGTCGATTCCACTTAATTGCATACCGCTTAATAGCATAATTCGGTTAATTGCATAGTTTCACCTGCACAAAACCATTCCTCATTCATCTTAATGTTAAATTGTCCGGTTATATGCGTATCTCTACAAGGACCTTTCAGTTTATTGCATAAAAATATTCGCCGTATAGATATGCGTAGTTAAAACTGACGAGATTTTTTTATCGGAAACGGCAATTTGGTGAGTATATTTTTTTGAATGCATCCTTATTTTCGTTCTTATTTCATATTTACTTTTTGTATTATTTAGATAAAGTTTAAAAACATGTTATCTGCGTTGTAAATGTAAAGACTCATTGACGTATGTTCCACATTTTTTTTATTATCTACGTCATAAGGGTAAAGTCTTATTGACGCATATTCCACTTCTGTTTATTATCTGGGGCGTAAGGGTAAAGTCTCATTGACGTATATTCCATATCTCTTTATTATCTGCATCTTTTTGATATCTGCGTCGTAAGGGTAAAGTCTCATTGACGTATATTCAACATCTTTTTATTATCTGCGTCGTAAAGGTATAGTCTCATTGACGTATATTCCACATCTTTCTATTATCTGCGTCGTAAAGGTAATCTCATTGACGTATATTACACATCTTTTTATTATCTACGTCGTAAAGGTAATCTCATTGACGTATATTCCACATCTTTTTATTATCTGCGTCGTAAAGTTAATCTCATTGACGAATATTCAACATCTGTTTATTATCTGCGTCGTAAAGGTATATTCCCATTGACGTATATTCAACATCTTTTTATTATCTGCGTCGTAAGGGTATAGTCTCATTGACGTATATTCCACATCTTTTTATTATCTGCGTCGTAAGTGTATAATCTCATTGACGTATATTTAACATCTTTTTATTATCTGCGTCGTAAGGGTAAAGTCTCATTGACGTATATTCCACATCTCTTTATTATCTGCATCTTTTTGATATCTGCGTCGTAAGGGTAAAGTCTCATTGACGTATATTCAACATCTTTTTTATTATCTGCGTCGTAAAGGTATAGTCTCATTGACGTATATTCCACATCTTTTTTATTATCTGCGTCGTAAAGGTAATCTTTTTGACGTATATTCCACAACTTTTTATTATCTGCGTCGTAAAGTTAATCTCATTGACGTATATTCAACATCTTTTTATTATCTGCGTCGTAAAGGTATAGTCTCATTGACGTATATTCAACATCTTTTTATTTATCTGCGTTGTAAAGGTAAAGACTCATTGACCTATATTGTACATCTTTTTATTACAGTCGATTCCACTTAATTGCATACCGCTTAATAGCATAATTCGGTTAATTGCATAGTTTCACCTGCACAAAACCATTCCTCATTCATCTTAATGTTAAATTGTCCGGTTATATGCGTATCTCTACAAGGACCTTTCAGTTTATTGCATAAAAATATTCGCCGTATAGATATGCGTAGTTAAAACTGACGAGATTTTTTTATCGGAAACGGCAATTTGGTGAGTATATTTTTTTGAATGCATCCTTATTTTCGTTCTTATTTCATATTTACTTTTTGTATTATTTAGATAAAGTTTTAAAACATGTTATCTGCGTTGTAAATGAAAAGACTCATTGACGTATGTTCCACATTTTTTTTATTATCTACGTCATAAGGGTAAAGTCTCATTGACGCATATTCCACTTCTGTTTATTATCTGGGGCGTAAGGGTAAAGTCTCATTCACGTATATTCAATATCTCTTTATTATCTGCATCTTTTTGATATCTGCGTCGTAAGGGTAAAGTCTCATTGACGTATATTCAACATCTTTTTATTATCTGCGTCGTAAAGGTATAGTCTCATTGACGTATATTCCATATCTTTTTATTATCTGCGTCGTAAAGGTAATCTCATTGACGTATATTACACATCTTTTTATTATCTACGTCGTAAAGGTAATCTCATTGACGTATATTCCACATCTTTTTATTATCTGCGTCGTAAAGGTAATCTCATTGACGAATATTCAACATCTGTTTATTATCTGCGTCGTAAAGGTATATTCCCATTGACGTATATTCAACATCTTTTTATTATCTGCGTCGTAAGGGTATAGTCTCATTGACGTATATTCCACATCTTTTTATTATCTGCGTCGTAAGGGTATAATCTCATTGACGTATATTTAACATCTTTTTATTATCTGCGTCGTAAGGGTAAAGTCTCATTGACGTATATTCCACATCTCTTTATTATCTGCATCTTTTTGATATCTGCGTCGTAAGGGTAAAGTCTCATTGACGTATATTCAACATCTTTTTTATTATCTGCGTCGTAAAGGTATAGTCTCATTGACGTATATTCCACATCTTTTTTATTATCTGCGTCGTAAAGGTAATCTTTTTGACGTATATTCCACAACTTTTTATTATCTGCGTCGTAAAGGTAATCTCATTGACGTATATTCAACATCTTTTTATTATCTGCGTCGTAAAGGTATAGTCTCATTGACGTATATTCAACATCTTTTTATCTATCTGCGTTGTAAAGGTAAAGACTCATTGACCTATATTGTACATCTTTTTATTACAGTCGATTCCACTTAATTGCATACCGCTTAATAGCATAATTCGGTTAATTGCATAGTTTCACCTGCACAAAACCATTCCTCATTCATCTTAATGTTAAATTGTCCGGTTATATGCGTATCTCTACAAGGACCTTTCAGTTTATTGCATAAAAATATTCGCCGTATAGATATGCGTAGTTAAAACTGACGAGATTTTTTTATCGGAAACGGCAATTTGGTGAGTATATTTTTTTGAATGCATCCTTATTTTCGTTCTTATTTCATATTTACTTTTTGTATTATTTAGATAAAGTTTTAAAACATGTTATCTGCGTTGTAAATGAAAAGACTCATTGACGTATGTTCCACATTTTTTTTATTATCTACGTCATAAGGACAAAGTCTCATTGACGCATATTCCACTTCTGTTTATTATCTGGGGCGTAAGGGTAAAGTCTCATTGACGTATGTTCCATATCTCTTTATTATCTGCATCTTTTTGATATCTGCGTCGTAAGGGTAAAGTCTCATTGACGTATATTCAACATCTTTTTATTATCTGCGTCGTAAAGGTATAGTCTCATTGACGTATATTCCACATCTTTCTATTATCTGCGTCGTAAAGGTAATCTCATTGACGTATATTACACATCTTTTTATTATCTACGTCGTAAAGGTAATCTCATTGACGTATATTCCACATCTTTTTATTATCTGCGTCGTAAAGTTAATCTCATTGACGAATATTCAACATCTGTTTATTATCTGCGTCGTAAAGGTATATTCCCATTGACGTATATTCAACATCTTTTTATTATCTGCGTCGTAAGGGTATAGTCTCATTGACGTATATTCCACATCTTTTTATTATCTGCGTCGTAAGGGTATAATCTCATTGACGTATATTTAACATCTTTTTATTATCTGCGTCGTAAGGGTAAAGTCTCATTGACGTATATTCCACATCTCTTTATTATCTGCATCTTTTTGATATCTGCGTCGTAAGGGTAAAGTCTCATTGACGTATATTCAACATCTTTTTTATTATCTGCGTCGTAAAGGTATAGTCTCATTGACGTATATTCCACATCTTTTTTATTATCTGCGTCGTAAAGGTTATCTTTTTGACGTATATTCAACAACTTTTTATTATCTGCGTCGTAAAGGTAATCTCATTGACGTATATTCAACATCTTTTTATTATCTGCGTCGTAAAGGTATAGTCTCATTGACGTATATTCAACATCTTTTTATTATCTGCGTCGTAAGGGTAAAGTTTGATTGACGTATATTCCACATCTTTGTTTATCTGTGTCGTAAGGGTATAGTCTCATTGACGTATATTCCACATCTTTTTATTATTTGCATCATACAGGTAAAGTCTCATTGAAGTATATTCAACATCTTTTTAGTATTTGCGTCGTAAAGGTAAAGTCTCATTGACGTATATTCAACATCTTGTTATTATCTGCGTCGTAAAGGTATAGTCTCATTGACGTATATTCCACATCTTTTTATTATCTGCTTCGTAAAGGTATAGTCTCATTGACGTATATTCCACATCGTTTTATTATCTGCGTCGTAAGGGTATAATCTCAAAGAAGCATATTCTACTTATTTTTATTATTTGCGTCATAAGACAATAGTCTCTTAACGTATATTCGACATTTTTTTTTATCTGTTTGAGAACTGTATACTAGGCTTATATGACATACCTGTTTTGTTTATTTGTGTCGTTTGGTTACTGCCTCATCTACATATGTCACATCAGGTTTTATGTTTTGTGACCTTGAGATACTGCATCATTGACGTTTATTTTACATGATTTGATAATTTTTCGTTTGCATATAGTAACATTGACGTATACCATTTAGGCTTTCTTTGATCTTCGTTTTAGAAGGACGTGAAATATTCAAGGTTAGTTGCAGAACGTCCAGTGGCAAATATAGGACCAGACGGGGAAAAATAATGTACAGCATACATGTATGTCTATCAGAATCAACAGGAGGTAGGGAGCTATGAACAGACGAGTAATAATGACACATTTAAATTTGATCGTTTTTATTTCGAGGACAGATTAGAATGAAGGACATACATATGGTTAAACTTAAATGACAATCTTCATTGCAAAAATCAAAACCCGGGCGGCGGGTTAAAATGCAAAGATTACACATTGTATTACATGTACACAAAAAAAAACCATACACGACACTTCAAAAAGTTCAAATTAATAATATATACATAAAACAATAGTTGTGGGTTCGTAAGGGATGCTCTGAAACAGCAAAGGGAAAAGGACCAATAGCAACATGTCCTTTGCGTATGCAAAATTTACCACAAATTGCTTATAGAGCTTCAAGTGACAATCATTTAATTCATACATCAAAAACAAAATGCATTTAATTCAAACATATTTTGTATATAGAACCTTCAAGAAAGTATTAAAGTACTTCTGTTATATAAATTATAATTGATTAAGTTGAATTTGTATTCGGGTGATAACACACACCCATAAATTCATTTCGAATGACTCTATGTAGATCTATGTTAGAAATAATGTGAATAGAATAAAGTAATTACAACTGATTGTATTTAGTATGTAGGTAAAGGTAATATATCTTTGTTTTTACTTCCCTCCTTTCGAAAAAATCTAGTCTTACAGACACATAGATTGGTTATTTGTCGGTCTAGTATATTTTTAACTTACATAATAATGGCTTCACGGTTCAGTCAGCAAGCTAACCAAAGATATTATCTTTACCTACACACTCAATGCAATCAGCTGTAATGTTCATGTATGTCCGTTTTATCTAACGTAAAAAAAAACTTCCGTTATTTATATTACATACAAATAGAAGTTGTGTGTGTGTTGGTGTGTGTGTGTTACAATAAATTCCAAAAAGCCTGTTCAATCCATTTGATTTAGTAAAAATAAAATCGTTTTTTTTAAAAGAAAATGCCTAACATATTCATGGATAATATCTTCTCATTAGAGTATTAATTAGACGTAAAAGATTAAAGTTTTTTTTTTTTACTCGGGACAAGTTTTTTTTATGTTCAATATCGAATATGCATGATATAGGACAAATGAATTTTAAATGTTTAAAAAATAAAATGCCGAAAAATTAATATTCGACCAACAAATACAACAACCGAGGAAGTTTCAAGTTACATTTTCTAAATCAATCAGAATCTTTCCGTAAATTTGTTTCAAGTTTTATCTCGATGTAGGACACACAGTTATTAGAACATACGAGTCTGTAGGATGTTAAACAATGTGTTATTTGTACTTAATTAAAAACACAAACATTCATCATTTTATGAAAACACGAATACACTTAAAACATGACACATATAATTTCAAATGGTTTAATCTGTTGTTTGTTGTCAAGAGGCAAATATATCATGCATATGCAGTGTGAAAAATGGACAGTATATATATTGAATGTATATGTAAGTCTTCCAGGATAAAAGACAGAAATGTATTCGTTAAATGTAGGAAAACCGGAAACCAGTCAATGAGACAGCAACCTAACGACACAATACAATTGTTAATGTGTTCTGATCTCATTTACAACCTAAACATCCTTATAGAATATTTATTTTAAATTAAAAAAATATTGGGGACATACATATGACTTAAATTAAAAATTTCCTCTTCAGCAATTTAAATATGGTTAAAACCGATATTATGAAATGAATTTGTGTTTATCAAACTATTATACAGTAAGTGGATGTGAATCAAAGGACATTCTGAATTTCTATATACATATATATAGGAAAGATTTTGCAGCTGATTTTGCTGACACACTTACAATTAACGCGTTGATCACACACACAATGTACATAACACAATATTGTAAATATTAAATCTGAATACGGAATACAGATCGTGACAATCAATTAAGTTAGATTATAGTAAAGAAAACACAAATAAATAGAAGCTATTTTGAATGACTAAATGCATGAACAGATCCGAGTCCGAATAAACTCATTGTCTGAAAGAATTATTCATGCTTATTTGTGTTCTTTTTCACGTCAAAAAGAAAAGCTTTCCCGTTACTTAAATTACAAACAAGCAGAATATTTTCTTTTTCGTCATAATAAATTCCACCCGGCCTATCCAATTCATCAGATTTAGTTAGAAGTTCTCTATGATGTTTCCCATCATCAGACACAACTATTACAGTGTGTGACCTATCATTCGTCACATAGACATTCCCTTCATTATCTGTTGTTACACGAATTAAATCTTGAAATTGATCCTTTTTAAACTGCCACATTTCTTTTCCATCTAACGAGCAGCAGTATATTGATGATCTGTCTATACAGACCAACCTGTCTCTGTCTACTGTAATGTCGCGGATAAAGTCTGTAGGTAAAGGTATAGTACGTATTACTTTACCTGTCAGGTTCATCACATATATTATACTCCTATCAATAACAACGTACAGGTTATTATCATTATATGATATTCCGAGGCAGGAACCACGGGTGTTGATTGTTCTGGTGATAGAACGTGTAGATATATTTATTATCAGTATGGTACTGTTATATCTACAGGATACTGCTACAGTGTTACTATCTATCTCTGTTATATAAAGTGGTTCATGGGACAGAGGAATGTAATGTATATCAGTACCGTCTGTATTACAAATAATAAGTCGATCATTAATATAGTCGGTAAACACTAATGTATTGCCTGTTTTGATACAACTATTAATGACCTGACTTTCATTCTTTGACTTTTTGATATTTAACTTTTGGCGCAAAGTGACAGAAACAGGGAGGTTGGGTTTAACAGATGTCTGATCCTGAACGTCTTCTTTGTTTGGTTCATTTTCTGAAATAAATAATCAAGTGTAGAATTAATTATTTCAACAATCGATTTTTTTTTAATACAGTTTATAACAAAATACAAATAAAAGGGCGTAAATGATGAAAATTTTCCTCTTCAAACGATTTGTTTCAATAAGTGTTACTTTCAACTCAATTACAATTTAAGGAAAATCGTAAAAAAGTTTACAATGAAAATCGTTATATGACAGAAATAAAAAAAAAAAACAAATGTGTAAAGCATTGTCAAGTGCCAATGCAGTAGAGTAATATATATGTTTGACTTCCTCTATCCGAATCACGGAAAGTAGGAGGGGGTATTTTTCTGTATACGGACGTTTCGCTAGGATATATCACATATATTATGTATGTTGTTATCCATTTTTTTGTTTTGTTAAAGCTTATGATTTTCCCATTTGTTAAGGGACCTCCTGTATAGAATTTCCTAAGAGTTCGGTATTATGATTTCCCCATTTGTTAAGGGACCTCCTGTATAGAATTTCCTAAGAGTTCGGTATTATGATTTCCCCATTTGTTAAGGGACCTCCTGTATAGAATTTCCTAAGAGTTCGGTATTATGATTTTCCCATTTGTTAAGGGACTTCCTGTATAGAATATCCTAAGAGTTCGGTATTATGATTTTCCCCATTTGTTAAGGGACCTCCTGTATAGAATTTCATAAGAGTTCGGTATTATGAGTTGCCCATTTGTTAAGGAACCTCCTGTATGTTGTTATCCATTTTTTTGATTTGTTAAAGCTTATGAGTTCCCCATTTGTTAAGGGACCTCCTGTATAGAATTTCCTAAGAGTTCGGTATTATGATTTTCCCCATTTGTTAAGGGACCTCCTGTATGTTGTTATCCATTTGTTTGATTTGTTAAAGCTTATGAGTTCCCCATTTGTTAAGGGACCTCCTGTATAGAATTTCCTAAGAGTTCGGTATTATGATTTTCCCCATTTGTTAAGGGACCTCCTGTATGTTGTTATCCATTTGTTTGATTTGTTAAAGCTTATGAGTTCCCCATTTGTTAAGGGACCTCCTGTATAGAATTTCCTAAGAGTTCGGTATTATGATTTTCCCCATTTGTTAAGGGACCTCCTGTATAGAATTTCCTAAGAGTTCGGTATTATGATTTTCCCCATTTGTTAAGGGACCTCCTGTATGTTGTTATCCATTTGTTTGATTTGTTAAAGCTTATGAGTTCCCCATTTGTTAAGGGACCTCCTGTATAGAATTTCCTAAGAGTTCGGTATTATGATTTTCCCCATTTGTTAAGGGACCTCCTGTATAGAATTTCCTAAGAGTTCGGTATTATGATTTTCCCCATTTGTTAAGGGACCTCCTGTATGTTGTTATCCATTTGTTTGATTTGTTAAAGCTTATGAGTTCCCCATTTGTTAAGGGACCTCCTGTATAGAATTTCCTAAGAGTTCGGTATTATGATTTTCCCCATTTGTTAAGGGACCTCCTGTATAGAATTTCCTAAGAGTTCGGTATTATGATTTTCCCCATTTGTTAAGGAACCTCCTGTATGTTGTTATCCATTTGTTTGATTTGTTAAAGCTTATGAGTTCCCCATTTGTTAAGGGACCTCCTGTATAGAATTTCCTAAGAGTTCGGTATTATGATTTTCCCCATTTGTTAAGGGACCTCCTGTATAGAATTTCCTAAGAGTTCGGTATTATGATTTTCCCCATTTGTTAAGGGACCTCCTGTATGTTGTTATCCATTTGTTTGATTTGTTAAAGCTTATGAGTTCCTTATTTGTTAAGGGACCTCCTGTATGTTGTTATCCATTTGTTTGATTTGTTTAAGCTTATGATTTTCTTCATTTGTTAAGGGACCTCCTGTATACAATTTCCTAAGAGTTCGGTATTATGATTTTCCCCATTTGTTAAGGGACCTCCTGTATACAATTTCCTAAGAGTTCGGTATTATGATTTTCCCCATTTGTTAAGGGACCTCCTGTATACAATTTCCTAAGAGTTCGGTATTATGATTTTCCCCATTTGTTAAGGGACCTCCTGTATACAATTTCCTAAGAGTTCGGTATTATGATTTTCCCCATTTGTTAAGGGACCTCCTGTATACAATTTCCTAAGAGTTCGGTATTATGATTTTCCCCATTTGTTAAGGGACCTCCTGTATACAATTTCCTAAGAGTTCGGTATTATGATTTCCCCATTTGTTAAGGGACCTCCTGTATAGAATTTCCTAAGAGTTCGGTATTATGATTTCCCCATTTGTTAAGGGACCTCCTGTATAGAATTTCCTAAGAGTTCGGTATTATGATTTCCCCATTTGTTAAGGGACCTCCTGTATAGAATTTCCTAAGAGTTCGGTATTATGATTTTCCCATTTGTTAAGGGACCTCCTGTATAGAATTTCCTAAGAGTTCGGTATTATGATTTTCCCATTTGTTAAGGGACCTCCTGTATAGAATTTCCTAAGAGTTCGGTATTATGATTTTCCCCATTTGTTAAGGGACCTCCTGTATAGAATTTCCTAAGAGTTCGGTATTATGATTTTCCCCATTTGTTAAGGGACCTCCTGTATAGAATGTCCTAAGAGTTCGGTATTATGATTTTCCCCATTTATTAAGAGACCTCCTGTATAGAATTTCCTAAGAGTTCGGTATTATGATTTTCCCCATTTGTTTAGGGACCTCCTGTATGTTGTTATCCATTTTTTTGATTTGTTAAAGCTTATGATATTCCCCATTTGTTAAGGGACCTTCCTGTATAGAATTTCCTAAGAGTTCGGTATTATGATTTCCCCATTTGTTAAGGGACCTCCTGTATAGAATTTCCTAAGAGTTCGGTATTATGATTTCCCCATTTGTTAAGGGACCTCCTGTATAGAATTTCTTAAGAGTTCGGTATTATGATTTCCCAATTTGTTAAGGGACCTCCTGTATAGAATTTCCTAAGAGTTCGGTATTATGATTTTCCCGATTTGTTAAGGGACCTCCTGTATAGAATTTCCTAAGAGTTCGGTATTATGATTTCCCCATTTGTTAAGGGACCTCCTGTATAGAATTTCCTAAGAGTTCGGTATTATGATTTTCCCGATTTGTTAAGGGACCTCCTGTATAGAATTTCATAAGAGTTCGGTATTATGATTTTCCCATTTGTTAAGGGACCTCCTGTGTAGAATTTCCTAAGAGTTCGGTATTATGATTTCCCCATTTGTTAAGGGACCTCCTGTATAGAATTTCCTAAGAGTTCGGTATTATGAGTTCCCTATTTGTGAAGGGACCTCCTGTATAGAATTTCCTAAGAGTTCGGTATTATGATTTCCCCATTTGTTAAGGGACCTCCTGTATATAATTTCCTAAGAGTTCGGTATTATGACTTCCCCATTTGTTAAGGGACCTCCTGTATAGAATTTCCTAAGAGTTCGGTATTATGAGTTCCCTATTTGTTAAGGGACCTCCTGTATAGAATTTCCTAAGAGTTCGGTATTATGATTTTCCCGATTTGTTAAGGGACCTCCTGTATAGAATTTCCTAAGAGTTCGGTATTATGATTTCCCCATTTGTTAAGGGACCTCCTGTATAGAATTTCCTAAGAGTTCGGTATTATGATTTTCCCGATTTGTTAAGGGACCTCCTGTATAGAATTTCATAAGAGTTCGGTATTATGATTTTCCCATTTGTTAAGGGACCTCCTGTGTAGAATTTCCTAAGAGTTCGGTATTATGATTTCCCCATTTGTTAAGGGACCTCCTGTATAGAATTTCATAAGAGTTCGGTATTATGAGTTCCCTATTTGTTAAGGGACCTCCTGTATAGAATTTCCTAAGAGTTCGGTATTATGATTTCCCCATTTGTTAAGGGACCTCCTGTATATAATTTCCTAAGAGTTCGGTATTATGACTTCCCCATTTGTTAAGGGACCTCCTGTATAGAATTTCCTAAGAGTTCGGTATTCTTGTTATTTTACTTTTTGCGATTCCACCAAGGTAAAATGTAATGAGGCAACGTTTTTTATCTTTCGATTGAATAATTGTATACGTGTGTTTCCGCTTTTAAATTAAATTAAGATATTAAAAAAAATGTACTGATAACTAAGAAATATATAAACTGGTTATACATTCATTTGTCTTGATTTCCACATCATTTCAAAATATGAAGGAGTTCAAGTACAATCTACTTGTAAAACCCTCCCCAACCTCCGTGGTCCTTACTGCATTCAAATTTATCATGTTTATATAGCATATGATTTTTATTTTAAAAGAAAATTACCATCCGAATTAAATGCGTCAAAATGATTAAAGTCGAAACGCATCGACGGTGTTGGCTAATAGATCGTTTTTTACAAAATGAGTTTTAACTGTCACACGTTACATTACCTGCATTTAAAAGGTTTTCTTCAAAAATAATGAAATATTTGTGACTGAACGTAAAGCAAATGAGAAATAATCAATCGATCTTTAATGATCTTACGTCAGAAAACATGTATCTTCGGATTTTGATTGACATTTTAAATGTGGGGGAAATGAATATTTTAACTACGCACATCTTAGTACATGATGTCTTTAGATGGATACCACAACTAACCACGATAGAGATATCGGTATAAATCTCTCTGTTTACGGGCTACCGTTTATGCTGCAGGTGCTACACGTAGTTCTGCTTGATGTGTAAAAACGCGTCCACATCAGATCTGAATCGGCGCTTTGAATTTGATGTTGGGTAACATGCTGTTGTTGACGTTTTAATACAGTTTTGCCAACTGTATTGTTAACTCATGATGTATATCAAGACTTTGTTAATGACAATGTTTTCCATTGATTTATTTGCAAATGTTGATGAAACCATGAATTTCCTCAATCCACTCAAACTGGTACCCAACGAAAATAAATAATCGAAAGTATTTATTATAATTCCCCAAAGGGTGACTCGGGAATTAAAATATTGGAACCACTGGTCTCCCTGCTACCTTCAGTAAAACCCTCGTCAAAGTTAGATGTCCGTTTCGCTGTGTAGGATGTATCAATATGCAGCCATGTCCTGTCACAATGGGAAACCTTTTAAGCAGTCCGTAGGTGGTTTGTGGCAAGGCTAAATTTCTGCCTTATCCAGTATACCCTCATTTTCCTGTTGTGACTATAATCAGTCAAGTACGGGCTTTTGAAAGTTTATTGCGTATTATTATCAAGCATTATGTCATTGTCATTTGGTCGCTATTTGTTTGACGGATACACCACATCTACTCATTTTCACTTATACATGTAATAATCAGAACATTATTCTATATACCAAACATATTATTTAAGTCTGTGTTCTTGTTCAGATGATCGCAGCTAATGGTGACATGGGATTAGAGATATAATCATTAAAGTTAATGTGGAGAGTGGTCTTGGGTTTGCGGGATATAAAAGTACGCCGCCACGTCCAATCAGACAGATGTTGAATCTGATGCCTCATGTAGAGAGATTGTGATGCTCTTTGTAACACGTCTCGAGGGTTCGAAATTCGCATCCACGTCAAATAATAATTAGGGCGTTGTATATATACCTGGGTAATGACACGCGTTTTACAGCTTTACATTACCATCTGTTTTGGGTTCGGTGTTCGGGGCGGAATTGTTCAAAAGATGTAACATGTCTTTGTCTTGAGGATGTGAAAATCTCAAAATACCCTGTCCATCATACCAGTCCTAGAGGCTAGACTATAAAATTTATTCCAAAATTGTCTTCTTTTTTTTTTAATTATTATTTTACGCCGACTGTTATGTTAATTGGTAACTCATAGATGAAAAGCAATATACTTTTAGCCTTTATAAACTTTTAGATAAAGATGTTTTCTATTTGTTTGTATGCAACTTTTGGTTAAACCACGAAATCAAATATCATTAATCCACGTAAATAATTAATCCATAGTAGTCATTATGGCTCCCACCAACAGTGATCAGGGAAATATAAATATGGTCACCATTGGTCTTCCTTCGACCGGCAGTAAAACCCTCTCCAATGTTAGGCGCTCGTTTGGCTGTGCTGGATGTATATGTTTTAAGTTCGCAGCAATGTCCAGTCAGAATGGCGACTTAACATCCGATGACTATTGTATAATGAGTGCCATGCTCTTTGCACTTTAGGAACTCGTGCAGCAAATCTATGTCCGTATGTGGCTCCGAAAGGCTAGATTTCTGTCCCTCTCCGATATACCGTTATTTGTCCGTAGCAGTCCAAATTTCGAAGACCTTCAACCCGGACAAACTCTATTACCGAACCTACCTATTGTATTCTTTGTTAATTTGTTGTTTTTGTAAAGAAACATCCGAATGTTATGGATCTACATAAAGTTAAAACACACCTGCGAGTTTTGGTTGTAAGGCGGGATTTTACAAGTGGATTTTTAAATTGTTTCACTTTACAGTACTTGCTTTGAAAGGTATTCTTACTTTGTTCTCTTCTAAAAATTTATGATGCCATATCGGTAAACATCTCTCCGTTAAAAAACCAAGTTTTCGACTCAAGGGTGTTCACGTATTTATGTGGGATGTATTAATACGCATTCACGTCAGATCAGAATTGGGATGTTAATTTTGATGTAAAGTGTTCGTTAAATTATATCCTTTTTTATCAGGGGAAGACTGAAATTTATGTCAACATTGTGCTCCTTGGGGTTTTGTTATTACAATTAATATAGCGTTGTCGCCGATTGTTCTGTTATTCGGTGAATCACAATTGAAATGGGTTATCAATGATATAAACTTAACCCTAAGGATGACTAGTGTAGAAGAATAATTGCCCCTCCAGCAACAAGTTTGACAAAGTGGGACATTGCTTTGGCGATGTTTAACTACACAATCCCGTCAACTCGGGTTGGAAGTTAAACCAATGTTATGATATCTGTTCGTTAAAGAACCATTGTAATACCTGTCACTGTTTTTGACCTACGGTTGTGCTTTGTTGCTTTCTATTGAAGTAGCACGGTACCTAACATCATGTCACTGTGCAATTGTTAATTTTTGTATTCTTAAATTTTTACTGCCGTCCTTGACAGATCCATTCCCGATTAAAATTTGTCAAAAGTCTGATCAAGATCCTGTGAATCGTGGATAAAAATTCAGATTTTAATTAAAATTTGTAAAACAAATAATTTAATCACGACAATAATCAGATATTGTTCAAGTAGCGTCGATATTCAACCGTTTCCAAGCGAATTTATCCCGAAAATCCCGTTCTCAACCCGCTTCTTATCCAATGTGTACCTTTCGCCAGGTAAAATTCGACCGAGTATGTTACAACTGCGTCCCGATTCTACCGAATGCAATCCGACAGAGATCAGACAGTGACCAGACATTGAACCGACGCTGACGGAAGTTATTCGTTCGAAAACTGTCGGCAAAATCGGGATGAGCACTTTCGGAACGTTATCCTCTTAAGGTCCGCTTTATCGCATTGCAAACGACTTTGTCTGGTCTCAGACGTATTATATTATTGACGAATTTTGTATTAATAACGGGACTGTTCCGGGACGGTTTCGAAAAAAAAAAAACGGTTCGCAATCCTCACAAGATCTGTATGCAATCTGGACTCAATCGGCAGAAAAACAGCAATGAAAAATTTCTCCAGATCATTCCCGTTCCACAGCACACCGTCCAGAATGCACAGAACATTGTTAGGATTTTGATCCGATACAGCAAAATCTGTCACGATATAGGCACGATTGTAATCCGACTAGATTAAATCGGCTGAGTTTCCCCGAATGTTACGGGACGCACCTACCTATCGGGGTGCTTTGCCGAACTACTCGGACTCTTCCCGACACGTAAGAATCTGTTACGAAATTAAACGACTGCGTTCAGACAATGATAGGACATTCCACACAATTGAGGATAGTAATCCGACTTTTCATTTCGTATCGCTGTCTGGTCTCAAACGGGAGCAATAATCGGCAATGTGTGAACCCCGCATTAATCTGAACACATGGCAGTGTGCCTGTCTGATGTCACGAGCATTGCCAGTCGTTTTTTATTTATTTTTTTCGTTTGGAGAATTTGGCATACGTTGATGATCTTTGAAAGTCTTCGTTGAATTGTTTAAATTAAAGAAAATGTACCCGGTCAAATTACGGCCTTTGCAAGACTAGTGCACTTTCTTGGAGGTCGTACGCGTATTATCACCATGTATTTTTTTTTGTCATTTGGTCGTTGTCTCATTTACAAATGCACCATATCTTCTTAATGCATACTAGTCTTTCACTATACCAAAATTATAATATAAGGGGACGACCATTTGATATTCTGGGGGGGGGGGGGGGAGGGCAGGAGGATTTGTTTTTGATCGGCTAGTTATTTTTGTAAACTAAGAGGACAGATTATTCATTTTCTACACTATTAAAGCAAGATTTTTCATTTTCATTAAAGCAAGGGACTGATTATTCATTTTCACAACTATATTTATGATATTCGAAAACATACAATTTTTAAATGATTTGTTTATTATAAATAATACATGTATTTTCAAGTCATTATGTACCATGTTAATCAGAATTAATCATCATCTTCTGCAGAAATGAATCTTTTATATTCCCAACTGCATATACATGTATTGCATACATACATAGTATTGAAGTTTGGTTGTAACGCCTCTTTTTAAAGTATTTGCAAACATATTTCGCCGAGCGGATCGAGTAAATATTTTTTTAAAGGGTTTTGGTGCCACTGAAGGCCCAAGAAGCTATAGAACAAATGATGCAAAATCAAGCTTTCTGAGTGTTCCGAAGACCCTTTCATAATCTGAAAATGCAAGTTTTGTATTAATAATTTTTTGACAATATTTTGGTCTCAAAGCAAATTGTATAAATTCAGTGTAGTACGTAAGTTTCTAGGGACAACATCAAAAGATCAATGTGCATAATAAAGTAAGAATGGAATTCACATAGTTAAGTCTGTGGCTGCTGTTTTTTTCTAAACTCATGATCAAGTTCATAACAAAATTACTACATTACAAAAGGAATGCAGCACTAACAGAATACAGAAGGGCAATTAATGAACAAAAGACAAATAAATAAGAAATATTGATCCCGAAAAATCAGGGCTACGTCTGAGGGAAAACAGAATTTGCTTCTTGCAAGGCACTCGCTGTGAACACAATTTGATATGGAGATGAGCGTTTAGTTTTGAAATTTCCTACATGAAGCATTTAAAATATGTTAAAATAAAAGTGAGGTAAGGTTTCCTGAGACAAGATACCTCAAGTCAAATAAAACCAATTTTCAGACATATCAAGTATTTTTAAATAATATTTATACTTTTATTATTAAAAAAAATGGGAAGTGTTTCGCGATTTTTTTGGGGGAAAAGATGAATTTACGAAGAATCTGGTGCCATCTCATACTTTCAATTAGACCTGCTGAGTTATTTATTTTCAATACATTGCCAGTCAGGTAATTCATTTTCTAACTACCACAGAACAAACCATTTATTTTTGTGATAATCATGGCTGAGTTATCTATTTTCAAAATCCTCCTGTTCCCCCCCAGAATATCAAATGGTCGTCCCCTAAGTATGGTATCTTCATCTTAACAAGAACCACAAGGTTGACGGGAATAGAAAGTAAAATCACAAATATACTGAACTCCGTGGTAAACTCAATCACAAAGTCCGCAACCAATTGTCAAAATCAAAAGACAAGACAAGACATCATCCGAATGGACAACAAGTGTCATATTCCATGACTTGGTACAGGCATTTTCAAATATAGATACAGCAGTCATCACTCTGTTACAATCTTAAAACAAACAGGTTTACAAAATAGCACACAAACATCTATCAAATTGAAAAACACATTCATTGCTTCGCGTGTCTGACATATGAAAACGTATACGTCACATAGGAAGAAATGTTGTCGTTCAATGTTTACACAAAACAATTTTATAATTTCACATGGGAAATGTTGGCATGCAGGGTTAAAAAATCAAAAGTATGTTAAAATTAGTTTCAGAAATAGACCGGGACTTAAAATTGTCCAGAAGTTCTGTAGAATTAAAATATGGTATTCTACCTACAGACAGAACAGCCATTGTGGAGCGTCATTTTTGCTGTGAGGGATGTACCAGTACGCAGTCATTTCGATGTCTATGTATAGAGAGGCTGTAATGCTCTCTGCACGTTAAGATAACCTCATCACAGTTTATAAAAGTAAACCATAATAGGTCAATGTATGGCCTTCAACACGGAGCATTGGCTCACACCGAAAAACAAGCTATAAAAGGGCCCAAAATTACTAGTAAAAAAAACATTCAAACGGGAAAACCATGCAGAAAAAAAAGAAGTGACATAGATTCTTGAAATAAACATTATTTGTGTAGCTTCATCTGTAATATTGAGTATTATTTTGTTGAAAAAAAGAAACGTCTCTCTTTCTCCCCCCCTCCCCCCTCCAAAAAAAATATTTTCTAGAAAAAGTGAAACTGGTTGAAAGATAATTTAACGAAAGGAAGATAATTAAAAACCATGAAATTACTTTGAGTATTGTCATCCTGCTTATTGCCAATGTCCACTCTGTCGGGAATCCTTTTAACCTAAAACAAAATAAATAAAAAGGTTTTAATTGAATAAAACACTGCATGATATTAATGTACCTTAACTATCCATAATGTTATACTGAACATGAAACAATTATGATAATTTAAGTACAATTGAGAGGGTTATACAAGATTTAACCTGTAAAATACTTTGAAAAATCACACAAACATGTCGTAGATCTTGTAACCTTATGTGTTACTGTGTTAGCGATCAGTTACTAATCGTCAATCCGTCACCGCTCTGTGTATGACTTCCACTATATCGATACGCTTGCTGGATGAAAGTTTATGCCTGAAGGATGCAATTAGCCCAGTTGCCAGTACTTTGGTACTTGCATGGAAATTATGAATATTATTTAAATTGACGTAGAATTTCGAAATTAGTTTGAAGGAGTGTACTATTTTTATGCATGACACCTAGTTTATCTGTACGTTCGGGCCTTTAGTGTGTTATCAGCTCTACGACATTTGTATTCTTTTTGTGATGTTTGATTGAACACAATTGTAAATTCGCGTAAAATTAGTATCGTGCGTGTTTATTTTTGTTTCGACCATGAATTGATAGACCAGATATACTTTTAGTCACAGCAGATAACATGAGTGTATTAGCCAGTATTTCAGACATATCGGACTTAATTGATCGGTCTTAAAGGTTTTAACTCTTCTATTTATTACTTGTACTGGCTCGATATATTTTATGGGTGTCTTTTGTGCCTCGGTAGTTACATCTGATGGTTTTAAAGTCCCCGAGGATATCATTAGCCCAGTTATCAATACTTGAACATGAATTGAGGGGTATTGTATTATTTGACTGGCTGTTTGAATTATTCGGAATCATTTCAAATGATGCAATGTATTTCCCTCATGCATAGGTCTAATTCCTTGTCGGGGTTTAACTTTAGTTTAGGTCATAGATTATTAACATGTTACCCTCATTTAAAAAAATGTTCCAATTTGTGTCGAGGAATCTATAAAAGACTCTTTACAATGTGATCAGACAATATTAGACTGAGTAAAAACTGTTTACAATGTGTCCAGACAATATCAGACTGAGTTAAGTCTGTTTACAAAGTGCCCAGACAATATTAGACTGAGTAAAGACTGTTGAGGAATATAAAGGATAATTTGAGCAATTTATAATGATGCCGTTTTAAAAACATACCTCATTATTCATCCAAGGCGAATACATCTGGTCAGATCGATGCATTTGCTTATGGTGAGTACAGAATAACTCCTTCACAGTTTTCAAATTCTCATATTCAAATGTGTCTTGAAAATAGTAGCCATCACTGCATTGAAAGTGAAGTTTAAAAGATATTTTCACCTTATACCTCTCTGTAATATTTTTAAATAGTTGTGTAACTTTATTGTATATACTGCTACCTAAACTTTCTGATACGGCCTGTTGTTCGGAAAACGTCACAATCTGAAGAGCAATTGTATCAGTTGACATAGTAACTAGAATCTTTGTACCACCAGATCGATCAATGTCAAACATACAGATCCCACGATATAATGCAATACCACCTTCTACCTTGCTAGGGTTGTAGTTTCTGATAAACCAGGCAGATAGATGGTTAAAGAAAGAAGGTGGAAGAAATTCAAATTTGAAACAAAGCCAGGAAGTTTTTTTACATTTTTCTGTCAGAATGCCATTGTTTTTACATACATGCTCGAACTTAGCAGACGGCATCATGCTTGGCATTATATAATTTGAGTTTTCAATTTTGACCAATATATCAAGCTTTTCCATAATTTTATGCAAATTATCGTTTTGTCCCGAAAACTGACTTCCAACTTTTGATTCGAATAGTTGTGTTATTAACGGTTCACTTATTTTGCCTTGTCGTATAAAAAGTGTCCAGTCTACAAGGTGATGCAATCTCCTGTTTTCAACTTTATCTGAGACTAAACATCGGAAAGCATCTGCTAACCACTGGGGTCTTAATATGATTAAATCCGGTATATTTTCAAAAAAAATAATGTTCCCTACATTATGTTGAAATCGAAGAAACAACATCAAATCTTGATGATCTACCATAGTGATATCAGGATGTTTAGCCAAATGTGACATGTCTGTAAAATTGATGAAGTTTTTTTCATTGTTCTTGTTAATTTCAATCAAATGTTCTAAAAGGATCCATTTTAAAGGAAAAGCATTACCCCAATTCCCCATTTTCTGTGCACTCTCGAAGATTGCGTATCGCAACTTTTCAAATTCTTCGTCATTATCTTTAATATTTGACAGATAAAACTTAGAGTGCAAGTGATGATATTTGCTTTGATATCCAAAAACTTGGTCTAGTTGGCCATTAAGTTCTTTTTCTCTCTTCATAAAATCTGCCTACAAACAAAGAAATTAACAAATCAACAATTTTTATGTTTATTACTTTGACAGTAATTATTGATAAAATTTGAATAGATAACGAAACTCCGATATATATCTACTTTATTACAATGTATCAGTACCTCTCATGACAATTTTACAAAAAAATGTAAGGGCCTTCTATAGCCTACAGCTTTTATACGGTATGGGTTTTTGTAGTTGTGTAAGGCCGTATTTTAAGACTGGTCTGGGGTACTAAATTATAATCATTGTACTATTAACTCCTACATGTATGTTTGTTGCTTTGTCTTTACGTATAGTAGTCTTATTGGCAATCATAAAACGTACATTGTATTCTTACAAAAAAACACGCAAATTGGCGAGAGAATACATCTATGGTCAACTTATTGTCTTCTACTGACCTACAGTAAACCAGTTGCCAAAGTTAGGCGTTCGTTATACTGAGCAGGATGTATTATCTGGCGTCTAGTCAAAATGAGGACGTTAAGTTCGATGACTCATGTAAAGAGACTGCAGATGTCTCTTTACATTAAAAACCCTTAGTTAACGCATCAATGTAAATATAGCGGCATTTGATGAGACTGTCATCAAAGTGAGAGGGTTAGCGCTATAAAACCAGGTTTAAACCACCATTTTCTACATTTGAAAATGTCTGTACCAAGTCAGGAATATGACAGTTCTTGTCCATTCGTTTTTTATGCGTTTTGTTATTTGGTTTTGCCATGTGATTATGGACTTTCCGAATTGATTTTCCTTTAAGTTCAGTATTTTTGTGATTTTACTTTTTTCCATCCACTCTGTGAAGGGCCCGTGCAATGGCCTGTTGTCTGACTTAATTTATATTTCAATATCCTCATTTCTAAGAGGCATTCCAAATTCATCAAACATTGGTCAGTCGACACCCTATTTGAGGAACTACCTATTCGTTTATTTATTATTTGTTCTCGTCCTCAATCTTAAATACTACTGGTTGTCAAACAAACATCTACAAGGTAATCTCGTATGAACTAAAATTCTAAATCTGTTTTTTAAAATCTCATGTACGTTTTCCCACAGACAGACGTATTTTCTTATACTGGTATCTAAAATGTAATTTCTGTTTAAACCAGAAACTTATAAGATATAGCACATTTTTGAACTTTGATCCTCGTATTGATATGCATGCCATATTTGCCACTTGACATTGGATACACATTTAACATTCCTAATATTTCATTTGATGACGTTTATAACAAGAACGGGTTTTAAAGTCAAGTGTTGAACACAAATCAGATAGAAGTAAGCAACCACATTCTACAATTGTATTACCTCATTCTCATATCTATCCTTTCCAGTGAAAACTAATATAATTGGAGGATCGAAGTATCCATTCCTAGCTCGTTTGTCGGCCGTTCGATGGCAATGAATAGAATCAAACCAAAAATCAACATACTCTGAAATGTATCATTACTGTTAAATGTGTAATGTTTCGAGACATACTATGATACTTTAGATATGCACCCTACATGACCCTAACATGGAAAAATAACACAATCATGTTATATTTCTAATATAACTTGCAACTATATATAATACTAATGAAACTACTAGTAATTTGAAACTATTTATGTTACTAAACATATCAACATTGGTTAACGTGTGCGCAGGTTTCACATTGTGGACGATAGATTTGGTCGTATCTGTGGCTAATTGTACATAACAGTAAAACTATTCTATTGAAGTACTGGGATTCATTTATTTTCGTAGATATTTTATTTCTTGGTTTCGCCTAATTCTGCATGCTATCCTGTTTTAATGTGTAATTTGTTAGACATTTGAATTCGTGGTTTGAACGTATCAACGAAAGTCGCGAAAATTGGAACCCAACGAAAAATAAATAATCCACAGTGAAAAAAATGTTAAAGGGGTTCACATCGTAGCACAGAGTTTTTGTCTCATCTTTAACACATCCAAATAACACGAATATTCTAATGAACCGTACATGAATAAACAAGAAGTAAAATTGCCACCATATCACTGAACAGTTCCCTTATTCACCAAGAAACGCACATTATTTGATATAAAAAAAAATCGACACAGTAAAAGTTGAAACACCAAGTTATACATTTAATTGTATGAAGCGCTTTTCTCGATTAACTATCATAGGGATAATTCAAAGCCGAATATTGAAAGCCAGCAGAGGTGTGTAATACAATTGAGAATGGAAATACGAATTTTTAACAGTTGAAGAGCTATATTACCAATGAGGACCTACAAAAATATCCAAATCAATAAAAGGTCAAGTGTGCCGTGAGGAGTTGTAATCTTTGTTGATACCAATATAAAAATTAATACCTGAGGTCTGGTACTCGAGAACCAAGAACACTTTGGACTACTACTTCTGCTTACGGAAATATATTATTGGTCGGTTCGTTCTTTGCAATACATTTCATGGTTTTAAGATTTAAAAAAAAAGGAACATTATAAAATTGATTTCTGCTATTTACGCTTTTTTGTTGAATATTTGTTTGTTTTGATATTGACACTGATGACTTCTGTTCTCATATTTTAACTATTTTCACCTATTATGTCTGCTTTGTTCACGCATCGTCGTAAATGTGATGCAATTTGATGCGACTGTCATACAAATGGTAGGTTAGCGCTATAAAATTAAGTTTAATCCACCATTTTCTGCACTTGAAAATGTCTGTACCAAGTCAGGAATATAACAGAAGTTATCTATTCGTTTGATGTGTTTTATCATTAGATTATGCAATTTGATAAGAGACTTTCCGTTATGAATTATTTTCGAAGTTCAGTATTTTTGTGATTTTACTTTTTCTATACTTTGCTCACTTTGATCGTTTTAATTTGCTTTGACATGTCAAACTGTGTATTGCATA
Source organism: Mytilus edulis (assembly GCF_963676685.1). NCBI lineage: Eukaryota > Metazoa > Mollusca > Bivalvia > Mytilida > Mytilidae > Mytilus > Mytilus edulis. The sequence goes on from NC_092356.1 coordinate 6,086,917, forward strand.
TCCAACAACTAGCTTGTATATTTTGTGTATCTGCAAATCTTGAATTATAATGTTTTATTGTATTTAATTTTCTGATACGAAAACATACCTCCAATATGCTGAAAGTCGGCAAAACACTGACTTAAGCCTTGTTTACTTATGTCGTCCTTCATATCTGCAACTACAAGGTATACTGCACTACTTGTCAAAAATGCTTGATGTGTAGCATAAAATTCTTTTTGTCCTGCAAAGTCCCATAACTCACATAAAGCATAAAGGTTCGAGAGAGTATTATCAGCTGTCTTAGAAAACACATTAGACACCAAATCATCAGGCATTACCAAAGAGGAAGACTCCTTCTTTTCCTCGTTGTTATCCTGATTAGACTTTACGTCGCTAGTGAAATCCTCTGGCATTACCAAAGATGAAGACTCATTCGTATCTCCATTTTGATCCAGATTAACTTTTGAGTCGATTGTTAAATCCTCAGACATTGCCAATATTGTAGACTCATTCTTATAATCACTTTTATCCAGACTATCCTTTGTGTCGCTTGTATATTTTTGGTGAGTAGACATCTCATCATCGTCACTTCTTTTTAAATTGTTCTCATCTACCTGCATATTTTGAGTGACTCTCTTTTTGGCATTTGGATCCAGTGCTCTCTTAATACGGCTCACTTTATCATCGTCAATTTCTGTCAGGAAAAAAAAAGAAAAATCATGTTCCCTTTTTACAACAAGTGTCAAGTCTTATCAATTAGCAGTAGTGTCATTTACCATACCACTCATACGGGGATATTATTGTATATGTTCATTATGATAGTACCATGTAAATCGTGTTGCATTGTAAGGGAATAGAAGTATTACTTGAATTGAAAATGTGCTTTCTCAAATGTTCCAAGTTCAACTTCTCACGTAAACATTTTAAATATTTAAAGGGCAAATGGGGTATAGACATATGACCAACTTGGCAAAACACTTGCCTAAGATAGGCGTCCGCTGCGTTGTATTCAATGTGCAGGTTGTAAAAGTCGTAGCCACGTCAGACAAGAAGGAGACGTTAGATGTCTCACGTAGAGAGAAAGCAACATTTAAAGCACGTTAAAAACCCTTGCTACAGTAACTGTATCAATCTACCACATCAATTGTCCAGTGGTAGTCAACATTAACGGCTCTTTATTCCGGCAGAACCTACCTGTTGTATACATGTTAGTTATTGCTCTTTACGAATATGTATGTAATTATTGCCGTTGGACATTAAGCAACAATAGTTTTTAGATTTCCCTTGATATGACTGACTTATTTTATGAATGCAATGTTTTCCATTTAATTGAAAGAATAGTGGTATTAACGAAATGTGAAAAAGTGCAGTACTGCCTTTAAATGGTCTGTGAAATATGATTAATATAGTGTAAGGTGAGTGTTTGCCCTTTTAAAATATATTGCAAATCTTGCCTCTTTTGATACGGGACGTATTGTAATACACCGTTTTCCGTATCTCCGTCCGTCCGTTAGTCGTCAACATGTCAGACAATAACACAAAAGCGCTTGAACCAATTTCTTTGCAACTTTAGCAAATTGTGTACATCTATTGACGTGAGATCCTGTTTGATTTCTTAGATTTTGTATATAACGTTTCTGAGTTCTGGGGTTTATTCATTAAATAGGGGGATTTTCCAGTTTTCCGACATTAACTCAAAAATGCTGTGATAATTATTTTTTTATGAAACTTTGGTGAATTGTTTTTATCTATTGATTGGAGCTCCCTTTCGATTCTTTTAAAATTTATATTTTACGTTTCCGATCAATCGGGTCTTTATTTATTTAAAAGGGTGATTTTTCAGTTTTTAGGACAATAACTAAAAAAGTACTTTGAGCAGTTTTCATGACACGTTGGTGAATTTTTAATATATGTTTGAAATGGAAAACCATTTTATCTGATGACGACTGACAGCTTCAATTAGATGAAAAATGCATTTATTAAATTGTATATTCAACTTGCTAGTTCAAAAGCCTTTATGTGCTAAAAAGTATAACAATTTGTAGAAGAATTTGTGCTCATATCAATTTAAAATTATCATTATCAATATACTGTAAAACTTATGTACATGTCAGTTGTAATTTACCAACCTTTTACGACAACTTACAAAATAAAAAGTCACGACGATACTAATCAACTTAAGCAGTTGAATTAAATTGAAAATGAGTTGTGAACGCGGAATTTATTTTTTTTATACATTTGGTAAAGTAACAACTTGGTATAAATTTATTTTATCTAAAGTAGGATTGCCTTTTTTTGTCCAAGATAGGATGCAAGAGCTATTAAGCAGTGTCCACGTTACCATATACAGATATGTAGAATATTGAGTTTTCCTTCTTCTTGTCAGACTTAACTATCACTTCTATACTACTCGTTTGATATAAAAAAAAAACAAACTTTTATCAAACTTTTCTTTTTGTATTTTACCTATTTGAAATAAATATGGCTTTTCTTAGATAACCCTTGTTTTCTGACATTGATCAATGCTCAATTAATTATACATTTAATTTTTTATCTCTGGTTTGTAATTACCACATAAAACTATATTATATTTTTCCGCATCGAAGGTTTCATGACCCTAGAAACTGTACTAAAGTGTACATCTGCAGAGGACTTTGCGGTTTTTTTTATTACATGTGATAATTCTCTATTCTTTTCATGTTTTCACGAACTAGATATTTTATATAGTATCCTTTTATGATTGCTGTAATTTGTTTCAGGGTCTGACTTTGAAAGTACCACTTGCACATGTTGCAACTGGAAGACTGTCAAGAATGAAAAATATAAAAGTGATCTGACAAACATAAAATGCAGGTAGACTAAGGGACAAATTGTCACTAATTAAACATATTATACAAAACCCAACATACAAAACAACTAAAAAATGAGCCAAACTAGCCCCACCAGAAACCGGGATGTGATCTAAGGTGTTCCGGAAGGGTAAGCACAACTTGCTCCACATGTGGCACCCGTTGTGTTACTTACGTAAGTACACATCTGATTAGAGGTTTAATTCGATAGGTCACATTCGTGTACAGGAAGGGCGGGATTGTGTATATCCGTCGTGTCGGCGATATTCGGCAACGATCAGACAAAATGTGATACCATATGTAAAATCTTCAAAGGGAAGAATTCAATTTTCTCCGTTGGAAATCTTGGTTTAATAGCTACCATGTGAGCTGCAACCCTCTATCAAAGAAAACATGTCAGGAACGATAGCCCTGGGATATATTTTAATAGTAGATAAATATTTCATAGACAACGCTGCTGGAATGATGCTACATAGAAATTGAAAGTTTTTAAAAGGGAAGCGTTAATCATCCATTTTATGAGGCAGATTTAACTGTATATGGTGTATCCCTTATTTAATGTTCAATGTGATAGATTCGTTCAGCAAAGTCACAAAACTTTTAATTATATTAAGTGAGAGGACCAAAAAGAAATCGAATTGTTAATCAATTTTATTTTCAAAATAATGGTTAAGTGATTTGAATTTTTTTTTTCTTTTCTTTGAGAATCAATCAACACCACCTACTTGCACGTGTGTTTACCGTTTCTTTAATCACGTTTACCTTGGCATATGTGCAGTTGCAAAAGTACTAACGATATGTCTGTTGGTTACGGTCTTTGCATACAAAAATGATATCGGCGAATGAGAATGCGGAAAGACAATAATTCAATAGCAGTGCATTTAAGAAGAATTTGAGTAGAGTAAGGATTTTGTGTGTCATTCAAGTATATGAAAAATATTATGTTTTAAATTCAACGTATCTTATAGACTTCGATGCTAACGAGTAAAGACACTTCCACAATCAATGGTGGTTACCTAGAACTTGTGTAGGGTGGATTGATATATTAGATTTTGTGTCACGATCACACGCATTTTAAAGTAGTCCGTGTAGTGTGAACATGAATGAACGTAAATATATAACAATTGACCTACAGGGCGTGGTTATAAATCAAGACTTTCAAGATCCTTGTGGTATGTTATTTAAGATTATGCTAATTGCAGTTGACAGTTCAGTAATTTTATTCTAGAAGATATGTTTATATGTACCAATGAATGTTACAGTTTGTTAATTTGCTGCAACACATTCAAAATGAACCATTAAATGCTTTAAAGTGACCCGACGTGGATGTTCGGTGTTAGAAGGGTTTACTTTTACAAATTGTAGCTTGGATGGAAAGTTGTGTCATTAGCACTCTTATCACATTTCCTTACATCTACATAGACTTTTTTTAAAGAATACTTGTGGTTCCAAAAATATTTCGATATATGTTAGTAATCTTAAACAGGTGAATAGAATTTTTTGATGGTCTGTAAACTCATCATCAATACGTATCACCCCTGAGTATTTGTATACCTTTTCCGATTATCCATTTTCCATCTTCTATGTTTATTTTGCATCTACGAACAACAATATCCACGCCGTCTGTACTGGTAACATCTGATATGTCCTCCTTCAATAATCTTTTTAAGAGACATGTTTTACCAACTGTTTCCTTACCAACAATCATAGTTCTTACAAAATATCTGTTTTCTGTTTTTGAAGTTTGCATAAGCTTTTTATAACTGGTTTTATCTTCCTCTGATAATTGCAAAACTGAAATAAATTAATATTTGTATCGTGACTTTCAGAATAATTATAAACAAGAATGGAATTGTAGCAATACAAACAGTTGTAATGTTTCAACTACAAATTATAAAAAAATAAACAAACAGATATACATACAAACAGATGAAATTGGACATCGTATTAAGCTAAAGGCCATATTGAGCATGTATCGATCACCTGGTATTTTGACCTATTTTTGCCGGACTAAGAATCTTTGTAAACCAATGACTAAATATACATAATATTTCATCTTGTTGAAACCATTTAATGTGTCTGACAAGACTTAGTAGTCTTTAAAACAGATGTAATACAAAAATACCGGTTAATTCAGAATTTTACAGAATTTGGTTTAAAAAGGTGTCAGAAAATGAATTGTGTAAATTAGGTGAAATGTTCGATTTCAACAAGTTTGATGTTAAAGTTTTTTGTTATTTTTTATATTGTATATTACTGTTCATGTCCACCTATGGACACTATGTTTTCGGTCTGTGTGTCCGTTCGTTCGTCCTTCTATCCCGCTTTAGGTTAAAGTTTTTGATTACAGTTTTTGGTCAAGGTAGTTTTTGATGAAGTTGAAGTCCAATCAATTGAAACTTAGTACACATGTACCCTGTGCTATAATATTTTTAATTTTGATTCCAAATAAGTGTTTTGGCCCCAATTCCACGGTCCACTGAACATAGAAAATGATAGTGCGAGTTGGGCATCCGTGTACTATGGACACATTCTTGTAATCAGACGCGTTAGGAAAGTCAATACGATTTGGCGCTGATGTTAAATAGCAATACTACTACAGGCTATAGTGGAGACCATATCAAAAAGCCATGGGAATCATTCAATATAGTTACTGTATTGATGTGTTTGCGAATGCTGAAATGATTTTTAAACAACCAAATAATGATAATATATTTCATAATACAAGACGAGGACCATGTACATAAAATGATCATGGTTCATATGTTTTATTAATATTATTATAAAATTACATTGTGGCATAGTAGTGATCAATTAGGTTTAAGATCGTTGTTCCCCATTATTATGTCTAATGACTACAAGAACAATCATACAACTGATGCAAATAGGGGAATACAATAAAACCGATGCAATCAAATCAAATCCAAATCCGATTTTTTGCTCTACATCAATCTTTGTTTAAAATGTTTTTTTTATTATGAATGTATTCAAAATCAGCGTTGTGTTTATATATCCTATAAAGGATTAGGGTGGGTGTTAAAATCTCACAAAACATGTTTAACCCTGCCGCATTTTCCGCTTGTCCCAAGTCTGGAACCTCTGGTCTTTCGTAATCTTGTATGTTTCGGACTAGCTGAACTAGTAGATGCAGTTTACATTATTGTTTAGTGGCAAGCTAGAACCCACATCTGAGAGTGTAATTTTCTTGTTTCGTTAGAGACCCATTTGTGACTTTGGGTCGTTCTTTTTTTTTTTTTGGCTTTTCAGTCGGATTGTTGTCCCTTTGACCCAATCCCACTTTCCATTCCGTATTATTTTTTCGTATCGGGGCCTTTGAAAGTTTTTATGTGTTTTACTCTTACCTCGATCAAGAAAACAGAACACCACGATTTATCTAAGATATGGTGAAAAGTGGCGTGAATCTAACATAAGAAGAAATCTTTATTTTTATATTTTCTATATTGGAGGATATTTAGAAAACGGAATATTCTTTTTCACCTTTAACAAAGCCTGCTTACTTATTTGCAGGACAAATATTTTTCGACAGTCATTTTGTTTTGTCGACTATTCATATACTTACTGCTTTCTTTAATATTAGGTGGAGGGATCCATATATCCGTCCGTCTTCACGTTCGTTCGTTCGTCTGTCCATTTTTTGTTGATCTTATCCATGAATTGCTCTTTGTTTTTTCGAATATTTACTGCTCGACAGAATTCTGTTCAAATTTCATAGAACCTTACGCATGTAATGTTATTGTCATTGGGTTTTGTTATAATATCACCACACTGCAGTATACACTTATATATAAGGAGCCCTTTTGGGTTCATACAAATACAGAGTTGTGGTTTTTAAAGTCAATCGCTGGAGGTGTAAAGTTTAACGCTGTTGGTATCAAATCAAGTGCTGGCTATACAAAGTGCAGTGCAGCGCATGAGTACTAATTATAGCACGTTAGATCGGAAGTAAAGCACTGTAGATCTAAAGTCAAGCACTGGAGATGAAAAATCCAGCACTGTATGTAGATATATACTAAGTTTAGTCGACTGCTCTCAATATAACGTATAGCGCTGGAGAGACATGTATACAGTATAGTGCTAGATATTCAAAGTTCAGCGATGTAGATATAAAGTCAATGACTGGCGATATAAATTCCAGCGCTTGTGATTAAAATTCCAATGTAGGAGATGTAATGTCCAGCGCTGGCGATCTACAGTTCAGATCACAAAGTTCATGAATTGCTACGCCACATAGGAGACACCAAATTAAAAATTACACGAAAGGAAATAAAGAAAATGCAAAAACTAGATAGAATAATGTATTTCGTTAAGTTTTGTTTGGCCCTAAAGCAATCAACTGCAAATCATATATCAATATATATGAAATACTCGTACATGTCTAAAAAATGTGGTGCCGACGTGAACTGTTTTGTATCAAACACACCACAAATGTAAACTTCGCATGGATTCTTTTCAATGCAATTGTATTTTGAGAATGTCCACACTTAAATCTTGTTTCGGTATTATTACTAACTTCTGCGCAGTATTTAAATCCCTTACCTACATGTAACAAGTCTATTATTATATACATTTATGGACCGTTGAAAGTGAGAATATAGTGAATCGTCAGCCGTAAAAGATTATTTCACTGAGGACACAGTCATGAGTTGCAGGGTTGACAATCTAGGATATGCACTGCTTCGAATTGAAAGCATTTATTTAATTATACCAAAGAGCACTTTAACCCATTGACATGTTAAAGAAGCTCCTATTGTAACGAACACTTGCAGCAGAGAAATATTTCGTGTCTAAAAATGTCGCATATAATATTTCAGCATGAGACTCTTTGCGTACAATATTCGGGGCCCTGAAAAGGACTGTTGGTGACAGCTATCCTCGGAACCAGATTGATTTCAAATACTTGTTTTCTTCGTTAATCAAAGATCTAGCCGTTGCCATTTCGTTTCATAGGATCGTAACGTCATTTTGATTGGTAGATAACTTAGTAAAAATCGAGAAACTTTAGGGATAATTTACCAGTGAATAACATTGTAATTTATCGCACCTTATAAATGTTTAGAGTAATTCTGATTAAAATTAAAAATAATAGTTCATATTGATTATGTATTGGTGTTCAGCTACGCCTCGAGTCAATATAGCTTACCTCGACCAAATACAACTGTATTTGAACGTAATAATACACATTTTATGAAAAATCCCATTAATACTAAAATATCATATATAGGTTTTTTCAAACAAACAACGGGGAAAAGTCAACATTCATGAAAAATAACTCCTATAAAGAGTCCACCGATAATTTCGTATATGTTAATTTATTTGTTGATCTTATATTGGTGATCATATTTGCTATTTACGGTTTCCTCCAATCTAGTATAGTTTCACTCTCCTCCTCCCCGAATAAAAACATTCAGGTGAAAGTACTCCTGTTAGAAGTTAAGGATTTTTGTATCAACAATGTTCTGCAAAACCACAAAATATAAACAAAATCGTCAATCAAGGATTATGCAACTTAATTCAAGATCTATTAGTTCCATAAAGAGCAGAATGGATATTTCGTCAATGTTTTCAACTTGTCTATTCCTTGTAACAATGTCAAAGGGAGACAACCTGAAAATGGTCTGTGTTATTAAGTCGACCATAATCCATCAAAGTATTCATTAGACCAACGTGTTGGAAAATAGTATGATGACGAATTTTTCTTTGAAAATAGGATGTTTGCATTTTTGCATTGAATAATTTGATATCCAACTTGTGTGGTTGTTGTGAATCTGCTTGGTCGTAATAGTTAACGAATGATTATCTCCTTTTTTCTTGTTCCTTATGTTAGACAATATGTTTGGACAAGGGGGATTGCTAATGAAAGTTTCAATCTGTTATTTGTTGTCGTGTGCTCTTCACTAATTCATCTAGGGGTTAATGACACTGAAACATTAGTTGCACCAGTTGAATAATTTTCTTTTTAAAATCGTAACTATTTTACAAAATAATTACTTTAGTAAAACGTTTCGAAATTAACAAAGTTACAGAACGCTCTCTCAGCAAGATTTAACGGCATCGTGTCGATTTCCAAATGCAAATACATTATTTTCAATCCTTTTGATTCAAATTATTAAACGACTACACGGACAGTTATTGTAAAAGTTTACATCACGTTTTAAACAAGGGGTCCTTCTAGTTTAAAATATTCCTATTATCCATTTTATTTAGGTCAAAGGGAGACAACTTCACAAATGGTCCGTTGTGTTAAGTTGTACTGGGCGTCTTAATTTATGCTCCACGGTTAATAAGATCGACCCATTTATTAACATCTTGGTCTCCATACACGAACATGAACAACGGTGTATTAGAACGGTTTCACCGATTTGCCGTGTACGTTAATTGTTCTATGACAAGTACTTCGCCATACCTAAAGAGAGGCGAAAAATACGAAAGGGACATTCAACTTATTCCAAATGGTATAAAACAATTATTTCTGCATTCGATTCTATTATATCCGACTTGTACGTCTCGTTGTGCATCACCAGCATCCACAGAATAGTAAAATATTAGATTGTATAACTTTTTCAGGTTGCATATTTCTGAAGATATGTTGGGATAAGAGCAATTGATAAACAAAATTTGATATCTGTAAGTTTTTATTAGTTGACGAGTGTTCCTAATAAAACAATATCTCCTTTAAACTTGTTCATTTCCCTTGATCATTCCATCAATCGACATACCAGGCACTCCAATGGAATGGAAGTTAATAACATATGCAAAATCAGATGCCGTTTGTTTTCTATCGCTGCAGCTATTTCATGATTATCTTTTTCTATTTCTGTATTCGGATGCATTTTCAGTAACTAATTACGTTATCAATTAGTTATTGTAGTGTGATTTAAACAAAACCAACGTTGTTGTCCGATGCCTTATACACGCCTGGTAAACCATCTAATCTCAACCAAATGGTTGAGACGGAAAAATTATTCTGGCACTTCCTGTTGAGGTTTTCTGGTTCAAAATATTCAAAATAAACAAAGGGTAGGTCGACTTTTCGTCAATTTACTGAACATCAATGACTTTTTTGTAAAAAAGGAGAAAGTCATGCCATAGATAAATGATAACTGTAGCTAATATGTCTCTGTTTGGTTCAAAATATCTGAAATTGAAGTCACAATCACTTTTCTCCTACGGATTATCATGTTTACTTTCTTTGAATACGATAAAACTGCTATGATTTTAATGACCTAGCAAGAAAATATGTCAATTATTTGTGGGTTTTTTATGCTTTACGATAACCACGTCTGTACATTGCAAAAATATTTTTTGTTAAGCCTATTCTAAGCAGGAAAATGAAAAATTCTAAATGGTTGAGATATAAAGGTACTGGTTGAGTCTTTCTGTCACAATTTTGAGTCTTTCTGGTTACTTTGTGTCATAAGTATATTATTGATAAAATATGGGCGCTGAGGTTTCAAAGTTCAAATTAACTACGACTAGCAATCCAACATGCGTGCAGTATAACTATATAAAGACAAAACTGCTAAAATAGCTATGCTAAAGTTTAATGTCAATAATTAAATGTAATTTCTATTGTAAAAATAAAGTTATTTCCCAAAATGAAAAACGAAACTATATCAGTGAGCGGTACTATTCGAGTTTACCTTTTTGCGGTTAACCTGATATATGTTTTCTGTCTGTGGTAAGTTAAAATCTAAATACTGATACAATTTCAAGAATTGCCGATAGAAAAATGCATGCTTTACAAGTATAAATAAGATTATTTTATAATATTTATTTATTATAATGTTTTAGATGATTTTGATTCCTAACAGACTTTATTTAATGTCGAAAATGCTTACATTTATAAAGAAAGAAAATAGTTAAAAACTAAACAATCGAACAGACCCCCTTTTCTAGGTTTAATTTTTCATACAGGATGACTTCATAATGGTGGTGATAATCTATTTGTCAGTAAAACATGTCATTTTTGTCATTATAGTACTTATCACAAAAAAAAATAACGATTTTGAAACTGCTTTATGCAAGTACTATAAGTGACGTCCAACTTGGTGTAATCGCAGGTGTTGTATGGAAATGATGATAACTTAGATTTATTCACAACTGCGTTCAGGGCACATCCTTAATATTTGGTAATATTCAGCAACATTTAAAGTATACCCCAGGCCCCGTCACACTAGGCCATGATCGCACTACGATCTCTATAAAAAAAAAATGCTTTTAACGATTGTACTGCGAGCGATTGTGTAAATCGCAGTATTGTCGTGGTACGGTCTTGAGGTCTTGAAGATTGTATTGAGAGTAGCCAACATGTTGAAATGAATCGTGATATGTCGTTGCGAAATCATGTTTAAGTAGGAGCGCGTTAAGGTCGTAGTCCACAAAGATCGCTGTGCCATCGTATCTTGAGCGCGATTCAAGTCGAAGATACATGTACATTGTACATGTACACTGCGCTACGATCTAACGTCGATGTTACTACTACCTTAATACAACCACTAGACTATACCTTATTAATGCGACCCAACCACTACGACTATTCTACGTTTATGCTTAGCTGTTCAAGACCGTATCCTTTGCAAAAGTCGATTCTAGTACGATCAAGTCCGGTGTCCTCATCACGCTCTTCTTAAGACCTGACTACGATCATATTGCTACGACGATTTCCAGCTCTATAGTCGTGCTCATTGTCATTTTCACATAAAGATATAAAAGCTCTCCAGGTTTTGTTTGTATGTATTTTGGACCTCATGTCTCTTTTTTCCAACGGGCCCAACCATGCATTACACATTTCATTGTGTCATTTCCACTATCTTTCATTAAAACATCGTTTTTTGATCTACATTGACCAGCAATATGTTGTGATTCAGGTTGGATTGGTCGGTCCAACATTTTTACTGGATCAGGCGGATAACGCCCGAGGACCTCTGTCTCTACCACTATATATATATTACTACTACTTCTACTAGTATGTTTTTGTTCCAATGATACAGAAAAAGTCTAAACATATGTGTGTGTGTCTATGCTTCTGTCTCTACCATTATATATATCTATATTACTATTACTTCTACTAGTATGTTTTTGTTCCAATGATACAGAAAAGGCTAAACTAATGTGTGTGTGTCTATGCTTAGCATGCAAGTTCTGCTTAAAACTGTGGTCACACTTTACCAGATAGCTCGAACGGACGCCGAAAGGATGGACAAAACTTTTCCATTTACACCATTTTCATCCGTTAGGAGTCCGTGATGTAATAAACAAATAAAACGGATGTGTAGTATGCCGAGAAATGGTAGGGGTAAAAAAGAAATAAGAAAACAAATGTCAGAATAAAAAGCCAATAACTTTGCCTGATCATGATTTAGAAGATCATATAAAAAAGAAGATGTGGTATGATTGCTAATGAGATAACTCTCCACAAGAGAGCAACATGACACAGAAATTAACAACTATAGGTAACCATACGGCCTTCATCAATGATCAAAGCCCATACCGCATACATGTAGTCAGCTATAAAAAGCCATAAATATTCATGATACTAAAGAAAACCAACATACCAATAATTGTTTTTTCTGACGCGATTTTCAATTGGTGTGTATCCGTTTTATAATCAATTATCGTTCTGTTATCCTTCTGTTCATGTCCGTCTCACATCCGTTTTATCCTTTATATGTCCGGTAAAGTCCGTTAATGAACCTGTCTACAGGACCTCCAACGGATGTATAACGGACAAGTAACAGATACAAAACGAACACAGAACGGACGAGTATTGTAAACAAAAATCCGACGAGTCCGTTCACAGGTTTTTAACATGCTCAAATTTTTCCGCCGGACCAACCGGACGTCGACTCATAAAGTGGATACTGAACGAAACGAAACAGATATGGACGGACGTCTAACGAATAACAACTCTCGTTTCACGGAACGAACGGATTGAAAAAAAATTATCCGTTCGGCGTCCGTTCGCGCTATCTGGTAAGGTGTGACCGGAGATGTAAGCACATGTTACACCTAAACGGATAGCGCAAACGGACGCCAAACGGATTACTTTTTACAATCCGTTCATGTCCGTAAGACGTCGGTTTATTTTCGTTTCATGTCCGTTCAACATCCGTGATATCCATCAATGTCCCTTTTGTCCGGTGGAAAATTTCGAGCATGTTCAAAACTTTGAATTAACGGACATTCAACGGATGAAGTGTCCGTTGTACATCCGGTAGTCGTCCGATTTTTTACGGATGTGCATTCGTTCTTAAGTGACAAATCTTAACTGCGGGATAATACCTTGTATACTATAAATATATATATATAAATGAAGTGATTGCCAATGAGACAACTCTTCACAAGAGACCAAAATGACACAGAGATTAAAAACTATAGGTCACCGTACGGCCTTCAACAATGAGCAAAGCCCATACTGCATAGTCAGCTATAAAAGGCCCCGAAATGACATTTGTAAGGAAAAAACTAATGGCCTAATTTATATAAAAACCAGATGTTCCGCAGGGCGCAGCTTTATACGACCGCAGAGGTTGAACCCTGAACGGTTGGGGCAAGTACGGACACAACATTCAAGCTGGTTTCAGCTCTAAATTTCGATTGTGATTAAATAGTTGACACAGCATAGGTTTCTGACACAGAATGAATGTGGTCTAATAAACTTAATTTTTTTGTTTTGCCTTTGAGCAATTCACTATGCTGTTGAATATTAATCCTCTCAAAAAAATGTTTGAAGAAATTTTCTTTTTTTTTATGAAATCTGAAATGAGAAATTTAACCCCCCCCCCCCCATTTTTTTCACATCCTCCTTTCCCTTTTTCCAAAACTGATAGTCAATATTACTTCCATGATCAGATGGACAAAAATACAAGTGGACGTATATATCAATTTCATTTCAAAAGCACACACGGCGTGCCAATCTAGTACAAAGGAGGGTTTATGTTCATATAACATTCATGTTTACATTTCATGTACTTGTCCTGAATATGCATTTAGTTAGACAATGAGTATTTTAATAACTCATTAAAACATCAATACTACAATCTGCGCAGTGTTACTCCTGTTCATGTTGATCATAAACATATAAAAAAACCTAATAGAAAAATAACTGACCCACTGACATTTTACTTTGTGAAATTGCAACCCGTTGATAAATAATTTCACTATGAATAAAGAGACCCATTCCTGCTGCACGTCTATTCTTTATAAAGAAGGAATCCTTTACCACGGTATGAGGCAGAATAAAGTTCTAGTGTTGAAGATTCAAAGTTAAGCACTGATTATGTAAATATAGCACAGGGGATGCAAATTGGACAGTTTTAACGATTTTTAAATGACAGTTGAAAATGACAAGATTAAAATGACAGTTGAAATGTCAAACAGTATACGGCAAGTTTATGAATTTTGGCGGTTGTACATTTGTATGTGTAATTGATACTAAGCTAGTTGAAAATTTCAATCACCAGAAGATCTCAACATTGTTCCAGAATATCTCAACCGATACCAGAAAATCTCAACATGATCTGCTTTATAACATATTTAGCTTAATGAAATTATATTAGTAAAGAAAAAGAGCAAACTGTAATTTAATGTTTATAAGGTTTTAGAAAAATACTAATTTACTGATATATACGTTAGTTTTATCAATGATTTCACTGTCATTCTGTCAATAACTGACTGCACTGGCCACATTTACCTGCAGGAGAAAAGTCATTCCGATGTCATTTTAAATCATATTGGTCCGTTTTATACACGAAACAAATCCTAATTCAATTATCTATGGCATGACATTCTCCTATTTTACAAAAAACTCATCGATTTTCAGTATATTGACGAAAAGTCGACCTACCCTGTGTTTATTTTGGATATTTTGAACCAGAAAGGCTCAACAGGAAGTGCCAGAATACTTTTTTCCGTCTCAACATTTGGTTGAGATTAGATGGTTTACCAGGCGTGTTATATGTGGGTAAAAAATATGAAACGTTTGAGAGTAAAACATAACTAAAACCGTAAAAGGTACCATGTAAAATCTCTTAAATATTAAGCCGTTATACATGTATTGTTAAAAACTGGCATATTTGAAGTGGAACCTGATAGAAACAAAAATATCGGGATAGTGTCAGTAAATATAGATTTGTCATGTTAAACGATCATTTAATTGCAAAAGTTATTCCAAATATTTCCCTACCTTCTTTCAGGGTTTGCTTGGTCTGAGACTCCGAATAATGGCTTTTGACATCATCTTTATAAACTGAACGCATTTTAAATTCATAATATGTTTCAGGTTTCAGATTTTGAAGTTTGTACATGCGTCGTCCATCTTCATCTTTCAATACATCTCCAGAAATAAATGTATCGGTAGACCAGTCATCTGTTCTTCGATGTCGATGATCAAGCTCATACGATAGGCACTCGTCTGGGACATCAATAAACCATCCAATGGTCATTGAACAATCAGTGCAAACAATTATATTAAATTCTCTAGGAGCTGTAAATAAATTATTTTTAAATGTCACCAAACTACCTGTAGAGAATGATATAAAGGGATTAATGCCATACAAGTAGTCGAAAAATGTCGTGATCAATGAACAATTGTGATAGGACAAAGACACATTATCCTTAGGGATCATCGGTTCCTACATGAATACTGAAACAAGTTCAAAATCGTAAAGAGTGATTCATTATCACTCAAAAGTAGCTTGGTTAATACATCAGGTTATTCGAAAATATTTCTCAAAGTTTTATTTGGTGATGTGCATGATGTTACCGTAGGAAAATGATGGTCGAACTTCTGGTACCATCAAATTTGGTATTAAAGCGGTTTTTTGGGGCTAGTAACTCCGATACATTAGTTGTACTTGTTTCAATTATTTAACTTCTCAAATGATCCGTTGTGTTTAGCCGACTGGGTTTCTGAATGTATGCTGTACGGGGAAGTGGATCGACCCATTTGTTTACATCTTGGTCTTCATACACGACCATGAATACTGGTGTGTTTTACTGATTTTACGTGTACGTTAATTGTTCTCTGACTCGATACGATTTTTACGTTATCCAGCAAGGTATTCGCCGTATCAAATCAGAGGGGGGAATACCAAAGGGACATTCAACTTATTCCAAATGGTGTAAAAAGAGTAGTTGTCTGTAAAAATAGAACGCTTCCGTTTCCGCATTCGATTCTATTATATCCGATTTGTGCGTCTCGTAGTGCATCACTAACATCGACATAATAGTAAAATATTAGATTGTACAATTTTTTTTCAGGTTGCATATTTCTGAGATATGTTGGGATAAGAGCAATTGCTAAACAAAATTTATTCTCCGTTATTTTATTATTTTTAGTTGACGAGTGTTCTTAATAAAAAAATCTGTCCTTACAACTTGTTCATACCCCTTGATCATACCACCAATCGGCATACACAGGTGCACCCATGGAATGAAAGTTAATAAAATATACCAAATCAGATGTCGTTTGTTTTCTATCGCTGCAGCTATTTCAGGATTATCTTTTTTTTTATTTCTGTATTCGGTTGAATTTTCAGTAACTAATTACGTTATCAATTAGTTATTGTAGTCTGATTTAAACAAAACCAACGTTGTTATTTGATGCTTTATATGTGGGTACAAAATATGAAACGTCTCAGAGCATATAAAACATAACATAACTAAAACCGTAAAAGGTACCATGTAAAATCTCTTAAATATTAAGCCGTTATACATGTATTGTTAAAAACTGGCATATTTGAAGTGGAACCTGATAGAAACAAAAATATCGGGATAGTGTCAGTGAATATAGATTTGTCATTTTAAACGATCATTTAATTGCAAAAGTAATTCCAAATCCTTCCCTAACTAGTTTCAGGGTCTGCCTGGTCTTAGACTCCGAATAATGGCTTTTGACATCATCTTTATAAACTGAACGCATTTTGAATTCATAATATGTTTCAGGTTTTAGATTTTGAAGTTTGTATATGCGTCGTCCATCTTCATCTTTCAATACATCTCCAGAAACGAATGTCTCGGTAGATTAAATTTTACTCAAATTTATTTAGTTCCGAGGGATGGCATTTGGAAAATGCTCAATATTTAACAAGCCATATCGAAAACAAACTAAATGAGGACGACAAACAATTACTAGACCGTGAAATTAATGCGGAGGAAATAATGGAAGTTCTAAAAATTATAAAAACAAATAAATCCCCAGGGGAGGACGGGATCATATCAGAATTTTATATATTATTTTGGAATACAATTCAAGAGGAATTTTTAACGTTATTCCAAGAAATATTTAATAAAAAAACAATGTCGGACTTACAATATAAAGGAGTTTTAACACTACTATTTAAGGGCGGGGAACGAGAAAACATACGGAACTGGCGCCCTCTTACATTACTGAATTGTGATTATAAAATTATAGCAAAAATACTAGCAGAAAGATTAAAAATAGTCCTTCCTAAGCTTATACATCCCGACCAAAAAGGGTTTGTAAAAGGCAGACATATAACGGAAGGAAATAGAATGATACAGGATATCATAGAATATATTGATAGTGAGGATGAAGAGGGTATAATTGTCTTTCTTGACCAACACAAGGCTTTTGATAGGATGGAATGGGGATGGCTAGACTTCGTTATGAAGGAATTTAATTTTGGGGACAATTTTCGTGGTTGGGTTCAAATGCTATTAAAAAGTGCTAAGACATGTATAAAAACAAATGGTTACGTCTCTAAATATTTTTCAATTTCTAGATCAGCCAGGCAGGGGTGTCCTATAGCCCCTTTTTTATATATATTACAAGCAGAGCCCCTGGCCTGTGCAATAAGGGCAGACAAAGACATTGCAGGTATTATGCTGCCCGGGGAAGAAAATGGGGAGCTAATAGAAACCAAATTGAATATGTTTGCTGATGACACACAATTATTTAATAAAAATGAAAGTTCTGTTAGAAAATCTTTTGAAATATTAGGCAAATATGAAAAGGCCTCGGGTTCAAAATTAATTACGAAAAGACTAAGGGAATAAATATTGGCGCAAATAAACGCAAACGGCCTACTTTTAAAAAGATAAGCTGGACAACAGATACATTTGTAACATAAAAACACTAGGTATTCACCATGGTTATAACATTGATAACGAGAAAATATGGAAATCAATATTGGAAAAAGTAGAAAATTGTGTACACATCTGGAAAAGTAGAAAATTGACATACTCTGGAAAAGTCCTTATTGTTAAAAATTTAATTATTTCAGTGTGTGGTTGTGAATTAGAAATAAGAGGTATACCTGAAAAACATAAAAAAAAGACTTAAATTAATAATATGGGATTTTATTTGGGATGGTAAAGTGAATCAAGTAGACCGGAAGGTTTGTTGTTTAGACGGTTAAAAAGGGGGGCATGGGGATGGTAAATTTGGATAGTTGGATAGAAAGTAAATATATCAAATCGATATATTCAATATTACACAAGCCATTATCAAGTTTGAATGCGATAGGTAAATTTTGGTTAAATAAATATGATAAAAAATTTGCAGATAAACTTTTTCTGTGTAGATGTTCAGACCTTTCAGGTCTTGAGATAAAAAAAAACTACCACATTATTACAAAAACGCTTTACAATCGTGGTAAAAATTGACAAGGATCACACAGGGTATAATAACTAATAAAATGAAAGTAAAAAAACAGCCTTTAATTGGAAACTCAAATATTTTATTTCAAAGAAAATCTATATTTTATTCTTCTTTTTCAAAAAGTCTAATAAAAACTATTGGTGATATATGGGATGATCATACCAATGAATTTAAATCGTGCAATGAAATATATCAACAACTTATAGATAAACGCAATTGTATTTCGGAATATTCACGAATTAAAAGTGCTGTACCATAAACTTTTATACAGGTTTTAAGAAATAACGATGTACAACGCACTTTAAAAAACTACAATATCAAAATTTCTGAAAACTTTGAATTTATAAATCCAGATAACAAAATCATTAAAATCAAAGATTTGACATTAAAATATCTTCAGTTAAACTTAAACATAACTGAGACCCCTAAATGTCAAACAAAATGGGAAAATTTGTATAGCGAGTACGTAAATTGGGAAAAAAATTGGCTAAATCTCAGTAAACTGGATATTAATAGAAAAGTTAAAGAGTTTCAATAGAAATGTATACACAGGATTATATATACAGAAAACAGACTGCAAATTATGCGTATGTCAAATGGAAAATGTCACGTATGTGATGAAAACAATAACATTGAAACTCTTGAGCATTTATTTTACCAATGTAACAATGTTAAACCATTGATAGAAACAGTTATCAGAAATTTACAACTGTGTAACTTAATAAATAACGATGCACTCGTTGAAAAAGATATTCTATTAGGAATCTGTTTAGATAATTCGAATAACATAATTGTTAACGCAATAATACTTTATTTTAAATGGGCTATTTGGAAAATACGTAATAAATGCAAATTCAAAAAAAAAATAAACTGAGTATGCAGTCTATACAGGCTTTGTTAAAATTGCTATGAAAAACGAATTAAAACTACTTTTACTACGGTCAGATATAAAATATATATGTGGATTAAAAATTGAACCCTTTATCGGAAATATGTAGGTAAATATTTGTAGTTCAACTGCTCTAAACTGAAGGTGTGTTTGATTCCATATGTAATAATAAATTATACTATATCTTAGGAAGAACGTAGGTAACACTATGTTTGTTTGGTATTGGGTTTTTTTTACAGAAAGAAAGATTTGTACTGTAATTGATATTTGAATTTATGTCTGTGCATATTAATATGTTTATAAGTAAATTATACACATCACGTTTCTTATACATCAGTACTCACCCCATGTGCTTTATACTTTTATAATCCATACGTCAGTCACAGAATCATTTCAACTTTTGTTCATTCACATTAATTCAATAATTTACAATTCTAACTATAACTATTATTATTTTTTCAATCAAATATATAGTTTTCGCGTTTAACACATGTATAAGGTAAGTCAGTGAACCGGATATACGTTAAATATTATGAATTACAGTGCCAGTGATGCGTAGCAGGTAAAATCAATTGTATTGGTTATTTTTAAATGTATACTTATGTAAACTATGGGAAATTTAAACTCATTTGATATTTTCCCTGGTCAAGTGAGGCTGTTAAAAAACAGGGGTCTCTAAGTATGCGACCTGGGCTACTTAGGTATTTATATAGCAGGAAATAATTGAATAAAAATATTTGTTATCGTAAAAAAAAAATAAAAAAAAAAATGTCTCGGTAGACCAGTCATCTGGTCCTCGAAGTCGATGATCAAGCTCATACGATAGACACTCGTCTGGGACATCAATAAACCACCCAATGGTCATTGAACAATCAGTGCATTCAATTATATTAAATTCTCTAGGAGCTGTAAATAAATTTAAAAAAAATGTCACCAAACTACATGGAGAGAATGATATAAAGGGATTAGTGCCATACAAGTAGTCGAAAAATACCGACAGTGTCGTGATCAATGAACAATTGTGATAGAACAAACACACATTCTTCTTAGGAATCATCGGTTCCTACATGAATCGTAAAAAAAGTTCAAAATCGTATAGAGTGATACATTATCACCCAAGGGTAGCATGGTAAATACTTTAGGTTATTCGAAAATATTACTAAAAGTTTTATTTGGTGATGTTACCGTAGGAAAATGATGGTCGAACTTCTGGTACCATCAAATTTGATATTATAGCGGTTATCTTGAGGCTAGTAACTCCGATACATTAGTTGTACTTGTTTGAATTATTTTCTTTTTCAAATCGTATCTAATTTACAAAAGAATTACTTTACTTAAAAGTTTCGAAATTAACAAAGTTACAGAACGCTTTCTCAGCAAGATTTAACGACATGATGTCGATTTCCACATGCAAAGACATAATTTTCAATCATTTTGAATAAAATTATTTAAAAGACTACACGAACAGTTATTGTGAAATTTTACATTCAAGTTTAAAAGATTCTTATTATCCATTTTATTAAGGTCAAAGGGAGACAACTTCACAAATGGTCCGTTGTGTTTAGCCGACTGGGCTTCTGAATGTATGCTGCACGGGGAAGTGGATCGACCTATTTGTTTACATCTTGGTCTTCATACACGACCATGAATACTGGTGTGTTTTACTGATTTTACGTGTACGTTAATTGTTCTGTGACTCGATACGATTTTTACGTTATCCAGCAAGGTATTCGCCGTATCAAATGGTATAAAAAGAGTAGTTTTCTGTAAAAGTAGAACGTTTCCATTTCCGCATTCGATTCTATTATATCCGACTTGTGCGTCTCGTTGTGCTTGACCAGCATCGACTGAACAGTAAAATATAAGATTGTACAATTTTTGTTCAGGCTGCATATTTCTGAAGATATGTTGGGATAAGAGCAATTGCTAAACAAAATTTAATCTCCGTTATTGTTTTTGTAGTTGACGAGTGTTCTTAATAAAACAATCTGTCCTTTCAATTTGTTCATACCCCCTTGAACCAACCACCAATCGACATACACAGTTGCACAATTGGAATTAAAGTTAATGAAATATGCCAAATCAGATGCCGTTTGTTTTCTATCACTGCAGTTATTTCATGATTCTCTTTTTATATTTCTGTATTCGGGTGAATTTTCAGTAACTAATTACGTTATCAATCAGTTATTGTAGTGTGATTTAAACAAAACAAACGTTGTTGTCCGATGCCTTATATGTGGGTACAAAATATGAAACGTTTGATAGAATGGAAATCAAAAATGACTTAAACCGTAAATGGTACCATATAAAATGTATTAAATATTAAGCCGTTATATATGGATGGTGAACAACTGGCATATGTGAACCTGAAAAAAAACAAAAATATCCGGATGGTGTCAGTAAATACAGGGCCGTAAATTGCCCGCCCTCTAGGTCTAGGACATTAATAAGCCATGCAATGGTTAATGAACAATCATTGCATTCCACTATGCTTAAATTTCTAGGAGCTGAAAATAGATAAAGATGTCATCAAACTACCTGGAAATATCGTTGTCATCCAGAGAGGTTTACGCCTTACGATAAGTAGAAATATCGTTTGTTATTTTTTTCTATTATCTTGAACACTGTAATTGATAGAGAAAAACTTTAATACCAAAATGATCAACATGACAAACCTAAAATATGATAAAACATGGCCTAAATCGTCAAACAACTCATTATAGTGGTTATTGCCCTTTAAATGACATGTTTTACCAATTGTTAGGCATTTTTGTCGGTTTTTTGTGTAGTATAGATAAACGAAATACGTAATATTTTATTAAAGACAGATCCTAAGTCACTAATATCATAGATACAACAAAGAATAACATTTAAACAATCTCACTACAATTAATACTAAACAAGTATCAACATATCATGTGTTCAAAGGGGAGAAACTTTAGTATATATAGAAATAAAAGTAGATATACATGTACTTTATAAGTAGCCAACAAACAGTCAAAATTTCACACTTTTGCTTTATATGTAAAAAACACATGTTAAAGGGAAATCACACTGTTGTTTACACGCATCGCTCTCGGCGCCGCCATAGTGTCGTAACTGTATTATGACGTCGCCGTTTTCGATTCCGCCGTAAAGGTTGCTAATTTATGAAAAAGCGAACGCTCGAAGGGATGTTTCACTAAAGCAGGAGAAATGATAATGGACATATCATATTTTTTTACAACTGATATGTTGTACTAGCGAGTTTCTAGATTGTATTGGGGTTTACCTGCGGAATACAAAATAATGGGCAAATACTGCAAAATAAAAGGCAAAAAAAAAAGATTGAATGATGTTGTGCTAAAATATAAAGAATAACAAATATTGGAAACACAAAATAAACATTAACAAATGAATGACCCACTATCCAGACCATTATGAAAAAAAAGGATCTACCAATACAAAACACATTATCATCATGCATAATCAACACTAAGAACGTTGGAATTTCATCCTCTCCAACCATTTTCTCGATAAGTCGGTGACATATATTGTTTTTTTTATTTTCTGATGTATATGTTCAATATCTTATTGAATTCTAAATTTCCAAAAATATTATGGACTCATCTTGACCTTAAGTGCAAAAATGAAAATGCTACTCGAAATGGACAAAATGTCATAACTATTATAGTCTTCTATACTACATGTATAAATAATCCATCAAACATCTCATTTCATATAAGTATTTATCCGGCTCAGCCTATCGGGTTGTTACAAAGCAGAGTCAAATTCATATGTTCTAGTTCTGAATATGCATTTAACTTGCCACTGGACGTAAATGTGTGTAGTCCTATTTGGAATCGTTATTTATTTCACATGTGACGACAGAAATGATCTAAGTGTCGTCCATCTTTCCCAAATGTTCCTTTGATATCTAACGCCTCTGAACCCTGAACAGTTGGGGCAAGTTTGGATACAATATTAAAGCTTGATACGGTCTAAATTTAGATTGTGATAAAAATTTTGACATAATATAGGTTTCTGACACAAAATAAATGTGGTCAAAGGTATTAAAAATATATTGTGCAATACTGTGCAATTGGAGATTTCTTTTTGCGAAATTGAAAAATTAGCAAAAAAATAAATGAAACGCCACCCCCTCCCCTCTTGGAGTAATTACCACCAAACTCAATCCCAGCCTTCCCTGTGTGGTATGGAACCTTGTAGTACAATTTTAGATAGATCCATAACACAAGTTATTGTAAAATAGTAATTTTAGTAAAATGCTTGTTTGTGGACCCTAATTCCTGAACGTTTTGAGCAATTACAAGTACCCCTTAAATAAATTTCAGCCTTTCATTTGTGATATATGGAACCTTTTGGTACAATTTCAGAAAGATTCATTACTTCTCAATGTCATATTAGAAATTTATGAAAATCAAAAGGTTATTTACATCAACAGATATAAACAATTTATCAAAGTTGTATGAAAATTGATGACATCTATATTGAGTTATAATTGTCCGAAACTGGAAAATCCCCCTTTTTTAATGGATAACTCGGAAACGTAAAATCAAAATTTATAAAAAAAAAAGAAAGGGAGCTCACGTCAATAGATATAAACAATTACTTTAAAGTGTTATGCCAATTGGTTGAAGCGTTTTTTGAGTTAATGTCCGACATGTTGACGACGGATGGACGGACAGATGTATACCATAATACGTCCCGTAACCGGGCGTATAATAATTCAACACGTACTATACATTTGGCTTTACCAGTCTCCAACAAGAGAAATATTTAACACACTCACACTCACACATGTATCTATGTAGAGATATACACATGTCTCGCAGAGTACTGCTAAACTGTAACAAACACATTAATGGTCCGTCTGGTGAAAGAATATTCCACTCATATAGACAAATGTTTCGTGCTGATGTTCATGTAATATTTGCCACTGAAAGTTTTGAATAAATCCAGAAAACAATGGTAAAAAAGTTAATAAATAGTAATAAAAGTTCAGATGTAGGTTCGAGTTTAGATCACTCAATGTGATCACTGTCGACAGTGATAAAGGGATATTGTCGGAGACCGTGACTGAAAAGGACATCCATTTTTTTTACTCTTTTGTCTTGAGGGGTGGGGGTGGGTGGGGTGGGGGTGGGGTCAGAGGGGTCCTGATCCCGAAATCTCGGGCTTAAAAACATGAAATCCCGAGGTCCAGAATTTTTAAAAAAATTCTGACATCCCGAACATCGAAAAAAGAAATCCCGGATCCCGAAAGGGACAATCCCGAAATCTCGAGCTTAAAAACACTTGATCCCGACGTCCCGAAAAAGGTGCTGCCCCCCTCATTAATCAGTATTGACAAAAATAGGTGCATTTACCACAATGAAAGATAAATGTGATAAAAGAATATACATTCAAACAAAAAGAGGTGCACCAACAGAAAATAGAAACCACATTCTTACTCTTAATTTCATCGGATCTCAAAATTTTAACCCAAAAGTTGCAAGCATTGCTAGAAATGCTGCTATGCTAGCAACGTCGTTCTATAACGTTAAGAGAAAAAGTTATCATTCCCGCCAAAAATTGAAAATATTATTAAGATTATTTCCACTGTAGCGGATTTAAAACATCGGTTACCCCCCTTTTTATTAATGCTTTTAAAATCTCCCCTGAAGCTGCAACTAATGCAGAAGTTTGAAGGAAAAAACATTAGTAATTTTTTTTTTATTTCAAGAAAAATCTATTATAAACGGCAACTAAAGATGGCGGGAAATGTAAAAAAGGCCTTAAAAAATAAGGAAACTGAGAAAAATAAATGTGAATAAGATAAAAGTTACAATTGACTGTTTTAGTTAAACCAGTTAAACATCGTTTTTCAATAATTTTGCCTTTGTTTAGCATTTTTGAGCGCTATTTCATTATTACGGTATAACCCAATTCTTTACTTTTTGATGACGTCATATCTCGAAAACAACATCGGTCATCCCAATTTTTTTTTCGCCTCAAATATTGAAATAAGTATGATCTGTCTAAATGCAAAATGTTAATGAATTGTTATTAGTAGTTTAAATAGTGTGATTTCCCTTTAAGCTACTTAGCTATATCAAACGATTTCCAAACTTCCATCAATGGTTTAACTGTCGGTTGGAGGGTGATTACAAATTAGAATATTTCTAAACACAAGCCAATCGTGGTATGTATATAATATATTAAGAACTTACTGCTACGAGTTTTAATCAATCGTCGCATTACCCACAATACAATAATCCAAACAACAACTGAAAGTATAAAAAAATGTTATGTTCAGAGTAGTAATTAGTCTACAATTGTATTTGTAATAGTACTTCACCGATAAATGTTTAGCTGATAAAAGACATTCTGAAAGGAATGTTACTAATAATTAGACGCACACCTAGTAAAGATAGGTAAACTAGGAAGATTGTGAATATTTTGTCGAGTTGGGCTTTTATGTTGTTTTTTTAAGTTCATTACGTACTGAAGGAGTTATACATCCTTTGCCCTCAATGTTTAAGGCTTGAGCAGACCCGATGAAGGTAAGTCAAAGTCATTAGACGCACCACATTGTATATGTTTTAATGTCGTACTGTCTGTGGCTGCTGGTTGTTATATCTTACCAAGTCAGACTATCTAGACTCTTGTGTTGTTGTTTGTGCGCTAACTTTTTACAGAAGTCTGTTGCTGCTAGTTGTTCTATCGTAGCAAGTCAGACTATTTGGACTCTTTTCTTGTCGTTCGTACGACAACTTGTTACGAGAGCCTGTTACTGCTGGTTGTTCTAGCCTGACGAACTGTCCAATATATTTCTAATAATCTGCAGTCCTTTTCATTTCAAACATTAGGTTTATCGGAGATTCCTGTTTTGCACTGAATGCAGCTGCTGTTTTCGGTTCAGAAAATGTCCAGCTATATCTTTTCATTATCGTCTTATTATAGCATGCTTATCATTGCTTTGCGAAATAGTAAATTTTATATTCACGGCGAAAGAAATTGTGTGTGTAAACTAAATGTATGTCAATTAGTGAAAATATTCAACATATATCTTATGATATTAAGCCTTCAGAAAATAAACAAATGCGTTAATGGGGATCGAAATATTCTACAATCCTTGTAAACACTGATCGTCCTTAAGTTCATGAAGTTTATACCACTGGGTGTTAGACAAACAACAATCAATCAATCTCTATAAAAGTAATGTTATCTGAGTTATCTCCCCTGATACGTTTAAGTTGAAACAAAATTGAATCAAACAAAATAATTATGTATATTGTCCTTACAGATTCTTTTATATCTTTTTTTACAATCCTTAACACCTGATATCTTTCGCTAGTTACTTTTTTCTAACTCATATTAAATTACATTAAGTATGAAAGGATTATATCGTTATGCCTTCGTGCACATTGTGTAGAATTGTGTTATTCTGTATGTATTTGAAGTTTTTACTTTCAAACAATGAGGTATATTAATTGTTTTGCCTTTGGTGATCAATCCATGCGTCATTACTTTGACTTATAGACGTAACTTCTATTTCGAATCTTATATTTTGGTGCACTTTTAGCTCACCTGGCCCAAAGGGCCAAGTGAGCTTTTCTCATCACTTTGCGTCCGGCATTCGTCGTCGTCGTCGTCCGTCGTCGTTAACTTTTACAAAAATCTTTTCCTCTGAAACTACTGGGCCAAATTTAACCAAACTTGGCCACAATCATTTTTGGGGTATTTAGTTTGAAAAATGTGTG
The DNA here is from genome assembly GCF_963676685.1 of Mytilus edulis. Classification (NCBI taxonomy): domain Eukaryota; kingdom Metazoa; phylum Mollusca; class Bivalvia; order Mytilida; family Mytilidae; genus Mytilus; species Mytilus edulis. The sequence goes on from NC_092356.1 coordinate 6,114,025, forward strand.
ACGTGACCCGGCCTAACAACCAAGATGACCGCCATGGCTAAAATAGAACATAGGGGTAAAATGAAGATTTTGGCTTATAACTCTGAAACCAAAGCATTTAGAGCACATCTGACAGGGTAAAATTATTTATTAGGTCAAGATCTATCTGCCCTCTAAATAGTAATTTTAAATAAAATTTTGCAGTTTTTGTTTATTATCTTGAATATTATTATGGATAGAGATGAACTGTAAACAGCAAAGAAAGGTTTACAATTCAGTCAAGATAACCAAAATTGTTATGGCCCTTTATAGTCAACATTTTTAAAATTTTTAAAATTTTGGTAAATTTTTGTAAATTTTTAGAAAATATTTTCCACTGAAATTACTTGGCAAAGTTCATTATAGAAATAGATAATTGTAGCAACAAGAATGTTCAGTACGTAAGATCTACAAACACATCACCATCACCAAAACACAATTTGTCATGAATTTATCTGTGTCCATTGTTTAATATGCACATAGACCAATCTGAGCGACACAGGCTCTTGAGAGCCTCTAATTTTTTTTATATCAATAATGATTATTAAAGAGGAATAATTGTATTGCTGATTTTTTTCCTTTTAAAATCTACTTTTAAATTATTATTTTTTGCAAAAAATCATGAAAATCTTATACATTTTCTTATTCAATTAATGATTTCGTCTATGATGTGGAATTTTGAATATGATTCTCACAGACATCCAAATCCGTAGAAACATGAATGAATAATTAGAAATAATATTGTAAAGAATCCTTAACTAGACAGTTCATATATTTTAAAGTACAAACCGTATGCTAATGACAACAGGAAAACCGATTTAACTGCTTCAATGCGATGTTCATCTGCAAAATACGATATGCAGCTGATTAGTGAGAGATATTAGCAAGCAAAATCGAGGGAATTGTGCAAATGATGATACAAGCATGAAAATTACCATAAAGCATCATTATTATATACTTTTTAAGAATTAACTGCTGGCCATTAAAAAAATGATTTTTTCAAGATGGCCACGGCCATTTTCTAAAATGGCTGTTTTCTTCAGTTTGAAAATACTGATTGTTCGGGAAAACTTTTCGTTGAACTTCTTTTTTGCAAAAAACAATTACCAGGTTTGATGGATACATTCCTTACATCACATATTTATTAAAAATGAATATTGGACATATCCAGTATTTGCGCATGCGCTAAAATGTAACAAAATTCTTCTTTAAAAACATTTGAACTATTTACCATATATTTAGTGTTTTTGGATTTCTAATAATATTATGAATTGGTTTAATAACATTTTTAAAGGTTATGATACACATGTGTTTAACACTTTTGCGCATGTGCAAACTATTTATAGACATCAAGAGCGATTTGTATGCACTACCAAGCAATTCTCAGGTATTCGATGGTTAAGGCGAAAATGTGGTTAATCCCGGATAAAACATCAATTATAACTGCAGATCAGCCACTTTTTGAAATTCAGTGGGAATGGCCTGATATGTACGGACAAGATAAGTGTATCGTCATGTTTGGTGAATAACTCATTTAAATGACTTGTTATCAAACTCTGGGTGATATATTTCGTGATAGGGACGGACATGTTGTCTTACTGAAGCCAATATTGCAACACCAAGAACGGCAGATTCTTTTTATGTGTGTTCAAATGTATCTAAAACTAGACAGGCCCATCAGACAACCGCATGTACAGATGGGTGCAGTCCTAACCTGTACAGCAAGTTAACTTGATAACCAGTTATTTGGACTGGTCAAAGTTAACCTGTGACCGGATTTAGGACTGCTCTGACCAGTCCTAGGACCAAAATCTAGTTAACTTGAAAAGCGGACTTGGTCCTAGGACTGTTTTTATGTCTGCCAAAAAGTTAACTTGGAAACAGGTCCGCTATTGATATAAGTTAACTTCGAACCAGTCCTGCCGTAAATTTAACATAAGTTAACTTCGAAACCAGTCCTGCCATAAAGTTAACATAAGTTAACTTCGAGACCAGTCCTGCCACAAAGTTAACATAAGTTAACTTTTGCTTTGACTAATCCGATCGAAACCAGACCTGTTCCCAAGTTAACTTTTGACTGGTCTGCTCAACACTAAGTTAACTTGTAACCAGGACCGCTCTATATCGATTTTTTAAAAATATTTTTTAATATCTTTGTTTCGTAGTATAAACAGGATTTAATACAAATATTTGAAAATAAAGTACGCATAAAAAGCAACGTTGCTTGTAACACAAATTTATCTGTGATCTGCCAATCTATAAAGTAAAAAACGATCTTGGTTACAATGATAACGGGCACTGAATATATATTCCAATACCTATCAAATTCAACCATATTTGCACTTTATTTATATGTATATCTATGAAAGGAAGTATTTTAGAAGAAAGCATCATTTTAACACATGACTACAAATTTTTGTTCGCATAAATTTAGGGTGACATCATGTCCTCCTTTTATTCAAAATATTGATGCGTAAACAAATTTAGTTACATTTTTGATACCTCATGTCCTCCTTTTATTCAAAATTTTGATACGTAACAAAATTTCAGTAGTTTTGATACCTCATACTGACTTGTACAACAAAATTATATGACTGCATCAACTAAAACTGACCATATGTGCACTTTAATTTGTAAATCTATATACCAGCATAGTAAATCAGCCATATTTATTATGTCAGTATTCAATGTATATTACAATGGACAGCAATATTGCTATACAATAACAACAATTTTTTGTTTGCATAAATTTAGGGTGCCAGCATATGTCCTCCTTTTATTCAAAATATTGATACGTAACAAAATTTCAGTAGTTTTGATACCTCTTGCTGACTTGTGCAACAAAATTATTTGACCGTGTTGACCAAAACTGACCATGTGAGCACTTTTATTGATAAATCTATATACCAGCATACTAAATTAGCAAATTTTTTTCAAATTTTTGTTTTCATAAATTTAGGGTGCCTTCATGTCCTCCTTTTATTCAAAATTTTGATACGAAACAAAATTTCAGTAGTTTTGATATCTCATGCTGATGTGTACAACAAAATTATTTGACTGCATCAACTAAAATTGACAATTTGTGCACTTTAATTTCTAAATCTATATACCAGCATAGTTATTCAGCCATATTTTTTATGTCAGGATTCAATGTATAATACAATGGACAGCAATATTGTAATACAATAACAACAAATTTTTGTTCGCATAAATTAAGGGTGACAGCATGTCATCCTTTTATTCAAATTATTAATACGTAACAAAATTTCAGTAGTTTTGATATCTCATGCTGACTTGTCCAACAACATTATTTGACTGCATCAACTTAAACTGACCATACATGTATGTGCACTTTAATTTGTAAATCTATATACCCGCATAGTAAATCAGCCATATTTTTTATGTCAGGATTCAATGTATAATACAATGGACAGCAATATTGCAATACAATAACAACAAATTTTTGTTCGCATAAATTTAGGGTGCCAGCTTGTCCTCCTTTAATTCAAAATATTGATACGTAACAAAATTTCAGTAGTTTTGATACCTCATGCTGACCATGCTGACTTGTACAACAAAATTATTTGACCGCATCAACTAAAACTGACCATATGTACACTTTTATTGATAAATCTATATACCAGCATACTAAATTAGCAAATTTTTTTCAAATTTTTGTTTTCATAAATTTAGGGTGCCTTCATGTCCTCCTTTTATTCAAAATTTTGATACGAAACAAAATTTCAGTAGTTTTGATATCTCATGCTGATGTGTACAACTAAATTATTTGACTGCATCAACTAAAATTGACAATTTGTGCACTTTAATTTCTAAATCTATATACCAGCATAGTTATTCAGCCATATTTTTTATGTCAGGATTCAATGTATAATACAATGGACAGCAATATTGTAATTCAATAACAACAAATTTTTGTTCGCATAAATTAAGGGTGACAGCATGTCATCCTTTTATTCAAATTATTAATACGTAACAAAATTTCAGTAGTATTGATATCTCATGCTGACTTGTCCAACAAAATTATTTGACTGCATCAACTTAAACTGACCATACATGTATGTGCACTTTAATTTGTAAATCTATATACCCGCATAGTAAATCAGCCATATTTTTTATGTCAGGATTCAATGTATAATACAATGGACAGCAATATTGCAATACAATAACAACAAATTTTTGTTCGCATAAATTTAGGGTGCCAGCTTGTCCTCCTTTAATTCAAAATATTGATACGTAACAAAATTTCAGTAGTTTTGATACCTCATGCTGACCATGCTGACTTGTACAACAAAATTATTTGACCGCATCAACTAAAACTGACCATATGTACACTTTAATTTGTAAAGTAATATACCTGTATAGTAAATCAGCCATATTTTTTGTGTTAGGATTCAATGTCAAATACAATGGACAGCAATATTGCAATACAATAACAACAAAGTGTTCGCATACATTAAGGGTGCTAGAATGTCCTCCTTTTATTTAAAATATTGATACGTATCAAAATTACAGTGTTTTGATACCTCATGCTGACTTGTACAACAAAATATTTTGACCCCTCCACCAAAACTGACCATATGTGCACTTAAATTTGTAAATCTATAAACCATATATACCCACATAGTAATTCAGCCATATGTTTTATGTCAGGATTCAATGTATAATACAATGGATTGCAATATTGCAATACAATAACAACAAATTTTTGTTTCGCATAAATTTAGGGTGCCAGCATGTCCTCCTTATATTCAAAATATTGATACGTAACAAAATTTCAATAGTTTTGATACCTCATGCTGACTTGTACAATGAAATAATTTGACCGCATTGACCAAGATCAAAACTGACCATATGTGCACTCTAATTTGTAAATCTATATACCAGCATAGTAAATCAGCCATATTTTATTATGTCAGGATTCAGTGTATAATACAATGGACAGCTATATTGCAATACAATAACAACATGAACAACAAATTTTTGTTCGCATAAATTTAGGGTGCCAGCATGTCCTCCTTTTATTCAAAATATTGATACGTAACAAAATTTCAGTAGTTTTGATACCTCATGATGACTTGTACAACAAAATGATTTGACCGCATTAACCAAACTGACCATATGTGCACTTTAATTTGTAAATCTATATACCATGTATACCCGCATAGTAAATAAGCCATATTTTTTATGTCAGGATTCAATGTATAATACAATGGACAGTAATATTGCAATATAATAACAACAAATTTTGTTTCGCATTAATTTTGGATGTCAGCATGTCCTCCTTTTATTCAAAATATTGATACGTAACAAAATTTCAGTAGATTTGATACCTCATGCTGACTTATACAACAAAATTATTTGACTGCATCGACCAAAAACTGACCTGCATATGTGCACTTTAATTTAAAAATCTATATATATTCGCATAGTAAATCAGCCATATTTTTGATATCTGGATTCAATGTATAAAATAAATGACCGCTGTTGGGATGGCGCCTAATTATGTCTTCTCCTGGCACTCATGTGAACATGTTAGTAGGACGGCAAATGTAAGCAATAAGGAAAATTCATGCAATTTTTTTTCCGCATGCATTGAGAATGTCAGCGTTTCATCTCTGTATTCATAATATTGAACAGTCACTAGGGTGTGTAAAACGAAACTATTAGGCCGCACCATCCAAATACATGTACCAACACTGACATGTCTGAATTAATTTGTGCTTTTTAATAAAAAATGTCTTTGAGGTTATCTTCTGGTAATAGTATACTGTTAATCTATTAGGTCGGTTGATTGATTTTGTTTGTAGTTAAACGTCAAGTGACAACTATTTCATTCATGTGCACAAATCTCTCGACAAATATGACGAATTTGACGAGATTGTTGGTAGTTTTACCACATCGTACATATCCGGACACTGTACAACTGTACAATTTTCGTTAGTCTAAGAATAGTCTGCGGAAAAAGAATAGTAAATCCAATCCAAACAAGTAGAATAACAATGAAATATCCATGCATGTATAAAATGCGTAAAGTAAAAATCAAGAAGGGACAGGTAAAAAACGGGGAACGAAGTAACGTCGACAAAGATGTTGATATCCCACGATATACGAATGTTGTTCCGATGCGTTGGATAACCCTAATTTCTATCCGCCTTCTAATTAAAAAAAATATGATAGCTCGATCTATGTAGTTGACTAATGTTTATAAGAATATATTAAATAAAAAAAAGAAAGAATTGTGTTGTTATGAATAATGTCTAGTAGAGTATAGCGAGTAAAGAAATTTGCTATCAGAAGCCTTCTTGGGAAGAACAATGCGAATGTTGTTTATACATATTTTAATAAAGCTCAAGTCGGATATGAAAAGTCGCAAAAACGATAACATTTCATTAGCAGACAGGTCCCCAGGTCTGGTCAATAGCAAACCTGTCCACATGTCTTGTCTGGGGCAGACCTGTCCTCAGGACTGGTCAAAAGCAGACTTGACCACAGGTTGTCTGGAACAGACCCGTCGATAGGTCTGCAGCAGTCATAAAAAAGCGGACCGTAGGTCTGGTCCACCGTAGACGAAGTTAACTTGCTGGTCTGCTTAAAAATTCTAAAGTTAACTTAAAAAGCAGTCAACAAGTTAACTCTAAGTTAACTTTTGTCAAGGTTAGGACCGGACCCATCTGTAGTTTGCCTGAATTGTTAATTTCAGATTATGAAAGCTAAACTCAGAATATATAATTATGTCAAAAACAAAGCTAGAGAACCTTTAAAGTGATTGCGATATCTTATCTAGACTTTTCATTTCTTGCCACAGTAGACAGTTTTACTTGGAATATTTCTTAATCCATAAAAACTAAACTGCTCGTCCGTCTTTATCTCAGGATGTCACTTGAAATAGTGGTATTAAATCGCTGCGAATGGGTTTACTTGAAACATTCCGCGATTTGATCCGAATTCGGACGCATTTATCGTTGGTGGGGTAGCAATGATTAATTCCGGGTCACAAAGTTGGGCAAAATATTTGATGATTATACTAATGATGTCATACTGCCTTATATAAAATCTTGCATCGATAAATATTCAAAAGTAGACATTGTATTTGATGTTTACTAAAGGTTCTTGTGTCAGATGGAAAGGTGTTGGTTCTTGTAGAACAACAACGGTTTGTAGTAGTTTTCTCTGTGAAGAAGATAACGAAACGAAATTGTTCAAGTTTCTTGATGACAAAATTGCTTCTTGAGAGATTAATACAAATATCTATGTTACTCATAATGTGAAAATATTCTTTGCAATTTCAATAAATATACTTCCTATATATCCCCTTGTAATCACGAAGAAGCACAAATGTTTGTCCATGTTCAGCATGATTATGAAAAGGGTTGTAAAATGTAATTTTAGGTAGTACTGACACATATGTAATAGTATAAATAATTGCAGCAATCGGAAAAGTAGGTAGAACAAATTGTGGATTGGTTATGGAAGGAATAACGACTTTTGATGGTTTTCTGTACGTGACATATTTAATGCGTTTGATCCTTGTGTAGCTGCTCTTACTTTCGTCCATGCATTCAGTGGATGTGGCACTTTGTCGAATTGTCGTGAGAAAGGGAAGAGGTCAACTTGGCTAACAATTGAAGTTTTTCCGATGTAAAGGACCTTTTCTTTGGCTTAAGTATGAAGCGAGGCACGATGTGAATTGTTTTCCAGGAGGCAGTGGCATTGTGATGGAATTCCGCCTACAAGAGGTTCTTTTCCAGAGCACATCAAAAGAGACGTATATCAAGGAGGAGTTATTTGGGCTCAGCCTGATTCATGTATTCGACAGATACATGTACCAAGTCATAAACATTGGAATTGGACGAAAGAAAGAATCAATGACATTTGGAAACCAAAATGGACTTCTTTAACTGCCGTTGCATCCTCGTGTCAGGAAATTTTGAAATGCGGAGGCGAAAATCCGGCTGTGTTGGTAACTGTAGATGCTACCGTTCTGGCCTTCCTTGTACGGGTTGTTGTATAGGCAACTATCAGATAATTATAAGATAAGCAACCTGTCTTTCTAACCAAACTAGGCATTTAAACTTAACAAAGAGTGTTATCACTTGTTAAGTTGATGGAAATTATCAAAATATTTTCTACCTATTTGTCACCATTTTTTAACCGGAAGTCACTATATTTTTCATTTATGTGTTGTTTTTTTCCGTACTTAGGAACTGCTTTTAACGTTTTATCATAACTTTCAAGGATTTACATCCTTTGTGAAGTTGCTTGAAAGTATAAAAATTGATTTTTTTTACTTTTTTGCCGGCATTTTGAAACCGAAAGTCACCTTTAGTGTCATTAATGTGTTGTTTAGTCGTAATTTAGGAACTGTCATTTACTTTTTTTATTAAATCTAACATTGTATTTTACATATAACACACCTTTTAAAGGATTAACGAATTATTGCCAATTTGTATTGACGCCATTTCCAAAATGTGTGGTGGCCATTTTGAAAAAAAAAAAAAAAAATTCTTGCCAGCAGCGTATTTTTTTTAGTATCATTTAGTCAACCTTTATACCAAATATCATGCTTGTATCACGATTTGCACAATTATGTCCATAATATCTCCCACTAGATGAAAGAGTTTTGTATTTTAAGATAGTTTCATTGTCGAACTAATGTTTTTATTTTTATGAACAAAGAGGGTACTTTTAACTGACAGTTGGGTTCATGTTAGCTCAGTGTCTAACTTTTATAAATAACAAAAGTGATTATCACTTATTACCATATCTGTAACTTTAACAATATGAAAAAGCCACTGGAACTTTGTTCAATGTGACTTAATTATATTTACAGGCTAGTGTGTCAATGATTTGGATCATCACAAAGAGCACCATTATTCCATCAACTCACCAATTTTGATGCAATTGCATGTGATTTCCATTATTCCTGCATGAGATTTCTGTGTAAATATATTCTTGTAAGTTGGGAATATCAGCCTTGGTACATGTAAATGGCGTTTTAGATCATTATTGATACTTTAGAAAGTTCACATTAGATATATGATTTAGACAACAGGTGGAGTTACTAAAAAAATGTTTTTTTCCCCTAAATTGCAAAAATAGTAAACTTTTGTAAGCCTATTTAAATTATGTTAAATAGTTTGATAAATGAACAGGTCAATATAATCAGGACATTTTTGTACAGAAAGATCAGAAAGAAAACGTTTAAACCAGAAATACATTTTACACACATTTACAGCTTGTAAAGTACATTTTCGTTTTGTACGATTGTTGTTAATTTATAAATATAATTGATATTATCTCAAAATGAGGCTATGTTCCCAGCAGTTGCTATTTCGCGCTAACTGTATGAAGCTTAAAGTCCTTATCTGAATATGTCGAACAAAATTCAACAATATTAATTCTGATGACCTACAGGAATCTGTTTTATGAACATCTGAGAAAATGTTGGTCGTTTTATAAGACCATTAATTTTCGAATTGAAGTTGTCAACTCTATGACTATATCCAATTTCCTTTAGTATGACATATATACACATATTTAGCATTTATGAGCGAATAATTAGAACATTTTGTATCATGTGTTGTCAAATCCAGACTTTCAAATATTTGTTTAATTTTTTCTACTTTCTTTTAATCGAGTAACGATGGAAACTAAAAATAATATCACTAAAACAACGTTATACTTTATTATTAGTGATTGATCCTTTCTATAACAGGTATTAACTTACTGGTCGGAAGATATTTTATGTTGTATTTGTTGTTATCAAACTCATTAATTTTTATTGTCCGTGAAATATTAAACCTATAATAAAAAAAATATACATGGTTACTGAAACATAGATCGCAAAAAACATTTCTCAAAAAATATTCAAAACAAATTTTCGTTTATGAATTACACAGAAGTGCAAAGAATGTAGTTTTGAGATTTCTGGATGCTTTTGTCGATAGCCTAACTGAAAATCTTTATCATTTAGTATTGGTATACAACATCCAAACTTTTGCGACTATATTCATTTGCGCATCATGACAACTAAGATTTATAAGATGTTTAGATAAATTTAACGAGAAAATATTCAATATGTATATATATACACATATTTGAATTAATTCAATACTTTTGAAAAAATACTTACATATCGCCCAAGTAAGGGATTCTTGTCATTTTCATTTCATGATAACAATTGATATCTGGAAAATAAAGTGTTTTCTACAATATACAAATGGATAACTTTTTCCGTCAGTAGTAATAGTTAGTAGCAATTTGGTTTGCAAAATCTCCATGACCAGCTTATATGCAAATGCATCCAATTCTCATCTTTGCACTATGAAGTCGCGGAAATTTGGACAACAACTGGAACATGAGAATATATTCATGTTCATGATATTGGAAAGGGATAAGTTTTTGGCTTGTCAATGGTCACACAGGGACCCCTTTAAAGAGTTGTTACAAAGGTTTTTAACGTGCAAAGATCATAGCATTCTCTTTACACATGCATCGGAATTAACGCCTCTATTCTGACTATACGTAAACTTGAGAATGAAAATGAGAAATGTGTCAAGGAGACAAATAACCCAACAAAGGAGCAGAACACAGCCGAAGGCCACCAATGGATATTAAACACAGGAAGAAAATTCCGCACCACGAGGTGGGGTTCAGCTGGCCCCTTGAACAAAAACGTGCACTAGTTCAGTGTAAATGGACGTCATACTAAACTCCACAACATGTAAATGAACTTAAATTAAAAATCATACAAGACTAAAACAGGCCAGAGTCTCCTGACTTTGGACAGGCGGTGTTTAGCATGTTTAATGTGATTTCAACCGTCCCCTATACATCTAGCCAATAAAGGAAGAAACAAACACAGAGCAATACACAGAGTAAACGTGGAAAAGAAGACCATGTCCGATGTCAGAATAGGTTACATACGAAAGTAAGCAATATGACAGCGATGGATAAATTAACGAAGGACTACCAGCAATTACTGACATACCAGCTCCAAACCTCAATTAAACTGATTGAGAGAGTATGTCTTATCATATAAAAATAAAGCACGATCTGTCCTGGCAGGGGTTAAGTAACATACCATCATAAAAAACATGAGAAGAACTTAACTCGTATATTGCCAACAACTGGTTTTATAATAAATGTGTTCATTTTTTATTCAAAGACTATGTTAGTGAATCAAGATAAAGTCTTCAACAATAGGCAAGAATCAATACACTATGTCAAGCTCTAAAGCGTCAAACCTAAAATTTAATAGTAACAATGAAATTCCTGCCGTTTCAATCGAATTATCAACGAACTGCATTCAAAATTGTTCATCAAATACTGACGGGGATTGATATCAATATAAAAGTGTTGACTAAAATGTACATGGCTGGAAATCTCCCGGGGACAAGACGTCCATCGGTATTAGCAATGGTATAGATCTAGTATGTGTAGGGGAAGCCGTATTATAAACATAAATGTAACCTTAATCCCTTAAGCGGTTTTAATTTTTGATAGACAAGCAAAATCAAATATTGATAGAACTAAAATCTGACAAAAAAGAAAATGTCCATTACCTTCCAGTCCAACCGTTTCGTTGTATGGATTATTTCCGAGATAACAGGAGCAATCTTCAGTTGAAGGATTGCAGTAACATTGGTTTTTTGAGTTCATGATAAAAGTATATCCTCTATCGGTATTACAAATACATTTTCTGTCGACCCTGGTATCACCGTTTGCATACGTTTCCTGACCAAGGCTGCTGCAAAGTGATTTTTTAAATGTGCAGTCACTATATCCAACTGTCTCAAAAATGAAAGGCTGATATCGATTAGCACTGCATGCTGCTCTGTTTAAGTTAGGTTGAAAGACGTATTTATAACCTGCAAAGAAAGTTCTTAATATACATGTAAATTAATGTATAAATAAATTTGTAATTTGTCAATTCAAAACTTGATATTATACTTTCACTACAAATTTATATGATATACAATAACATTCATCTTTACTTCTAAAGGAAGAGACTGCTTTTTTAGCCGCCACTCCTCAGAAACCAGAAACTGTCTATTTAGCTCTTAAAACCAATAAATTTATCCACATAGTACCATTACGATTCTTATATGCCAGTTGCATTTTCAAAGACTAATACATCTACTAGCTTTTGAGCATCATTTAGTGTACTGTAATGCATTTGTTCAACCTAAAACTTTTGTCTGATCTGTTGACGGGGGAATTTTTCGAAAGTTCCAATATATTTAAAAAAATATATAATTAAATATTTCGTGGAAGGGCTGACTTAAAGTTTTCAGTGATTAAAGACTAATTAACCTAAATAACAAACACGAAAAATGAAGTTTTTTTTTAATTTTGCATTTTAAAGTTGTCGTTAAACATGTTAAATACTTTGAGTGGAAATGTGTGTTTATAACACAACTTCTCTGTTGTTATGGCTCATAAGAAAGGTATTTCACTTGACCCATATATTTCATCATTTAGTACGGTAACATGTATTTTGAATATAATTTTTTCTTTTCTTTGATACGTTTTCAAGACAGAATAGTCAACTCAAGCACACCTATATTTGGGAACTTTCCCCCCCCCCCCCCAAAAAAAACAAAAAGAGTCACTAGAGATGAATCTATTATCTGTCTTTGGATTTTTTGCGGCAAAATTTATGGTTATGCATAAAAAAAGTTCCACGAGAATTTGCGCCTACCACAATCGATTTTGTTATGATAATTTGTCTATCATGTTTGTGATTTAAAAGTTTACAAATATCTCGAAGCTCAATTCAATAATGTAGGTAAAATACATAAATAATATGCATGAAAATTAACATAAGACACATTCATTAAACTTTTAAAGCCCAGAGAAACAGATGTAAACAATTCACATTTACCAATTTCGCCTGGTTTACCTTCTCTACCAAATAGTTCAATTTACTTTGTTTAATTTCAGCTGTGTTTCTGCCTGTACAATAACGATGTCATGAAATTCGTCAATATACATTGACTAAATTCAATCTTTGTAACATGAATTTTCCGGATGTTGTAAGAAAACGAGGACGGGTTCAAACAGAAAAATTTTGATAACAGAGAAAACTATGAACCTTAAAATCAGCACGACCTTATCAGATGACAATACAAAAACCATATACCATGCCTACAACTTTAGAGCTTTATGGCTTTATAGCTTGCTGTTCGGTGTGAGCCAAGGCTCCGTCTTGAAGACCGTACTTTGACATAAAAGGGTTTTTTTTTAATTGTGACTTGGATGGAGAGTTGTCTCATTGGAGCTCATACTTAATCTTCTTATAACTATTTAAATAAGGCGTATTCACTTTAATATACTAGTAGTCATGGATCCTCGATGTCGCAGGTGTTTTCCAGTATCTTTAATACTAACAGCTAATCTATCAACAATTTCTGTTTTATCGTTAGTGAAACATTTATTTGAAGACAAATACAATATTGTTAATAAATAGGAAGTGAATGTTTATTGTTTGCCTTGTATCATCTGATAAAGATCATAACTGAAAAGCTTGACATGCTCCCATCATGACCATTAACCAAAAAAACATTTATTTTAATAATAACTTACCAGGACCTAAAATTCTAGGTCTGTTACATCTATCTCTGTATACATTTATTTGAAGGTTTATGTCGAATAAGCAAGTATAGTTTGTTGTTGGCTTACACATGGATTTTGCCCGAAAATTCCAGTGTGCCTGGGACGGACAGGTGAACTCGTATGCTCCATTTAATGATACCATCTACAAAATTGATAATTCTATAGTCATCAATATATTTAGAAAGATGACATGTATTCCATCAGACGCACAAATCATCAATGATACCAGCGTTGAATATCTGTAAGTCAGATGCACAGTCAGTCTAAATCAGACACGTCAGTGGCGCTCAAATTTAAACAGTTGGTATGCCAAAAAAACACGAAGTTGTACATTCTTATATTAAATATAAGCTCCAACATAACTTCCTTTTGAAACAGTGTTTTGATAGTGAAAGTACTGTAACAGTTATGAATTCATTCCGTAAATTGAGCTATAAAGCTATCCGCAATCTATTCAAGATTATGAACGCTACCTAATATGACTGTGTGTAACATTTTTGGGATTTCGTCTGACGGCATGATTGTCTTTTTTGGTGTTTTTTTTTAGGTAAAGTTTCGTTTTATTGCAGTTCATTCAACTTGTGTCACCAAACGTAGCTTAAGTGCTTAGTTTTATGTTGGTGCGACCACTTCATGGCAAACTTAATTGTATTTTTATCAAGGAATAAAACGAAGGAGTAGAAAAACGTACTGTAATGAGATGTTTCAGTTTTATACTATACATACCTGAATGACAGTCAGTAATATTAAGATGTCCATCAAAGTGTTTCGCAATTTATTAAACACGCCCCCTAAAAAGATAAAACTTATGATAATTAACTTATTGAAGAGGGACGAAGGATACCAGAGTGACAGTCAAACTCATAAATCGAAAAAAAATTGACAATGCCATGGCTAAAAAATAAAAAAAAAGGACAAACAGACAAATAATAGTACTCAAGACGCAACATAGAAAACTAAACACTAAGCACAAGAACCCCACCACTGATTGGTGCTTACTTTACGCCGTATTAGCACAAAACATTTATTTCGACGAGAATATTTCAAATATTTTAGCGAAAGCCAGATTTGAAAATCAGGTCTTTCAATTTACCAAATCTTAAATTTTAAGGCCGATTTCTTTTAACACATACAATACACCAAGACGTTTTAGTGACAACATTTTAAAACCATTTTGTACTCATATAAATAAAAGCAACAGTAGTATACCGCTATTCGAAAGTCACAAATCCGGGTTACAAACTAAAATCGAGGGAAACGAATCAACTATTAGAGGAAAACAACAAAACAAAAGAAACACTAAAGTGTAACAACGAACAAACGTCAATGTACCACGAACAGAAACGAACTATAACATATTTATCATTGGGAATATGTTAATTTTTTTTAATGCAACTGGAATATTGTTATAAAAATCTTCAAAAACTTTCAAAGTGGTTTGTGTTTGTACCGGCCGACAAAGCAGCCAACAATGTAGTGGTGGTATGCCGTAAACACGGACGTTCTCAATAATGAAATTCTAAACTCATCTACATTCAAGTCCGTGCGATCCACAGAGAAAGTAAAACTATTTAAACTGGAAAATTAACAACCTGATTTATGTAGAAAAAATGAACGAAAAACAAATATGTTTACAGTGTTGAATCGGTAACCTTTTATAAGAACTTTATTTAAAGGATCGATAAGTTTACCAGGATCGTATCTAAATTTCTGGGCACGATAAACAACATTTCTGTAAAAATGAGGATGTTACAATCCTGGTAAAATTATCGATCCTTTTAATAAACTTATATTAAAAGGTTACCAATTCAACACCTTTATTAGATCATTTAATATTGTTGTATTGGTATTAATATTGATTTTGTTTTCAGTAAACTAAAAGCAAACTAAATATTATTGTTATATACATATATACATTCATGGATCTACAATCTGTCGACACCTGTATCTTGGAATTGCACGCAATCATCACTACACTCTTTAAGGATGTTCGCTCCTCTTGTGTTTTAATTTTGCCAGATATTCGGAATCCTCTGGTTTTATCCATGTAGTGTCATTAAATTTTTGCCCACTAACCCCTACTTTTCTTTAATATGATTACATGTAGTTTAAAATATCGTCTTTGAAAATCTTACAAAGTCCTTGTTATTTTTTCATCGTTTTTGAAAGAAAAATGGTGCCAATGTTAATTGTATGAAAAATCTAGAGATAATTATTTCCCGCCAAAGTTTAAAGGCTTATTTATCGAGCGAACGGATCGACCCTTCATTTTTTTCTGCTTTTTTATTTTCTAATAAATTGTTAGTTATTGTATATTATCAATTTATAACAGTCTTTTAAAAAGCTTGTTATTTTAAAACAGAGTAGCGAACATCCTTTAAAAATTTGATTGATACTTTTTGATGTCGTAAATATAATCGGTTTACTCGTTATCTATTGTGCAAATCAATAAAAATGTTATGTCGAGTGGGATGTTTTACATGGGTTGTCGATCAATATTTATTTATGTGTGCGGTTAAGGGTCAATGTGAAAATCGGGTTCCCGGTATGTATATTCCGTAATCACAATGCAAAAATTTACAGAAGGAAACAACATGTAATTTCGTTTGAAAACTAGGCGCGAACTCGTGGAAGAAGGAAAGAAGATCATCACAAACTTAAATAAAACCAGCTATAAATGAATAAAAGGTTTGCACTCTTATCATATAGTTTTATGTTAAAATGCGGTTGATTGCGTCCTTAAAATTACTTGAAAAACTGGTTGAAATACCAACGGGATCATAATTTAACGGAATTATCAAGATATATAACTGCAGATAATCCACATAAAAGTATAAGATGAAGATAAGGGCTCTTCTTTTATGGATTGGAATCCATAAATAGATACACTAAATAAAATTCCTTTACTCTAACCTAAAGCAACTCAGGTACCATACATGTACATAAAAACTGTCAACTACAACTCATTTGCGACAGTCAAATGTATTTAATAAATGACATAGAAGAATTGTCAATAAACGCTACATGTATATACGTTTCGAAGGCTGGCCAGGTATTACGAACATACCCGGTTTAAAAATACACATTTAAAACGCTACTTGTTTCCATAGTATAAATAAACTCTTACTCTTGTAACAAAAGAAGCGACGAAGTCGCTTTGAAAATTGTATCGATCGTTATGTATACGTGTTGTATTTGATGAAGTTGGTATTTGTCTTTAATGCATTACGTTATCATATTGTGTTCCGTCTTTGTCATTCTTAACAAAATCATAACGATTCAAATTCTTGAATATGATCATGTTTTGGAATTTTACACATATGATAATGTGATCATACGAAAACAAGTTTGAAGACACAATTATGAATTTATAAAAATGACAAAGTTCTTTGATATAATCGTAGTTTCTTTAATTGTTTGAAACGTTTACAACATTGTTTTTCAAATACAGACATTAATTGTGGAAGTATGTTCACAAATGCAGAATTTCGACAACCATGCATTTACGGTTTTATATGAATGGTATACAAAAACTGATCCAACAGAGTTATGAGGAAGAACGACTGAAATTTAACGGTCACAATCACGAATTGAATGTCTCGATACTTTATCGACATGTTTCGCGGTCTAACATCTATAGATATTCGAAAAATAGTCTGAACTGTAATTTTCCCGGCTGAGTTCTCATCGATTGTGACATTTAATAGAGTGTAGATTCGCATGGCGTGTGATGTATGCATATAAGGCGACGCTTATCTGTTTATTACTTTTGAAGGTCATGTGATTCCCGCAGCGTTAGTTTCCTACCTTGATTTGTTTCTTTTAAACCAATGTACGAGATTTCAACATCGAAAAAAATAAAATACACTTTTTGAATCCAGCGATAACTTCCTGTCACTGATATTTCTCATTTCTTGCTGTCTTTTCTTCTTGAAGAAAATCGGTTTTGTTATTCTTAAACTTTAGATCTTTTTCCCTTTTCATTCTTTAAAAATCAACGATCCACATCTTAAAAGTGAGATTGGTTATATCTTAACTCTATTATTTAACCGTGTAGTTTAAACACTATGTGTAATACTGTGAATACCTTGCATAGAGAGTAAAATTGTCTTGACTTGGTTTTATCATATTTAGACTGACCTGAGGACATTTACAATCAAATCGAATTATCTTTTGTTTAAGAGATATTAAAATTAGGTTTTTAAGATTGATAAAATGTAGAATAACGTTTATCAAACGAAATGTGCTTACCTGAAACTATTTGATCAAGAGTCAAATAAGACAAAGATGATAAAATGAATGTGTAATGTTGTCCATTATGAGTTATTGACTTGTAAGTACAGTGTCCATTGTGTAATATCATCACACATTTATCATTGTAGTGAAATGTTATTTGATATAACTTCCATTTTAACACAACTGATTCAGCATTTGCACTTTAAAAAGCTGTTTTCATTCGGACAAACCCGAAAATGTATAATTGTATTATGTACCTTACAATGCGACTGATTTAAAATAAAATAACTCGTATTTTAAATCAAAATTTTAAACAGGATACCTGATATTTTTCAATAGCAAACTGACACACCATGCAAATGATCTTTGAACTAAAGTTTGAAGTCTGGTATTTAACATTGACCTTAATTAGAATTGCAAAAATGTATATAAAACTCGTCCAGATTTTAAAGTTTAAATGTTTTTTTTATGTTTTTAGTAAAAGAAACTTTTGAATGAATGCATAAGGAACAATAACATTCATTATCTATACTCCCAACAAAAGAGTAATGACCTGACATATTTAAAACAGATCATGTGAAAATGTGTTTAAAACTACCCCAAAAAAACACCATATGTTGTACAGAAATGGATGTTTGGTTGAAAATAGGTGGTAAAGTTGGCGACCTGAATTAAAAGTCGGCTGACAACATCAGTCTGACGTTATTTAAGGGCATATCCAACAGTTTATTTCTGACGGTGAGAATTTTTTCCCTTTAAGATATTTCATTCTTCAGTTGACAGAGAATCAAATTTTGCAAAAAAAAATATATGTTGTCGATTTCGTTTTTGCAAAAATTACTGCAGAAAATTGAACATTTTTTGCAATTTTGGAGTAAAAAACGTTTGTTATTGAAAAAAATAAATATGATTTTTTAATCAACATATACTTATATAATTGGGCTCAAATTGAAGCAAAATAATTGAAGATGGTAAGAAAAATCTAACTTTACCATTTAAAACATTAATTCTTACTAAAATAAAGCCAAAAACGTTATGGTGGACCCAAACATCGGCAAGAAATGAACATATGAAATCCACATTTTTGATTTTTTGAAATATTTCTAACGGTGTCGATTTCCCCAAAGTAAGATATGTGTTTCTTTTAAAAAAACGGAACGTCATAACGTTTTGAAAAATATTTGTCACCATACTCGTTTTTGAGAAAAATTGAGTAATACAATACTGTTTACTCAATCCCTCCCGTAAGCCTCACAAATTGCGCCAAAAATTAAGACGTTTCGGAAAATAACGTTATATTTACCCGCTAATTTTTCAAAAGCAGTGCGACGGTGTGGCAGACAAATGTATTTATACAATTTGACTTTGTTGGGTATTTGTCTGGATAGCACTCGTATCGCATCTTCTTATTTAGAATGAACCAGTATCTGGACGAGATAGCAATTCAGATAGTTTTACTATTGTGTTCGTCAAAGTTGTGAAACCCGATAGTGAAAAACTCACTGACTCCGTATTATTTCATTTTGCAGTGTCGGGCTTTTTATTCTTTATAGGCTTCTAGCTATAACAAAAGTCTGTATGTTGACTCTTAGTGTTTTGAATTATATGGGTTGTTGGGTTGCTGTCGTATTAATGTATACCTTTAAAATCTTTTTCAAAACAAAAGGATTAATTGGGTATAGAAATATTCACATCTCTGGACTTCTCCCATCCGAGAAGTATATCTTTGCTAAAATTTGGTGCGGCCGTTTAGCTGCTCGGATGTACAAATTTGCAGCCTCGTTTAGTCGAAATAAAAATGTATATCCGATGCATAGTGCAGTTAGTTTCGCGCCATCTATACGTTAAAAAAACAATTAAATAAATGGTTGACTGGATATACGAACTTCAAATAAAATATCTAAACAACAACATGAATCTTCAATAAGTCACATGGCTGATTTTAACACATCTGTTGCGACTTTTGCAGTTGAAGATATTAAAAAAACAGCTTTATTTAAAAAAAAAGCAGATAAGTAAGACAAAAGCTTGAGAATAAACGAAAGGGCCGAAAAACGAGCCTGACTGCCGTTGTTTTACGCTTCAATATATGAGTTACTGCATTTATACACAATGGAGATTGTTTTCTGTTCTACTGCCCTCCACCTAGTTTGACTGCATACAATGTAACCAATGATGTAGAATTGTAGACTACTATATTATTTTTGATTATTCAAACAAATGAATTCAAAGAGAAAGATGCGGAAAGAAATTCTAAAATTATCGTTAAAAAACAAAATATAAATAAGAATAAAATATCAAAACTGGAAAATTGTTTGAGACAATTATCCGTTGAAAACTGATGATTATGCATCACTATATGAAACTGATAACTTGATTGCTCCCGTGCTCCAGTGGCAAATATATCACGCATATTTAGGACGAGGCGAAAGTGGAACTGAAGTAAATCATTGATACATTATTAAGATAAAGAGTTTGCTAGCGGTAAAACGTATGCCGTACTAGAATAAAATTGAATACGATCAAAGTCTTGAGTTAAGCTATTAGCCCTCCCCACTTTTCCCCAATTTTGAATTATGGTATTTTGATGGCTGTTTTTCCCTATCCTATTATGGACCCGCTGATTTTATGAGAGTGTGTCTAATTAGTCATGACCTACATCAAGACCTACACCGTTTTTCTTTGCGAAATTATATTTGTTCCTCATACATAAGTAAACATCAAAATCGTCAGATATTTTCTACTTGCATGTCAGAGTATACATAACAATGTTTTCCTATTTCAATTTTGTTTTTATTACCGTGTCATCTTTTGTTTTACATTGTTTACCAGTTAAAGGTCGTATTCATTTAAAGATCTACTATATTATGTATATACTGTACATTAGGACTGCAACGCAAAGCTAGATGCATGATAAATGTTAGTTTACGCCGTATCTTATATTTTCTCAAGAAACCAGTTTTTTTTCATCTTTCTTAAGTAAAACTAAACTGTGAGTTTTCTATCCTGAATGACAAAATCTCGGAAAAGTTTGGTAAAGAATTAATTACAATTTGCATTCTCATGCAATGATATATCATTACGCATTTGTTCTCGTTGTTCTCTACTGTATTGAAGATAATTTCAATAGAACGAAATTAAGTGAGTATGGTCTATAATGATCAAGATAATTGCGGTTCTGTTATAATAGACCAAGACGACAAAGATATCTTTAAAGATTTGAGTTCTATTTCTGTTAATATTCTGTATGAGTTTTCTGTCGATTCCCGCCGTTCCCTTTCCTTTGATGAAAGAACCCGCCCTTTCCAGACGGCCATAGCAATTCCAATGGTGATTCCGTTATGACGTCGTTGAAACAACGTTAAATTACGGGAAACAATAGACGACGTTTACGTTTGTTATTACCTCCCCTGAAACTGTTGGATATGCCCTTAACCTTGGTTTTTGCTCGCAATCTTATACAACGCCAACACAACGTATGATGTCATATGTCGGTCTGTACTTTAACCTACAATTGTTTACTTTTTACATATTGTGACTTGGATGGAGAGTGTCTCATTGACACCCATACCACATCTTTTTATTTCTAATAATACAAAAACAATCTGTCTTTTTGATGGGGTTCGCCTAGATTTGACCAGTGAATATAAAATCCCAAACAAGTCAAATATAAAATTACATAATTCCATATTGTGGCCATATTGAATTAACGACAAAACACTGCCCCTGTGGAAATTAAGATCACATGATCGATAGAGAGAATATTAGTCACTAACTCAATAAATACACATACAAATACCAATTGTAAACTTAAATTGTCTCTATTTGTTAAAGTGGGTTATAAAGTATATAAAAGAAAAGAGGATTGTTTTAACCGTTAACTAGAACGAACATAAAATGTAAAAGATCATTTGAAATTTGTCTTGTGTTTTCAAATCGTAGCGGAAAGAATGCGAAATTAAATATTAAAGTGAACAAAATGCAGTCTTGTAAAATGTTACATGGAAATCGAATCATTACTTAACAACATCTTACTCTGACCGGTTGCTCAATGGTGTGGATAAAATTCATTTGGTTTAAACTAATAATAAAATGTAGAAGACAAAAATATATAAAAGATATGGAAGATTTAATTATTTTATTGACTATTATGCATTTCCTTTGCATAATCTTCATTACACGATTATTTTTTCTCTCATTATTTCTTTTAAGTATGATCGATGTGTATATCATATCATCGGTTATTGATAATATACGAAATGAAATATAATAGCTCTGTTCACTGTTGCTTTACTCAATGCTTACCGAACATTTATTTGTTAAACAAAGAAAGTACAACGTAAATGTAATTAATACAAAACGAATACTAAAAAAACAAAACACGTTATGTATACCCTAGGTTACCGACATAAGCTCTTTAGAAATACAACTGGGTGGAAAATAATGTAAAGAGGGAAGTCAAGCGGTTATTTGTATTATCAACTATAACAGCAGTGAACAAATTTTCGAAAACAAAAAAATCAGGCGTCGTTTAGACATGAACTTATAAAACTTTGAATCGTATTATCGTATTTACATATAAAATAAGAAAATGCTGTATGGTTACCAAGGAGACTTTCCTCCAACAGAGACCAAATCGTGTTTGAAGCAGATGTAACTGCACCAGATTATGAAAAACATTAAAAATTTCGAATTTTAACAAATGAAATCTCAAAAGTTTTGCTTCAAACATATGAATCTACTAGTCTGGCTTGTATACCATAAATATATGTTTACGTTGACTAATTATAAAAAAGGGAATAATATATATCTATTTGTAATGCAAACATAAGTTAAAAATTTGAAATCTGGTGTTTAACATTGACCTTAATAAGAATTGCAAAAAATGTATTTATAAATCGTTGAGATTTTAAATTTAAATGTTTTTATTTTTTTAGTGAAAGAAACTTTTGAATGAATGCATAAAGAACAATAATGTTCATTATCTTTAATTAGAACAAAAGAGTAATGACCTGACAAGTTGAAAACAGATCATGTTCTAGTTTGTGCAACATAAATAAGTTTCTTTTGAAAATGTGTTTACAACTACGCCCAGTAGGCTACCACATTTGTTTTTACTTGGGTGTTTGGTTGCAAATCGGTCGTAATGTCGGCGATCTAAATTCAAAGTGGGCTGATTGTTTATTGTCTAATAGCGTAGACTAGTGGTATTAACCATATGTGGATTCTAAAATTGGGAGTCTAGTATTGACCTAAATTTGAATACTAAAAAAACATGTTTAAAGTTTGAATTTAGATACTGAATCTAAACTTTTTAAAAATCGTCATGATCTCTTATCTGCTACTTTTTTTTTTATTAAAGTAAAGTTTTGAATGAAAGCATATGGAAAAATAATGTTATTTATTTAATTTCCAACAGAAGAGTAATGAAAAACACTTACCCTAAATCTAATCCCTTACCCAAATTGTATCTCCTATCATATGAAAATAAAGCACAACCCCTCTTGTCATGGGTAAATTATCATACCAACATTAAATATACAAGAAGAACATAACCCGTATCATGAAAGGTTATACAATGTACATGTTATACTTTAACAAATCAAAAACAGTGTTATGGTTTTAGAGAGAAGACACAAACGTCACAAAAAAAAAAAGAAAAAAAAATTGATATGGCCGTTTCGAAAAAAGAAACAAGCCGTCTGTTCACTCAGAGACACATTTTCAAAATTTTAAACTTTTTGAAATCATTTTAATAAAAAACCCAACACTTGAAGAAATCTGCCTTTTTGATGGGGTTCGCCTAGATTTGATCAGTGAATATAATATCCCAAACAAGTCTAAAATAAAATTACATAATTCCATAGTGTGGCCATATTGAATTAACGACAAAACACTGCCCCTGTAGAAATTAAGGTCACATGATTGATAGAGAGAATATTAGTCATGCCACTAACTCAATAAATACACATACAAATACCAATTGTAAACTTAAATTGTCTCTATTTGTAAAAGTGGGTTATAAAGTATATAAAAGAAAAGAGGATTGTTTTAATCGTTAACTAGAACGAACATAAAATGCAAAATTTTTCTTGTGTTTTTAAATCGAGATTTACATATATCAATCCATATATAGAAACAAATGGTATTCATCATCAATTTTATTACAAAGTTTACATAACCTTTGATCTCTGGGTACATTTTTATATCTTCCCATTTCAACCTCTAGGTTATGGTCACTAACCCTTAATTTAGAAATTAATTGTCTGGTTTTAAAATTTGATTCTTTTAATAAATAATTTACAATTTTTATCTCAGTCAATCTAGATTGCCAGCATGTTATCTTTTTATCCAAAAAAGTCTCTTGCAACAAAATTTCAGTGATTTGATACCTCAAGCTGACTCATATAATTAAATTATTTTAACGTGTCAACATAATTTCAGTGATTTGATACCTCAAGCTGACTCATATAATAAAATTATTTTAACACGTCAACAAAATTTCAGTGATTTGATACCTCAAGCTGACTCACATAATAAAATTATTCTAACTCGTCAACAAAATTTCAGTGATTTGATACCTCAACAATGCTGAAGCTGACTCATATAATAAAATTATTTTAATGCGTCAACAAAATTTCAGTGATTTGATACCTCAAGTTGACTTATTTAATAAAATTATTTTAACGCGTCAACAAAATTTCAGTGATTTGATACCTCAACAATGCTGAAGCTGACTCATATAATAAAATTTGTTTAACACGTAAACAAAATTTCAGTGATTTGATACCTCAAGCTGACTCATATAATAAAATAAGTTTAACACGTCAACAAAATTTCAGTGATTTGATACCTCAAGCTGACTCATATGATAAAATTATTGTAACGCGTAAACAAAATTTCAGTGATTTGATACCTCAACAATGCTGAAGCTGACTCATAAATAAAAATTATTTAAACACATAAACAAAATTTCAGGCATTTGATACCTCAAGCTGACTCATATGATAAAATTATTTAAACGCGTCAACAAAATTTCAGTGATTTGATACCTCAACAATGCTGAAGCTGACTCATATAATAAAATTAGTTTAACACGTAAACAAAATTTCAGTGATTTGATACCTCAAGCTGACTCATATAATAAAATTATTTTAACACGTCAACAACATTTTAGTGATTTGATACCTCAAGCTGACTCATATGATAAAATTATTTTAACGCGTAAACAAAATTTCAGTGATTTGATACCTCAACAATGCTGAAGCTGACTCATAAATAAAAATTATTTAAACACATAAACAAAATTTTAGTGATTTGATACCTCAAGCTGACTCATATGATCAAATTATTTTAACGCGTAAACAAAATTTCAGTGATTTGATACCTCAACAATGCTGAAGCTGACTCATATAATAAAATTAGTTTAACCATAAACAAAATTTCAGTTATTTGATACCTCAAGCTGACTCATATGATAAAATTATTTTAACATTGTTTAAAGCATCAACAAAATTTCAGTGATTTGATACCTCAACAATGCTGAAGCTGACTCATATAATAAAATTAGTTTAACACGTAAACATAATTTCAGTGATTTGATACCTCAAGCTGACTCATATGATAAAATTATTTTAACCCGTAAACAAAATTTCAGTGATTTGATACCTCAACAATGCTGAAGCTGACTCATATAATAAAATTAGTTTAACACGTAAACATAATTTCAGTGATTTGATACCTCAAGTTGACTTATATGATAAAATTATTTTAACACGTAAACATAATTTCAGTGATTTGATACCTCAAGCTGACTCATATGATAAAATTATTTTAACGCGTAAACAAAATCTCAGTGATTTGATACCTCAACAATGCTGAAGCTGACTCATAAATAAAAATTATTTAAACACATTTATAAACAAAATGTCAGTGATTTGATACCTCAAGCTGACTCATATGATAAAATTATTTTAACGCGTCAACAAAATGTCAGTGATTTGATACCTCAACAATGCTGAAGCTGACTCATATAATAAAATTAGTTTAACACGTAAACATAATTTCAGTGATTTTATACCTCAAGTTGACTTATTTATATGATAAAATTATTTTAACACGTAAACATAATTTCAGTGATTTGATACCTCAAGCTGACTCATATGATAAAATTATTTTAACCCGTAAACAAAATTTCAGTGATTTGATACCTCAACAATGCTGAAGCTGACTCATATAATAACATTAGTTTAACACGTAAACATAATTTCAGTGATTTGATACCTCAGGTTGACTTATATGATAACATTATTTTAACACGTAAACATAATTTCAGTGATTTGATACCTCAAGCTGACTCATATGATAAAATTATTTTAAGGAGTCAACAAAATTTCAGTAATTTGATACCTCAAGCTGACTCAAATAATAAATTGTTTTTTAAAACTGACCATATTCGCTCTTTATTATGTAAATCAATATATACAAAATGATATAGCAGCATAGTAAATCAGCATTATTATATTTTGATGTCAGAATGGATTGCCATTATATAAATTTTGTTGATTGTTGGCATGTCTTGTTTGTATTCAAAATATTGTCTCGCAAAACAAAATTTCAGTAATTTGAAACCTCAGGCTGACCATGCTGACTCATAATAAAATTGATTAAACATGTCAATCAAAACTAACCATATAAGCACTTAATCATGTCTATTATGTAAATCTATATAGCAGCATAGCAAATCAGCAATATTTTGATTCTTTTCTGTTTACGTAATATAAAACGGTCACTGAAGTCAGTATCTGTATCTGTATTTCAAACTTCTGAACATGGATGGGTATGCCGTTCATTCATTTTGGCTATTGTTTGATTGGTGGATCTGCGCATAAATAAGTCATGCATGCTGAGGTGTGCTCATTTAAACCAAGTGGTTCAGGATATTTTTTAAGATTCACCATATCGCTAATCCTGGCTGAGCCGGCTGCTTGAACTTTTCATGCATATAACAATCACTTTTCCATGGTGGTGTCATATATTTTGTTTTATGACGTCAAAATTTTACGGGAAATTTTACATGTCTATTAATGGCAGACAAATAGCGATAAGGTTTATAAAACTAACCCAGTAGTACATCCCCCAACAATGCGACTGACATGAGATATAGAGATACTTTCATGACTTTATAATGAGAAGTTCTCTTCTTGGAAAAGTATACTGTTACATGTAGTATATTATGTCGGTTGGTTGATTTTGTTGGTAGATAAATTTCAAGTGGCAAATATTTCATTCCTGTTCGCATAAGTATTTTTTCGAACGTTCACGGTATCATTTATAATTTATAATGACAAATCTAACACAATTGACGAGATTGTTCATAGTTATACAACACCTTATGTGCAATACATGTAACACTTTACAGTGTACAATTTCCTTTTGAACATTTTCTGGAAAACAGAATCGTGAATCCAAGGCAAACAAACGTGAATTACGAAGGAATATTTATGAAGAGCCTGGGGAACGAAACAACGTTAAAAATGATGTTGATAACCCATGAAATAAAAATAATGTTCCTATGCGCGGATAACCTCTGTACAGACGGCTTCTACTTAAAAAAATCATTTATTTTGATTTATGATAGCTGCAAGTGATAACAAGTGTCCAATCTTATTGCCATTGTTCTCTATAAATAAGAATATGAAAAAATAAAATAATTACTTTAATAAACACATTAAAAATATGTTTTTTTTCGTATTCTTATCTATAATATATATCTAGTCTACCGGGTATAATAATTTGCTACTCTCGAAAAATATTAATTAAGATTATTATTTTTTTTTATGTTTACAATCCGAAAAATTAAAATAAAAAGAACTTCGATTTCCACCAATGAAATGTCGTACACCATTCATTCACACCATTCCCGATTGCACGTTACACGATCACACCATTCCTCATACACCATTACACCATTCCCCTTACACCATACACCATAGCACCATACACCTTACACCATTGCACCATACACCATACACCATTACACCATACACGTTTGTTTGGGAAGTTTACACCATCCAAGGGCTGTATGTAATGGAGAAGATATCATTATACATGTAGCGGAAGGAATGCGAAATTAAATGTTTAAATGAAAAGAATGCAGTCTTCTAAAATGTTATATGTAAATCGAATCATTACTTAACAACAGCTAACTCTGACCGGTTGCTCAATGGTGTGGCTAAGATCATTTGGTTAAAACTAATAATAAAATTTAGAAAACAAAAATATATAAAAGATATAGTAGATTTAATTATTTTATTGACTATTATGCATTTCCTTTGCATAATCTTCATTACACGATTATTTTTTTCTCTTATTATTTCTTTTAAGTATGATCGATGTGTATATCATATCATCGGTTATTGATAATATACGAAATAAAATATAATAGCTCTGTTCACTGTTGCTTTACTCAATGCTTACCGAACATTTATGTGTTAAACAAAGAAAGTACAACATAAGCGTAATTAATACAAAACGAATACAAAAAAAAAAAAAAACACGTTATGTATACCCTAGGTTACCGACATAAGCTCTTTAGAAATACAACTGGGTGGGAAATAATGTAAAAAGGGAAGTCAAGCGGTTATTTGTATTATCAACTATAACAGCAGTGAACAAATTTTCGAAAACAAAAATCAGGCGTCGTTTAGACATGAATTTATAAAACTTTGAATCATATTACAGACAGTCGTATTTACATATAAAATAAGACAATGCTGTATGGTTACCAAGGAGACTCAATAATGCATGCACATGTTGTTGGTAAACATATGTTTTACAAAGAAATCCATCATTCAATCATGTTGAAATGTTGCTTTTGTATTAACAAACGATGAACGTCAAACTGTAAACGCATTTTGATATGAGCGTCACTGATGAGTCTTATGTAAACGAAACGCGCTTCTGGCGTATTAAATTATAATCCTGGTACTTTAGATAACATTTTGCACCACTAGGTCGATGCCACTGCTGGTGGACGTTTCGTCCCCGAGAGTATCACCAGCCCAGTAGTCAGAACTTCGGTGTTGACATGAATATCAATTATATGGTTATTTTTATAAATTTCCTGTGTACAAAACTAAGGATTTTCTGATCCCAGGAGAAGATTAACTTGGCCGTATTTGGCATAACTTTTTGGAATTTTGGGTCTTCAATGCTCTTCAACTTTGTACTGTTTTGGCTTTTCAACTGTTTGATATGAATGTCACTAATGAGTCTTATGTTGACGAAACGCGCGTCTGGCGTATCTAATTATAATCCTGGTACTTTTTATAACTATTTTACACCACTGGGTCGATGCAACTGCTGGTGGACGTTTTGTCCCCGAGGTTATCACCAGCCCAGTAGTCAGCACTTCGATGTTGACATAAATATCAAATATATGGTCATTTTTATAAATTTCCTGTGTACAAAACTTTGAATTTTTCGAAAAACTAAGGATTTTCTGATCCCAGAAGTACATTACCTTAGCTGTATTTGGCGTAACTTTTGGGAATTTTGGGTCCTCAATGCTCTTCAACTTTGTACTGTTTTGGCTTTTCAACTGTTTGATATGAGCGTCACTGATTGGTCTTCTGTATACGAAACACGCGTCTGGTGTAATAAATTATAATCGTGGTACTTTTGATAACTATTTTGCGAGTGCATAGTTTGTTTACGTTTATGTTAACTTTACAAGCGTATGTTAGAAACAAATAATCAAAACATGTGCGTGCTTAGCCGTCTGCATCGTTTGTGTTTATGCTTTGTGTATTGCAATGCCAGATTACTGTAACGTCTTAATGCATTGTGTATTTCAATGCCAGATTACCGTCCCGTCTTAATGCATTGTTTATTTCAATACTCGATTACCGTCACACACTTATTTTACCAAAGAACATTTGTACTTTGAGTTCACACATCACTGCATTCTTTCAGGAGGTTTGTTTCTCTTGATTTTTTTTTATTTTGTCAGATATTCGGAATCCTCTGGTTTTATCCATGTAGTGCCATTAAATAGTTTGTCCACTAACTCCTACTTTTCTTTCAATAATGTGATTACATGTAGTTTAAAATATCATCTTTGAAAATCTTTCAAAATCCTTGTAATTTTCTGATATCTTTTTAAAGAAAAATGGTGCAAATGTTAAGTGTATGTATAATCTAGAGAGAATAATTTCCTGCCAAATTTTAAATGGCTTATATCTCGAAAACTAGCACACAGACCTTTCATTTTTTCCGCATTTTTAGTTTGTTATAAATTACAATCCTGGTACCTTTGATAACTAATTATAATTGATAGTTATTATATACTATAAATTTATAACAGTTTTTTTTAAAAAGCTTGTTATTTTGAAAAAGGGTAGCGAATATCCTTTACTAATTTGATTGATAATTTTTGATATCGTATTATAATCGGTTTACTCGTTATAGTCCGACAGATTGGTGAATCAATTGTGGGTTTGATAATAAAAGCACCAAATTTGGCATGATAGTAAACTTGGGTGTTTCAAAAAATATTTCCAATGGACCCACCTTGCAATTTCAAAATGGCCACCATAAAATATAAAATCAGCATATATTACCTAAATAAAGTCAGTTTCAAAGCCACATGTGGCGTGACAGTATTGCAGGGTGTTTTAAATTTGGGTGTTTCAAAAATATTTCCAATGGACCCACCTTTCAATTTCAAAATGGCGGCTTTTTCCAAGATGGCCACCATAAAATATCAAATCAGCATATATTGCCTAAATAAAGTCAGTTTCAAAGCCACATGTGGCATGACAGTATTGCAGGGTGTTTTAAAAATATAACATATTCAGCCCCCATGTAATTCCAAAATGGCGGATTTTTCCAAGATGGCCGCCATCAAATATAAAAAAAATTAGCATAAATCACCTATATAAGGTCAGTTTCAAGGTCAAATTTGACATGATTGTTGTGAATTAGTTATAATTTCAGTTTAGTATTTTATACTATTTCATTTGCTTAACGTTTTACCGCCGTTTAAACGTAACAATAGGCCCGCAACGTCGTCACTTGCCAACGTCTCTTTGTATATCTTAGACTCTAGTAAAGCATACGAAATATTGAAGACGCTTTTGTGTTTACTCGCCTTTATTGTCGATACATCCAAAACCTTGGTGCCGTGACGGACTTATATTGAACGCGCACCTGCAGATGTTGCATTCAGGAGCTGGACCACTTTTCGTTAATGATAGTTGATAGTTACAAAATCGTATATATGCCTTTTTACATGTGCGTGTATTCGCGCCGTACACCTAGAACTAGTTACAGATATGACAATCGAGTCATTCAAAAAAGTGTTTAGAAAATTCGTAAGTAGGAGAGGAATTCCCAGTACTGTGTATTTTGATAATGCACCAACCTTAGTTTCCGCTTCACATTTTGTGTTTACTCGCCTTTTTATCGATACGTCCAAAACAATGACAGTAGCGCGGGATGTTTAAAAAAAAAGTCCTTCGACCCACTTATCAATTTCAAAATGACGGCTTTTTTTTCCAAATTGGCGGCCATTAAATATCAAAGTCAACAAATATCACTTACACTAGCTCAAATTTGAAATGTAAGTAATGTTGGATGCTTTGAACAGTACTACATATGAAAATGTTGAAAATTCAAAATGGCGAAATGGCCACCGTAATATATCAAATTTAACACATATGAAATGTAACAACACGTTTACATCACGGTATCATCTGAAGATACTGGCGTTATTCCAATATTTAGGCTTACTCGACTCAAACAGTTTTCTGTATAATAAGGTGGAAGAGGAAATAGTAACAATATAAACAAAATGTCAGTATTCTGCTGCTTGGCCTTAAATTAGCATGGCAGCTGCTTACTTCTTCTGTTTAATGACTATTATGGTGCTGCAATTATACAGGGAAACACAACAATCTACTTATATAAGAACGATACGTGAATAAACTGGGCAAACATATAGTTCAGAAAGGAATAATGTAAGCACAAGTCTTTCCAAAATTTCCATATGTAGTATTGTTCAAAGCATCTAACATTACTTACATTTCAAAAGTATTTCCTTAAAAGATATATACATAAGACAAAAAATATAATAAATTATATAGAAATGTATAGGTCGAAGCAGATGATTGTAAAAACATTAAGTATTGTCTGAACATCATTCCATGCATTAAAGTCAAGACAAATGACCACCCGCCTTTATATAACAGTCCGCATTGAATTATGTTAAAGGAAGATAACAGATCTATATCTTCGATTAGACAGTCCATGAATACAATCCATCAATGAATTTATAGTTGTCCCAAACATATATCAATTATCACTTGTGATCAACTTTTTGTTTGTCTGTTCCCAAATCGAAACAATGGAACTGGACAATCATATGTCAGCACACCAAACAGTCATATTGCTTCAGGTGTTCATATAGGAATGGCAAAACTAGAACATTGTGTCATTTAGATAATATAAGGATGTTTGGATTGCTTAAGAACTCGATTTTATGTAAACAACTCTGAAGATATATGCTGCTACAAGAAAAGGAGAATTGTGTATTAGGATTTCTATTAAAATGTTTGGATTGGTTAAGGACCTTACGTATTAAATGACAAGCGTTCGGTTAAGAAAACAGTTTTTTTGTGAAAAGCGGATTCTTTTTAGAGGCTCTCATGCATGCATCATGAAAAAGACATTTTCACGTGTTAGAGTATGTAGAACATATCATAATTTTACTGAGGAACGAGACCCTGGTGAACACTATGTTACTATCACACAATGAAGTAATAAGGAGAAACTCATTCCACTAAACCACTACTGATTAGTAACATTACTTGTACTGGACATTGAGATGTGAGATAGTTAAGAGAATATTCCTTTTGGTGAATATAGGTGAATTGTATTGCTTATTCAGAGGTTTTTAGCATTTTCTCATCATAATCATCCTAGTACCTGTGTGAAATATACTGCGATGTAACTTTACAGTTCAAGTGTTGTAGACGTAAATAATAAAATGGTAAATGTAAATCAAGCCATGAGTTGAGTTACACACTTGTAAAACGAGATAGTTGGTCAATCGGATTGATAATAGTATCGCACAAATAGAGCATCTAGATATATTGTCTTGCTTATGAACGGATAACAATGTACCAGGTCATGCTGTTATGTTCAGTGCTTTTCAAATGTTGTGAGGAGTTATGCAAAGAATAAATAGACTATCCTTGATAATCCTTTATAAAACAGCTGTTTAAATCTGGTGCTGTTAAGTTGATAAAGAGAATGAAGAAGATTCCATGACACTCAAAAAGCATTAGAGAAATAAAACAAGACAATAGTATGGATAAAAAACGCGACAAGACTATCATCGTTCAATAAATATCTGAACCAAAAAATCTAAACATTAGGCACCACGAACCCCCATAAAGCACGGGTTGATCTCACGTACTTAAGAAGGATTAGCTTCCGACATTTAGGCGTTATTTTCTGAATAGCTTAATTCGTCATATCCAGTGTCACTAAATTTAAAACATGTTGGTACAAATGTATATGTAAAAAAGGGACGAAAGATACCAAAGGAACAGTCAAACTCATAAATCTAAAACAAACTGACAACGCCTTGTCATTTAAAAGTATCTAAAATTTTTCAAAATTTTAAGTTTTTAATGAAACGAGGTTCCCTGTGTTTATACGACGAATAAACACTTTCATTGGTTGACAACACAGACATTATCAATAAAAAAAAGAACCAAACATTTACAATATCAACAACACAAGTGCCTTCTTATTATAGTCCGGTGGTTACACGCATACTTCCGACGAATTGTGCACATCCTGCTATAAGCATGCAATTTCGCATAGACCTTTCTCAAGTATTACTCTTTTATTTCAGATAGAGAGGCATTTGAAATAAATGTCTCACTTCCGGTAAAATCCAAAATGGCGAACATCATACTTGAATCAGCCTAATATCGAAGGCTAGTATGTGAAAAGGTTTTATTATCATTCCACTAGCATAATATTTGGGAGAAACCTTTGTTATGCACTACTTTTGATATATAATATCGATTAGATGTCTTCAAAAACCCTCCTTTCGGTTAAAATCCAACATGGCGGACATTGTACTTAAATGAGCTTATGTTTCAGGGAGGCTGATTGAAATATGTTTTAACGTATTGCTACTATCATTAAATTGTGCAGGAACCTTTCTTTTGTGCTTCTGATGGATACAATGTATAAGACATATGTCTTAAAAACCCTTACTTCCGGTAACATCCAAAATGGCGGACATAGAAATATCAATTTATTATTCAAATATTCAACTTTTTTTTAAAATGTAAAGAAAAAGATTTTTTTTTTTTTTGTGCTGGTCATTTGACTTTTGACTTTAAGTTATCCCCCAAAACCACTAATTCTATCATATTGTAAATGTTTAAATATAAAGTTGACACTTCCGGTAAAAATATGACAATAAATTCAAAGATGAGTCCTCAATCCATGTCTTCGATATAGAGTTTTGGAGAGATTGATTAAAACAAAATAAAATCACTATAGTACTAAAATATTTTTAAAATGACTACTACTTGGCCAAGAATACATGTTTATTCACAGTCACCACCACATGAACACAAGGCATTGCACGGGAGACCCGCTTTTTCACATTAACAATGATCGCCGCATCCTTTCTTACATCCACAATGTACAAGCTTCTGTTGAAATGATGAGACCTCAGAAATAGTGTTTTTCAAAGGGATCCTCTTTGTGTCTTCTCCATTCATTAGTGCCTGGACTGGGTAGCATAAGAGCCAATCCCAAGCTCGTCCTTTATTAAGCACCTGCATTAGTACATTGCACGTTTTACATGCTCGAAAAGACTAGACCAAGTTGAGGGAATAGCCTCAATTATAATAAGCCTTCCCTTTTGTGCAAATAGTTATGTTCTTGCTTCGTTAATCATGTAAGCTTCATCTGACAAGTTTGTGCGATCTTACAGTAAAACCCTGGTGATTTAGGCTGATCAATCATCATTCTTTCTGTTAAAGTCACATCTTCAAGTGCCATCAATGTCTCTCACGCAGTCTTTTTTTCCTTTTCAAGCAAAGAGAGAACCGTATCACAACCGGTAAAGGTATTGGCCACAATAAGTGTGTGTGATCACGCATTGCCTAGTGCATTTAAAAGGCCATTGATAGATATTCCAAAGATTTTTGGCTACCCAAACACAATCCATTATTCGTCTGCTCCTATATCACGCAATAGCAAATTGTATTGACAGCATCATCAGTAACGACTGTTAATTATGACTCGTTTAAGTTCGTGTTTCACTGCATCAGGCACATGCACTATGATTGTAGTGTCTGTCTCTTAATGTGAACATGGTGCTACACTTGAAATACATCACGTGGTGGATAAGATAGAACATCCAGAGCATTTGTTGCTACAACTACCATACTCATCAAAGACTTCGTCCACTCTTGTTACAGTTTCAAGGTATTTTATTAAAGTTAGGACATAATTCCCATACTCGTTAGGAAACACCTTGAAACTGTACCAACATTAGATGTAGTCTAGGATGCGAACATAGACAATACTGATATTTTAAAAGCTGCTACAAGAAGCAAGAGCTACATTTAGGGGAAAGGGAATACACAGGTAAATCCGAAGGGGGGGGAGGGGGGGGAGAGTGTAAATCCTCAAAGTTGGCAAAGTTTTCTGAGAGATGACGACAATAAAAAAGAACTTTTTAGTTTTCATTCACAGCAGCTTGCTAAATACAATTTTGAGGAAAAGGTAGTTGTAGCAACAAATGCTCAGGATGTTCAGTGTTAATGATGTTTCAAGTTAAGCACCATGTTTACACAAAGAGACTGAAACTAGAATCAAGATAGATGTGTCTGAAGCAGTGAAACACAGACTTAACTGAGTCATGACTCGAACAGTCGATACTAATGGCATTGCTGAATCGCTATTCCGTGACATAGGGGCAGACAAACTTTGGTTTGCATTTGAAAGTGGTAAAAGCTTAAGATATATATCTATCCATGACCTTTCAAATGCACTAGGCATTAAAAGATAACACGTTTGCGTTGGTGACATTAATGGCGTTTGAAGATGTGACTTTAGCATTTATAATGATGATTGATCAGCCAATATCATCAGATTTGAATTTGATAAATTTAAAGTCATTTAAAACGATACGTGGCTTTGTTGTAAGATCGAAAAAAAACTTATCAGATGGGGTTATCAAAGCATAAAAGATGTGTTTTTGGAAGAGGAAAGACTAATTAGGGCTATTCCCGAGTCTCGGTCTAGTCTTTTTCAGCATGTAAAGCGTGCAATATACCATGGCGGGTGCGAATGAGTAACAAGCGTGGAAAAGGTTCCTATGCTAACTAGTCCAGACGCGTATGAATGACGAAGGAACACATATGATCCATGGAAACCCTTTTGGACAACTACTTGTGAGGCCTCTTCACCTTATCAGGAGCTTTTACATTGTGGGTGTGAGAAACAATACCACAGTCTTTGAAAATGTGGAAAATCAGCTCTCCGATTGTGAAATGCGGCCTAACGAGTATGCTGATTGGGTATTATTTCCTTACCTTTTAGTTAATAAAATACCTTGAAACTGTAAAACGAGAGGATGAAGTCTTGAATGCGTATGTTAGCTATAGCAACAAATGTTCTGGATATTATTTCTTATCCACCACGTGATAAATTTCCAGTTAAGCAACAAGTTCCCATTTAGAGGCAGACACTACAATCATAGTGCATGTGTCTGATGCAGTGAAACACGAACTTAAACGAGTCATGATTCGAACAGTCGTTAATAATGATGCTGTCATTACTGTTTCGCTATTCCGTGACATAGGGGTAGACGAACCATAGATTGTGTTTGGGAGTTCAAAAGACTTTGGATTAATATCTATCAATGACTTTTCAAATGCACAAGGCAATGAGTGATCATACACACTTATTGTTATCCATGCCTTAACCGGTTGTGATATGGTTATCTCTTTGCTTGAAAAGAAAAGAAAAAGACTGAGTGGCAGACATTGATGACATTTGAAGATGTGACTTTAACATAACTAATCAACCTAAATCACCCGGGTTTTACTGTAAGATCGCACAGACTAAACAGATGGGTAAAACATGGTTAACGAAGCAAGAAAACAACTATTAAGGCTTTTTAAGGCTATTCCATCAACTTGGTCTATATAAAAAAGAAGATGTTGTATGATTGCCAATGAGACAACTATCCACAAAAGACCCATATCGCATAGTCAGCTATAAAAGACCCCGATAAGACAATGTAAAACAATTCAACCGAGAAAACTAACGGCCTTATTTATGAAAAAAAATGAACAACATTTCCAGCATGTAAAACATGCAATATACTTAGGTAAGTGTCTAGGGAGACGAGCTTGGAATTGGCTCTTTTGCTACCCAGTCTAAGGGGGGGGGGGGACAAAGAGGATAACTTAAAAAAAAGCTCTTTTTGAGGCCTAATCATTTTATCAGAAGCTTGTACATTGTGGATGTAAGAAAGAATGCCGCGGTCGTTGTTAATGTGGAAAATCCGGTATCCCGTGCACTGCGATGAGTGCATGTGGTGGTGACCGTTATTTTTGGCCGAAAATTGTAGTAATTTTAAAAATGTTTTAGTACGTTAGTGATTTTATTATGTTTTAATCAATCTATCAAGAAATCTACATCGAAGATATGGATTGAGGACTCATCTTTGAAATTTACGCCATAATGTGTTACCGAAAGTGTTAACTTTGATTTTAAACATTTACAACAAAATATAATTAGTGGTTTTGAGAATAACTTAAAGCCAGAAATTTAATGAACAGAAAAAAACCAACATTTTTAAAAAAAGTTGAATATTACAATAAGAAATTGATAATTCTATGTCCGCCATTTTGGGTATTACCGGAAGTAATGGCTTTAAAGACATATGTCTTATAAATTGTATCAATGTGAGCAGCACTAAAGAAAGGTTCCTGCACAATGTTTTGATAGTAGCAATACGTTAAACTCATTTATTACCCTCCCTAAAAAATAAGCTTATTGTAGTACAATGTCCGCCATGTTGGATTTTACCGGAAGTAGGGTTATTAAAGACATCTTATCTATTTAATTTCTCCAAAAGTAGAAAAAAACAAAGGTTTGTACCAAATATTATGAAAGTAGTATGATAAAAACACCTGTTTACACACTACCCTTCGATATTGGGCTGATTTAAGTATGATGTCCGTCATTTTGGATTTAACCGGAAGTGAGACACTTATTTTTTTTCAAATGCCTCCCTATCTGAAATGAAGGAGTAATAGTTGACGAAGGTCAATGCCAAAATGTCATGCTTGTAGCTGGATGTGCACAGTATTTCACAAAGCCGCCGGACTATTAAAACTAGGGTCAATAGTTATCAAACGTACCAGGATTATAATTTAATACGCCAGACGGGCTTTTCATCTACTTTGTGGGGATATTCATTGCAAGTAGAAGATCTGTATTGAGTCGTATTTATTGATAATCTTGATCCACAGTGGAGGAAAAAATAAATAGGTATTTGACAAGAAGAAGTGGAACATAGAAAGTATTATTCGTGACTCAGATGGTACACAGTCAAACAAATCCTAACGTTTGATAATTTTCAATTTATATGATCTTTGACTTTATTGTCTTGAAGCAGCTAACATCGATGTATCATGGAAACATAATCCAAAGAATTGTGTGAACTGCAAATAGCACTTCAAAAAAGAAATGAATATCACAGAGCCTTGTCTTAGTTTTAATTTATTTTCCCTTTTCTGGTGGCCATTTTGAAATAATCCGCCATTTATAAAAAAAGTTTCAAAGTTTAACAAACCGCCAGGACGTACTAGAAACATTTGATAACGTTTTATATGCTTTTAAAAGATTGCATTTGAATATTATTTGCTGTAATTTATATACGGTTGTAATATTTTGACTGATTGACAGCCATCTTGATTTTCAGAGTGCGTCCATAGCTTAAATTGACTACCATATATAAATCTACAACTTTGCAAAGTTTCATGCTTATATCATCAAACCAACAATTCCTCTAAAACAATGCACAAATCAGCTGGACTATTATCTCCTCTTTTAGGGATTGTGATTCATAAAGAGATATGCCACATTAAATACCTTTTCTACAAGCTAACACAACCCATGTATCAGACATGGAAATTTAACTGTCGAATGGAAATATATTTAAAAATGACCTAGAAGGATTGTCAATAGACGCTATATACATTTTAAATGTTTGCCAGGTATGACGAACAACAAGGTTTAAAATACACATTCAAGATACTACCATTTACCATAGTATAATTCAACTATTATACATATAACAAATTACGCATTGATCCCTTCATTGACTCGATTTGAAGACTTGTATTGATATTAATGAATAAGTTCTATCGGTTGAAGTAGGTATATGCTTTTTATGCACTAAGAAAACATATCGTGTTCCGTCTTCTTATCAAAATCATAACGATCTCCAATTCTGGAAGATGATCTCGGATTACATAAATGATTTAGAATTTAGCACCAATGTTAATAAGATAATACGAAAACAAAATTATGAATTTAGAAAAAAAATACATAGATCTTTTGATATAATTAGTTTTTTTTAAAGCCTAATAATCTTTTATAACATTGCATTACACATATATATATTTGATGTTGAAGCATTATAACAAACATGATACCTGGGGTCTGTTGTTCAACTTGTGATTAAACTAATCATATGATTAATTTTTTATCAGTCGTTAAAAGTTAATCGGATGATTAGTAAATGAAATGATTAAATTGCGTTGTTCAACTTATTGTAATCATTGTATTTACTAATCATGCGATTAATTTTTAATCATATGATTAAGTTTGGGTAGTTAGCAAGTGTTTCCCACAATGCATTGTAAATCAGGGCCTATATAACTTCCCGTTTTGCATTAAATTATAACATTCTTCTTTAAAACAGTTTAGGGGTGCCAATAATTATTCAAAAAAATATCTTATAACATGTTCGTATTTTGTAAAGAAGCATATTCACATTTTAGTTTTGTTTCCAGTTCATAATAAAATGTTCTTAAATGGAAAAATAATTTCCGTGAAAACTTTAAAGCCCTGATTTGTTTGCCTGTTTGGTCCCTGTTTACCATGAAATGGTTTAGGGCAGGGTTTCCGCTGGCGGTCGAATTTGCGAAAAAATAATAATTGTGGCGATAAAAATTCGTCATTTGCGAAAGAATTTGGCAAAAGAAATATATAGAACGATTTATTTTCCTCCATCTTGTTTATTTACTTTTTTCGAGTTTCTCGGACTTTACCCGATCAGACAATACTCGGAATTCACCTTGGCCTCATTCAGATTTGGACAGAAAATCAATAATCAGCTAATTGCATTTTATAGCTATCGACAACAAAGGACTAATTAATAAAGGTGTTGATTGAATTCTTTGACAAAATGATATGGTTAAATGGCTTCCGCTAAATGTCACATACAGAATTTATTTACGACTTTGCGACGCACGTCTTTGAAGCAAACTTTTGACGTCTCCTCTCCTTTTAAAGATAGTTTAGAAAAGAAAGCTGTTGTTGTGACGAAAAATTATCAAAAGCAAGAAAAATCTCCGATTCAAAACTTTAATTATCCTTTGACTTTAATATAGGTAATTGATTAGGGATACTACTTTAAAGTCGTTTGAGTGACACGTGTGTTTCAAGCATAGTTTTAGTCTCAACTTTTTCATTTACGATGGTCAAGAAAAGAAAACTGTCGTTATGAAGAAATATATCCAAAAGGTTGGAAACAACCCTTCAAATGAGAGTAGCCCTTCAATGTTATGACTACACATGAAATGAGGGATCAAAATATCATGTGATAAAAGCTTTTGTTTTGTTGTAAAAACCACTTCTTATTACAAAAGGGCACATCAATATTTTTCTTTTAAAGAAACTTTCCCTACGAACTATACTGGTATTATATAATCAAAACATGTCCATTAATTGTGTTGTATTCCAGGACTTATATCGTCTTTATTATTAAAAGTATAGTGGCCCCTCATTTAGAAAAGTTGTTTAAAATACAATGAATATTTTCCCCTTTTATGTTAAAAACAAAATCTATTGTTTTAAAGTAAATGTTTAGTGTTTATTCATTAAATGTAGACTCTAAAATAAGTTTGACAGAATAATCATAGACACAATGGGGCAAAATCACCTTCTTTAAGGGAAAAGGGGGGGGGGGTAAGAAAAAAAGGTAAATTTTAAACGAAAAATATAGTTATGTTACTTGGCGAAAAAAATAATAAAGTGGCGAAAAATATATTATTTTGGCGAAAGAGGTGGCGAAAAAAAAATTGACCCAGGGGAAACCCTGGTTTAGGGTACATTTTGTAATAATCAAAATTTGTATTGCACTTAATATATAGAATATTTTTATCATGCAGCATGTTGTTGTTCTTACTCAGAAATGTGGTAGAGTGTTTAGCATTAATATTTATTTTCTTTTAGAATAATTAATATTAATTAGTAGTTTTATTATATGTTTATTAAGAGTTTATCAATTCTTTTATTCTCTTATATCTTAGTACAGTTCTACTCTATTTTTCTGGTCGTTATGCACAGGCCATACCAACACGCAACCAGACTGCAAAGATAACTGCAGAAGCATTGCTCAACAACTTCATCGTGCATTATGGTTTACCTAACAGAATTCACTCAGATCAGGGTCCATCCTTTGAAAGTAACATCATTTAGGAACTTTGCCGTCTTACAGGAATAAAGAAGTCTAGAACCACACCATACCATCCGATGGGCAACGGCATGACTGAGAGATTTAACCGAACATTACTGTCAATGCTTGGAACTTTACAGCCAAAAGACAAGACAAACAAGAGAAATCGTACGTAGCTCCGTTAGTGCATGCATACAACTGCACTCGTCACGAAGCAACAGGACAATCACCTTACTTTCTGATGTTTGGCCGACAACCAAAGCTTCCCATTGATTTAGCATGTGGACTTGTAAAGGACAAAGATAGAAATAAAGGCAACAGTAGTATACCGCTGTTCAAAACTCATAAATCCATGGACAAAAAACAAAATCGGGGTAACAAACTAAAACCGAGGGAAACGCATTAAATATAAGAGGAGAACCACAAACTAAATACATCCAAGAATTGAAGAACATACTAGTGGATGCATACAAGCTTGCTTCAGAATCAGCAAAGAAGGCACATGAGAAACAGAAAGAACATTACGATTTGAAAGTAAGAGGATCAGTCGTAGAAAAATTGATTGATTGTTGGTTGCTTAACGTCCAGTGGTAAATATTTCATGAATATTCAGGACGAGAACAAGTTCACAATAAATTCTATAGGTAGGTCTTGAAATAATAGAGGACATCTGGGGTGAATGGTCGGGGAAATTTGGACTGCCACTGGAAAATGAGGGTATATTGGATAGGGACAGAAATTTTGCCTTGCAGCAGGCCACCATACCCCTCGAAGAGTTGTTGCAAGGGTTCTTAACGTGCAAAGAGTGTGGCACTCTAGCTCCTTACACGAGGCATCGGATTTAACGTCCCCAATCTGACCGGACGTGACTGCGAACTTGATACATCCCGCACAACCAAACGGACGCCCCACCGTTCGGCAAGCGTTTTACTGCCGGTTGGAAGAAGACCAATTGACCATATTTCTATTCCCCAGTCACCCTTGGGTCAGTTGAGAAATATGAGACATATCATTCATGTCATTGACTCAGTCTTTTTTTTACTAAAACACTAACATAAAACACTTGCGGTAGAACATGTTTAAAAACTCCCGTGTAAAGATAAAAACCGTAAGGTCCGAGCTATCTGTGGGACGAATTTACCCATTATAATTTACCTGCGTAAACTGTTAGGTCAAGGGCGCTTCTGAATGTGCTAATATTTAAACTTCGAAAAATGGGGAAATTAGCAAAGACTTGCTTCCAATATCACCTATGGCCTGTACATTAATGCTATGGTAACATTTATTATTTATAAAGCTGTTTTGCGTAATATTTTATTAAATGATTCCGCACAATAATGTGGCCGTCGTTCAATCAACACCGTCACTGAGTGGTAAAATACAAACGGGAATCTGCCGAAATGTGCAGTTTCATTCTGTTATCAAATGACCATTGAATGAGTGCTGAGTGCGTCCGATCCTTCGCCCCATCTTGTCAAATCTCTTTCCAATTTATGTTTCAACTCAACTCCTAGCAAATATATTGTGTTTCTTTCAAATATTAATTAAAGCTCTTACATAGCTGAAATCTCTTTCCAGGAGCTTAGTATATCTTAAACATCTCATATTTCGAGGATAAGCTTATTTTTGCATTGGTACAGCAGCCATCTTGGATACTTTGATCATATGATTAAAATTTAATACAACTCAAAGAGGTGGATTAAGTTAAACGACAGTTTTAGCCTTTTTAACGCAGCGTTAAAATTAACGAGAAGTTGAACAACACACAAAGCATATGATTAATTTTAATCGAATGATTAAGAAATTTTAACGACGCGTTAGCACTAACGACAAGTTGAACAACAGACCTCTGATATTTTTCAATAGAAA
Organism: Mytilus edulis; assembly: GCF_963676685.1. Taxonomy (NCBI): domain Eukaryota; kingdom Metazoa; phylum Mollusca; class Bivalvia; order Mytilida; family Mytilidae; genus Mytilus; species Mytilus edulis. The sequence goes on from NC_092356.1 coordinate 6,157,586, forward strand.
ACTGACAGACCATGCAAATTGTATTTACACTTAAGTTTGAAGTTTGGTTTTTAACATAAATCTAAATTAAAATTGTAAAAATATATCTTAACAACTGGAAATAAAGTATTGCATTTATCATCACATATTTTTCATTTAGTGAATTGTTATTTAATATAACTTCAATTTTAAAACAACGGATTCGACAATAGATGTTTAAAAAGATATTTTGTGATTCATTCAGACGAACCTCTATATTTATAATTGTATTATGTATCTTACATTGCGATTGATTTAAAATAACTCGTTGTATTTTAAATCAAAAATGTTAACATGATACCTTATATTTTCAATAGAAAACTTCTAGGCCATGCAAATGAACTTTGAACTAAAAGTTGATAGTAACAAAAAACTTTTGAATGAATGCATAAGGAATAATACTATTCATCTAAAATCCCAACAAAAGAGTAATGAACTCTCATGTTGAAAGCAGATCATGTTCTGGTTTGTATGAGGGTTTGGATGGGGTTAAACGATTAAAGAATAATGGCCTTAAAAAATGAAGATTGGAGAATAACAGGCACAAACATGAAGATTAAAGAAATGCGTGGTACAATTTTTTGAAGATTAGAGAAAGAAAGGGGTTAATTTTTGTAAGATTAGAGAAAAAAGGGGTGAAAATTAAATGTTTACAGAATAACAGACCCCCCCCCCCCCCCAAATCCAGACTCTCTTGTATAACCTAAATGCATTTCTTTTTTGAAAATGTGTTTAAAACTACCCCGAGAAGGCTACCGATGTTTTACATAAGTGGATGTTTGTTTGAAAATAGGTCGTAACGTTGACGACCCGAATTAAAGTCGGCTGACAATTAAACGTCAATCTGACGTTAGAGAAACTTTGGTTTTGGTCGCAATCTTATACAACATTCATTCTGGCGTATATACTAAATTTAGTCCTGGTATCCATGATGAGTTTATTTACAGCCACTGGGTCGATGCCACTGCTGGTGGAGATTTATTTCCCAGGGTATCACAAGCCAAGCAGTCAGCAATTTTTGTGCTGACATGAATTGTCATTGATATGGTTATTTTTATAAATTTACTGTTTACAATTTTTTGATTTTTTTGAAATACTAAGGCTTTTCTACCTCAGGCATAGATTATCTTAACTGTATTTGGCAAAACTTTTAGGAATTTTGGTCCTCAATGCTCTTCAACTTCGTACTTAATTTGGCCTTTTTAACTTTTTTGGATTCGAGCGTCACTGATGAGTCTTTTGTAGACGAAACGTGCGTCTGGCGTATATACTAAATTTAGTCCTGGTATATATGATGAGTTTAGTTACAACCACTGGGTCGCTGCCACTGCTGTTGGAGATTTATTTCCCCGAGGGTATCACAAGCCAAGCAGTCAGCAATTTTTGTGCTGACATGAATTGTCATTGATATGGTTATTTTTATAAATTTACTGTTTACAAATTTTTGTTTTTTTTTGAAATACTAAGGCTTTTCTACATCAGGCATAGATTATCTTAGCTGTATTTGGCAACACTTTTATGAATTTTGGTCCTCAATGCTCCTCAACTTCGTACTTAATTTGGCCTTTTTAACTTTTTTGGATTCGAGCGTCACTGATGAGTCTTTTGTAGACGAAACGTGCGTCTGGCGTATATACTAAATTTAGTCCTGGTAACTATGATGAGTTTATTTACAACCACTGGGTCGCTGCCACTGCTGGTGGAGATTTATTTCCCCGAGGGTATCACAAGCCCAGCAGTCAGCACTTTTTGTGCTGACATGAATTGTCATTGATATGGTTATATTTATAAATTTACTGTTTACAAATTTTTGAATTTTTTGAAATACTAAGGTTTTTCTACCTCAGGCATAGATTACCTTAGCTGTATTTGGCAAAACTTTTAGGAATTTTGGTCCTCAATGCTCTTCAACTTCGTACTTAATTTGGCCTTTTTAACTTTTTTGGATTCGAGCGTCACTGATGAGTCTTTTGTAGATGAAAAGCGCGTCTGGCGTATATACTAAATTTAGACCTGGTATCTATGATGAGTTTATTTACAACCACTGGGTCGATGCCACTGCTGGTGGAGATTTATTTTCCCGAGGGTACCACAAGCCCAGTAGTCAGCACTTTTTGTGCTGACATGATTTGTCATTGATATGGTTATATTTATAAATTTACTGTTTACAAATTTTTGAATTTTTTGAAATACTAAGGTTTTTCTACCTCAGGCATAGATTACCTTAGCTGTATTTGGCAAAACTTTTAGGAATTTTGGTCCTCAATGCTCTTCAACTTCGTACTTAATTTGGCCTTTTTAACTTTTTTGGATTCGAGCGTCACTGATGAGTCTTTTGTAGATGAAAAGCGCGTCTGGCGTATATACTAAATTTAGTCCTGGTATCTATGATGAGTTGATTTACAACCACTGGGTCGATGCCACTGCTGGTGGAGATTTATTTTCCCGAGGGTACCACAAGCCCAGTAGTCAGCAATTTTTGTGCTGACATGATTTGTCATTGATATGGTTATATTTATAAATTTACTGTTTACAAATTTTTGAATTTTTTGAAATACTAAGGCTTTTCTACCTCAGGCATAGATTACCTTAGCTGTATTTGGCAAAACTTTTAGGAATTTTGGTCCTCAATGCTCTTCAACTTCGTACTTAATTTGGCCTTTTTAACTTTTTTGGATTCGAGCGTCACTGATGAGTCTTTTGTAGACGAAACGCGCGTCTGGCGTATATACTAAATTTAGTCCTGTTATCTATGCTGAGTTTATATACAACGCAAACACAATTTTGGATGCTATATGTCGGTCGGTATCTTGACCTACAATTGCTTACATTTTACTCATTTTGACTTGAATGGGGAGTTTTCTCAATGACCCCATACAATTAGGGTACACTCATGATAGACTCAAGAAAACAGTTCTCAGACATCATTGCTGTTTCAATATGAATACCGGCTGTTTTATGTTTTGGTTTTGTATAATGATTAGATAATCAAAAGATAAACCCGGTAACAGATAGGGCAGTCATATATAACGACAAACAATAGACATTCAACACTGAAAACTAAAAAAAAATGAGAAACAATAGATCCCGAGAAAACATGGGCGACGTGAAAGGATGAACATAATCTGGTTTTTTTTGTAAGAAAGTTGCTGTAAAAACAATTTATTGATATGAAGACATGTTTTTTTATTCATTTTCATTGCCAACGTGGGCATTTGCCTCATTTACATCAATGTAGAAAAGGCCCTGTTCAAAGTGAGATCAATGTTCATGAGACAATAAACCTCAAGTGAAATAAAATCCTTTTTCGGACGTTTCAAAAACATGAATTTTTATATAGTTTTAAAAATATATTATTTAAATGTATGGAAAGTTTTTCGCGAAAACAAATATGAAAAAAGACGAATTTTGGTAGAATATGGTGCCATCTTATACCTTAAAACATACATTTATAAAATGGGTTAAAAGACTTGTCGAGTTCTTTATTTTCAATAAATTATAGGTCATGTTATTTATTTTCCAACTACCACAGAACATGCCGTTCATTTTTTTATCAAGGCTAAGTTATTTATTTTTTAAATCATCCTACCCTCAACCCCAAACACCGAATATCAAATGGTTGTTCTCTTACTATTAACATATTCGGAGGTGGAACTGTTCGACATACGAAAGTATGGTTACCCTATATAGGGTGTACATATCATGAGATGAAGAAGAAGGTACCATTTGTCTGAAATTTTCGGATTTGTAATTTTATCTGTTGGTGCTTAATAGTTATCAAAGATACCAGGATTATAATTTAGTACGCCAGACGCGCGTTTCGTCTACATACGATTCATCAGTGACGCTCATATCAAAATAATTATAAAGCCAAACAAGTACAACAGCATTGAGGATCCAAAATTCCAAAAAGTTGTGCCAAATACGGCCAAGGTAATCGATGCCGGGGATAAGAAAATCCTTAGTTTTTCAACAAATTCAAAATTGGGTAAACAGGAAATTAATAAAAATGACCACAATATTGATATTCATGTCAACACCGGTGTGCTGACTACTCGGGGACGAAACGTCCACCAGCAGTGGCATCGACCCAGTGGTGTAAATAGTTATCAAATGTACCAGGATTATAATTGAGCACGCCAGACGCGCGTTTCGTCTACTTACGTACTACAATCAGAATTTTTTATGACTCCATCCAACAGTCTTTAAAGATCAATTTCTCAAAAATAGTCAAGGGATTTTCAAAATCTTTAATTTATCAAAAAGCTAAAATATTTTTTTCCTAATCTCTGGTTTAAATTTATTTTTTGTATGATTTATCTCAAAATACAGCTCATAAATTGCACAAAAGTGGTCTTCCAACTTGAATATAAATGGCATATTTCAGAACAAATGGTAGTAAACATTTGTTTCGGTCCGTTGATCAACCATACACAAGCAACAACATATGTCTCAGATTTTTTTTATATATGCCTCCACTAAGAAGATATTTTGGCTTAACGGCTTGGTTCCAAATCTCATTTCACATTTCATCTTTGGTAGATAGATAGTTTACAATGGAGACCTATACATTCATTTAGAAACAAATTATTAAAATACTGGAACATGGTGTTGTAGAAAATACTCATTTTAAAATCATATATCTAATTTAAATTTTCTTTTTTTCATTTTTTTCTAACAATTTTCATGAGAGAAATGACATAAAATCATAGTTGTTGCCTTAGAACCCCTACCAATGCAACATAAATACAAAATTCCATTTGGATCACACCAGGAGTGTTCTGATATCATTATTTTATCAATAAAAATACACTATTTGTTTCTTTGATGCTCTCACTAGTAGCCAGATTAAAGTCTGAAATGGTCATTTTGGTCAGATCAAGTCTTGATCGACTTAATTTACCGCTAGAGAAAAACATTAAGACTTTTCAGATTTTAAAACACTGTTCAGATATGTTGTATTTAGTCCGTTCAGTCATGTCAAGTTAATCAAGATGGAAGGCTCTAGCGTTAAATCAAGTCTGTTAAGACTGTTTTGGACAAATTTAGTTCAAAACTTTCAGATCGGGTTGAGATTCGTTTAGTGTGTCAGAATGATATTAGGAGTTCATGTGGATGATACATTGTATTATAAATGCTAGAATAAAAAACGTACATTATTTTTAATTATTAAAATTATTCGTTGACTTTTATATTTTTGTTGCAGTTTTTTAGAATATATACATACAGTTTTGTTAGTTTGTTTTGTTGGAGAAATAAATTATTCTCCAATAACTGTAACAGTTTCTGATTGTATTTATTTTTTTTATTTTCTGGTGTTAATTTATGTATTTGTTTACTTATTCTTTGAAAAAAGTAATTGCAAATTTCAAACGTAACACTAACAAAAGAGTGACAACAACATCTTATAAATTTTATACGTCCAAATCACGTTTCTGGATTTTACATCAGGAACGATCAACGCAAAATACAAATGTAAGATCATTTATATAGTGAATTTCGTTATCCTCTTAAGGCCCCATCAGGGAACCATGTCTCCGTTTGAACTTAGCTTCTGAAACTGCTTTTATGCCATGAAGTGAGAGTGTTAAAACTATAAATAACATACCATCGGAAAGAAAAGGATTTCGATGGGGTTTTACAGAATAGGGAATGATCGGCTATAAATATGAATAATAGAGAAAAGGGAACAAAAAAATATAAAAACAGCGAATCATAAGGTGCTTAAATATAAAGAATTGATAATGATAGACAAAAAGTATACAGCTTAAACATTAAAGAATACATAAATGAAGGACCCCCTCCAGATCCTCATAGATTAAAACAATATAACCTAATTTTAAGTTCAGCATCGAGTATATGTCTCAATACATCTGGTTGTAAATGCGCTTATCCTTTCTTTCATTTGAATACAAAAATTATTTAATATAAAATATGTATTTATTTGTTTGTTCAGATTGCACTATTATAAATAATTTTTTTTTTGTTTTCTTCCAATAAACTGTAAAAGTAACGCATGTATGCGTTAATATTCCGTCTATAAAGATGTAGTTCGATGGCACGTGCTAATAATCTAAAGGTAATAAAATCAACGATCCATAAAATAACGTGGCAATTACAATGGCTATTTCACAGTTATATCATACGTTCACCCGTCATGGTATCATAAATGTACCTCCGTATGTAAAGTATAAGGTTCTAAATCAGTTTTTGATACCTTCTTTCTAACACTATTGACGACTTTGTTCAAACTACATGCACATATCACAAACCGCAAATTTAGTATACTTAAAAAGATATACAATATTGAAAATGCATTTTTTCCCTATCAAAAATGTATGGTCTTGTATTTGTAACTCTAAGTGTTTTAGGTGTTTACCTAAAATGTATTGAATATGTAAAAGTTTAGATTTTTTCTCAAATATTTGCCAGAAGATTAGATTTTTTCAGAACAATTAGATAGCAAGTCCACGACATAGATATCTATCAAGTTGGATGTAGAAAATGCATAACCTCCGATTTTTTTTACCACCGACGGAGAACATATCAATCTATTAGTTCAGTGTCTGCGCTTCATTTATGTAACTGAAGAAAAAGTTCCAAAAATGGGTAACAATTGTATCGAAAAGAGAAAATCGAGTGCACCTTTTTATGTTAGGGCGTGTTTGAGGTGTATATTTTGTCTTTAAAACGTACAAAGCAAGAGTATTTGATATATCATCTCGCTTCAGATTCTATCATTTTTATATATATAAAGCTATAGCTTGACTATGACATAAAAAAATCACAGTACGAAAAGATGAAATATATTGGTCAAGTGAAATACCTGAATTACAAAAACAGAGTAGGTGTGTTCGAATAGCTATTTTTTTACTAAAAGTACTTGACGAGTCTTTTAAGTTGGATGATGAAAATGCACATCTTCGAAAAAATATAATTGTTAATGTGTGATAACTAGGGTTTATAATCTTCAACCACAGAACATTTTTAGTCTGCCCTTCCACAAAATATTTAATTAGACTTTTTTTAAATGTTTAAGAATTTTCGAAAATTCCACCTAACAATCGATCAGACAATAGTTTTAAGTTGAATCCATGCAGACAAGACCATTAACTGATGCTCATTAGCTAGTAGATACATTTGTCTTTAAAAATACAACTGACATATAAGGATCGTAATGGTGCAATGTGGATAAATTTATCGGTTTTCAAGAGCAAAATTGTCAGCGCGTCATCCCTACAATGGCTTCCATTTCTATGATTGTGAAAATGGACTGGTGTCATGGGGAGATAATTTTGACGAAGTAGAATCCTGAATGGGATTGCATACAAAATCTGTGATATTATTTTGAAATTTATTTCAAATAGTTACAGTAAGCATAGTAAGTACTAACCTCACTGAAAGCTGATTTTATTTCACTATTGATTGTGTATATATGGGAAAGTCATCTTCCCATTACACTAAATAGATTCCGTATGAATTTTTTTCCAGTCAAGGCTTTGCTGTTTTTATTTTAAACTGATAAATCGCATTTAAGTTGTTCTCATTTCACTTTTTCTTGTAAGTGAGAGGTTTAGATAGATTTAAAACCAGGTTCAATCTACCATTTTCTTCATTAGGAAAATACCTGTATCAAGTTAGGAATATGACAGTTGTTATCCATTCGTTTGAAATGTTTGAGCTTTAGATTTTGCCATTTGATTAGGGACTTTCTGTTTTGAATTTTCCTCGGAGTTCAGTATTTTTGTGATTTTATTTTTTTGTAAACAGTGTATTGAAAATAGAATAACATTTAAGACTAATAGAAGTATAAGGTTGATTTTATATTCAGAAATATGAAGTGCGTAAGAAGGAAAGTTGATAATAATGTGTCTTTTGATTTAACAAAACCAATAGAAAACGTGAATGGAAACAAAAGAAAAATGAATGAAGGGACAAATCATTTGAACAATGAAAGATCAATTCATTTAAACAAATGAAATCACACGAGTGAGAAGACAATAACATATCATTATTTTAAATCTTTTATTTTTTTTTGTTTAAGAGGGAGACTTTATAAGTTAATGTGTCTTTTGATTCAACAAAACCAATAATGGAACCTAAAACAAACCAAAGGAAAATTAACAATTCGTTTAAACAATGAAATTACACGAGTAAAAAGTTTAAAGACAATAAATGACAGATTTTAAAAAGGATAAAACAAAGATCAAATATCTAATTTACTATTCCGAAATAAGGTCGGACCGATTTAAAAATCGTTCAGCGCAAAAAGTATAATATCTTCCACATAAAAACAAAAAGTTATTTTTATTATAAAAGAAACATTTCATTTGGAATATATATTGAGGAACTCAAATTTCTTGTATGCAAACTGAAAGGTTTTGTGTTATTTAAAGACAAACAAAATGTATGATAATCGTAAGACATGCTTAATATTTTTATTTCGTGGCGGTATCATTGAGCAGTACCCACACTTCCTCGGTCCATTATTCAAGCGAAAGGACCGTAAGAGTTATGTTTGAGGTCAACACACGATAATTCTTAAAAAACACGTGTTTCAATTTATTTCTGCATTTCTAAAAGCAAATAATTTAAAGTGAATATTGTTAAGATATTTTGGAAATAAGTTTTAGAAGTTACAATAAATACTCAATGCAATTTACTGAAATCGTGTTTTCTTTAAGTATAATTAACATATGTATGTATATGAAATTCGTCTTTTTCTTCCAATAGATGTATGTTGTGAATACATTTTTTTCTCATTTATTATTTTGCTGTTTTCGTTTTCAACAAACTGATTGAACTAATTTCATTTGTTACCATTTTACTTAAACTTGTACACAGTGTATTGAAAAAAAATAAAAAAACGATTAGGTAAAAGGTTTATTGCATCAACAGAAATACTTAAGTGTGAAATATCAACAGATTTGTTTAACATATCAGTATTCTAATTCTTTTATTTATTTATTAAAAAAAAGAGATATAATAAGTTAAGTTGTCGTTCCTTATTCAACAAAACCAATTAAAAAACGTGAAACGAACCAAAGGAAAATAACAATTTGTTAAAACAATGAAATCAAACGAGTAGGAAGTTTGAATACAATTATTGACTAATTTAAAAATAAAAATAAAACGAAGATCACATATCTGTGCTATTCTTAAGTAGTATGAACAGAACGATTCAAAAATGTTCAATGAAGAAATATTAAATCGTACAAGTCAAATAAGAACATTACATTGTTACGTATACAGGAAATATTTCATTCAAAAACAATTGTGAAGGGACATTACTTACTGATTTTCAAACTGAAAGGTTGTAGGTAATTTGAAAAAAAACCAGTATTTCAAAGTAGTGTAACTAGCATTTACGAAAAGACAATCGTGTGAATACAAAAGAGGGACGAAAGATACCAAAGGGACAGTCAAACTCAGAAATATAAAAAAAAAAAACTGACAACGCCATGGCTAAAAATGAAAAAGACAAACAGACAAACAATAGTACACATGACACAACATAGAAAACTAAAGAATTAAACAGTTACACGTAGCTGAATCGAATGTGTGTGGAATTGGTTTTAACGACGAACAAGTCACTCATATTATGTTTCAACGTTAAGCTGTCCCTTGTGTATGTTCATAAAAAAAATAAAAATAAGAAATACCGCAGGGTCAATAAAGAAATCTTACATCACAAAACCACAGTAAAATTATTACAAAATGAAGAGACAAAAGAAAATGAATAACGAAAAGAAATACTAAAACACACACTAAGGTGCTCAGGAGAATTAGGTTTCTAAAGTTAAATTCCCATCATTTCTTGTTTGACTTTAAAAAAAAAACACACACTGTACAACAGATTAACCATTATATTTAACATCCAACAAATGTTTAATATATGTTTGCCACCTGACGCGAGACGAGCATTATTCAACCAACTCTTTTAATTGATTACCAGTATCATCCACGTGTCTCACAAATTTCACTCTTCAAAAAGGTAAGTACCATTTGAATAAAAGCGTTATATTAATCAAAAAGTTTAAATGTGTTTTCGTAGTCAAGAAGGTCACTGGATGTACAAATCAAGGCGATTAAATTCATTTTTACACGGACGTCTATGTAAAACCTGTTATAGATATTATCTAAATTCGAAATTAAGAATTTTAAATTATCAAAAACATTTTGGGTTTAAATCAACATAATGAAAGAATGTATAATTCGTTATTATCACTGATCAAATTCATAATAACAAATATGTTCAATACGTTACACAGTTTTTTTTTGTAATTTGTGATCACGGATAAACTTCGTTATTAGATTCGTTACGATGAATTGCATCAACAAATCTGTGATAACGAATTCAATCCATGTTCACGAACCTGAAACAATCTATATCATAGATTTCTTATCTCAAAATCGATGAGAAGTTTTTTTTTCTTAAATTACAATAAGTACTCACCTCACTGAAATCTGATATTTTTTCACTTTTGTTTATGCACATATAAGGACTTCATCTCTTCAAAACATGTATACCGTGAATAATCAAGTCTTTGCTGTTTTTATTTTAAACTGATAAAATCTCATTCAACTTGTTCTAAATTTACTTTATCTTGTAAACAGTGTTTCGAAAAAGTATTAAAGACAAATAGAAGTAAAAGGTTGGTTTTATATACAGAAATATTAAATGTGATATTTTTACCGGTTTGTTTAACATATTGTTGTATTAAATGTTTTATTTCTTTTGTTTTAGAAACAAAGTTAATAAAAAGTTGATTAAAGAAAACCAATAGAAAGCGTGAAAGGAACCAACGCAAAATTAATGAAGCAACAATTTATTAAAACATTTAAATCACATTGAGTTAGACTTGACTGATTTAAAAAAGAATAAAACAAAGACTATATATATATATATATATGACGCCCGTCAAGCAAAAACCACCCTTATCGCATTTGACGTAGTTATTGGTAGTCAACGCTAGAATGTAACGTACAACAAACCGATAAATTGCACGTTGAAATTGAGATATTTTTTTTTTAAACATAGCGTTATCCATGCGAACTGAATAGTATATTCTTATATAACATTTAAATACTTCTGTAAAATAATGCAGTATTCACGATTTAAAATTTAATTTTGTGATAAATTTCTATTAAAACGTTTCAAATGTTTGTTTTGACATACGCTGTATATTCTTATTGTCTTGAGAGGAATGATTTATAAACAATATATAATAAAATCCCACACATCACCAAGTCTCATTATGACATAGTACCATGATATGTTATGATCCACGTATTAACCTTCTACAATATATAAACAATACCAATGTTGTGTATAAAAAAAACCACTTAAATATTTTTTAAAAACCACTAAAAGTTTTTTTTCGCAGCTAGATTTCTTTTATACTTTTAATACGGCAAGTTATTGTATGAAGAACCTAAGCAAATGATTTAATATTCGGCGCAACATTATGCATGCCAAATGCGGAAAATCTTGCATGGTGAATCACACGAGAGAGTTTGCTTACAAGAAATTCAGTACGACAGAGAAGAAAGTCTGTCTGAAATTTTTCGTCTTTTATTTTGCCACGCTTTAATCCGCAATATTTACTACTGAACATAAAACAATAAACCAATTTGTTCAAATGAAAACATTCTATGAGTATTTTATCAGAAAATGTATCAAACAAGAATGTGTCCCAAATACACGGATGCCCAACTCGAACTATCATTTTCTATGTTCAGTGGACCGTGAAAATTGGATAAAAACTCTAATTTGGCATTGAAATTAAAAAGATCATATCATAGGGAACATGTGTACTAAGTTTCAAGTTGATTGGACTTCAACTTCATCAAAAACTACCTTGACCAAAAACGTTAACCTGAACTGGGACGAACGAACGAACGGACCCACAGACCAGAAAACATAATGCCCTCTACTATCGTAGGTGGGGCATAAAAATTTGCAATGCGTTTAAAACTGTTAGTATGAAACAAATATCAGTTCAAATGTATATCACTCACTTTAAAAAAAAGTGGGGGTATACTGTTTAACCTCTGTCTGTCCGTTAGTCAATCCATCCGTCAGTCCGTCCGTCCGTCCGTTCGTCCCATGAATATTTTCGTCGCATACATTACAAGGATTTCTGAAATTTGGTTTCAGGGTTTATATAATTCAGTTATATCGTGCGGTGCGTTTTTAGATTCATCACTCAACAACTTCCTGTTTACCGAAATATTTCGGCGGGGTTATCATCAGTTAGCATTAGCTCAATGCTTAAGAAGTTAAATCTCCTACTAAAATCGCCAAAATCGGCTTTAGAGGTCCTGGACACTCATCTTCTAAGTGGAAAGGGGATTGAATTAACTCGGCTCATACGGCACAAAAACTATAATAAAACTACAAATCGGTTCTTTGGCCAGGATGTTGTCTTTTTGACAGATTCTGCATTTCCTTTCTCAATTTTGTTCAGGACAAGTTTTATCTTAATTCTTGTTTTACAAAAAGTAAACAAAATAAAGGTGTTCTGCTTCCATTCGAAAACAAATCTTTTAATCTTTTATTCTTAAATGGTCTGTGTGGTAGGCCATGAAGAAACACACAACAAAGAAAGGAAGAAAAATCATCAGTAATCATTATAAAATAAGAATGCTAGAGGCTTGAGCTAATTCGAAAGATTTTGAATGCATACACGAGATTGTTTAAGCTGGTTAATCATTTTTACAATGTTGTCAAATATATGAATACTATTCAATGGTCAGAGTTCAATTTCTTTTGTATCAATTTTCTTTGATTTTGAATACAATGAGATGCAGGATATTGTTTGACTTAAATTGAGTTGTTAACTTGATTGAAATAAATATGCAACTCTAGTACAAAAGGTTATACAACGACGAGAAGACAATTTTCAAATTGATGTTTTTGACTTAATGATCAAAGTCACTGACTGTATCACCCGTCGTGTAAATCTCTAAATTCACGGATAGATAAGGTTAACAATCCGATAATAAACTTTCAATGGAATTCTTTAACGCCATGTAAAATCAGAAACAGAAACAAATGCAATTTTGCAATGTTGCGTTAATTTTCAAAAAAAGATGATGCTGGATATATCACAATGATCTATAAACATGCGACAAGGACTAATGCATGGAGGCAGCGCAAGCTGAAAAAAAAACATATACATAGATCACATCAAATAATCATGTTGTTCTTCATATTTTTTTCAATCTTGAAATGTCATACTTTAGATGTTAGAAAACAATCTATTTTACTTTTGCATAATATTGAAATTTTCAAGTTACTTCGAATCAAATTTCTCTGATAAGGGATATCCATGCGAAACCTATTATAATTATAGTAATACATAAAAATAATTGATATTTATTACGAACACTGTCAGATTGAAATTTCGCACTTGAGATATATTTTTAATGTTATTTAATAAAGTTTTCAAATGTTATTTTTCGTTTAAATCATTTTTAGTTTAACGTGCATTTTAGTTTGTTTTGTAAACATTGACATGCATATATTTATTGCAAGAAATATATATGAAACGGATGAAATTGCACACGCAGCTGCAGTTCTCATTTAACGATAACATTGAAGATAATGCATGTAGAAATGAACTATCCAAAGAAGGCAAAGATATGTATTTATTGGGTAAATTAAAATAAAAAGGCGTAGATAAATCCCGTTCTAGCTACGGACAGCGAAAGCGAACAAACTTTTACATAAACTTTTGACGACAGGTAAGTTTGTCGAGATGTATTTCTGTTACCTATAGTATTCGAGAGTCCCGTTTAAAATATTTGATTAAACACACCAACAGTAAAAAAAATACCAAGAAAATATCAATACTTTAATAGACGTCCAGAAAATACATTTTCATTTGAGGGAATTTCAAATATGGTACAATATTTGTAAAATTATGCTAGTCTGCATGGTTTACCACAAACAGCACCTCATAACAGACATGACTCTGAACCTCAGATTGTGTTATCTTCTTGTGAATCAAAACATTCGGGTTTTGACACATATGTATCAGCATTTCAGACAAATGGAACTGGATGTAGATGTAAGAAGATGAGTATAAGTGCCAATGTAACAACTCACCATCAATGTCATAATTTAAAAAAGTAAACCCTTATAGGTCAAAGTACGGTCTTCAACACCAGAGACATATATATGTCTCTGTCAACACGGAGCATCTATAGACTAGACTAGATATGTCCACTGAACAGAATGGACAAATGTCCGGTCGCCTTGCTGTCCGCACATAATATTTACATATATATATTCTGATGTGTGTAGTAGATTGGACTTTTATACTAGTACATGTATAATAGTCCCAGGTCGTAGTTATAGGCCTTCAACATTGAAATAAAACATACCGTATTGTCGGCTATAAAAGACCCCCATATGAAAAATATGAAACAATTAAATTAATTACAGCCGATTCCATTGAGTGTGTAGGCAAAGGTAATATCTTTGGTTAGCTAAGGAATACGACCATCCTTTCGGAGTAGCCTGGTCTTACAGACAGATTGATTGGTTATCTGTCGGATGAGTCTACTTTTAAAGGAGTGTAGTTTACCTGAACTAGAAATGACTTCACGGTTAAGCTAGCCGCGAATCAAGCTAACCAAAGATATTACCTTTGCCTTCACACTCAATAGAATCGGCTGTAAATTAATACCAGTATTAAACGCTCTATTGGCAAAATATATTCCACTCCTTTAGATTAAATGTTCAAACACCGACCTTCCACGACAAATTTCCACATTGAGCTCCTTTAACCTATATTTCATTTCTAATTTTATTGTCAATTTGATTTTGAATGGCCAAACTGTTTTAACTGGCAATATAAATTGATCATCAATCTGAACCTGAGAAAGATCGAATAAGAGTAAAAATTAGTCAAGTTAATATCAAATAAATACAAACAGACACCATGCGTGAAATCATAAATCATAAACAGAAAACTCAGATGACCATGTCCTAAAATCAAACGGGTGAAACAAAAAATAACACAGAAATTTAAAAATTGAGCAACACGAACCCCATGAAAAACAGATAGTGCCCTGGAAAAATCAGGAGTTCACACTTCAGTGTCACGGTGTTTTTTTTAATATTACATTTAAGATAACACTGAAATCGCTTTCAAAATAAAAAGAATTCTTTTATATTTGAAATCCAACAAATGAAAGTCTTTATTGTTCTGTTATTGTAGGAGAAAAAATGACTGACTATCTTGCTTTGTGAGTGCTACATGTAACTGGACGATATTAGAAAAATAAGCCTTTGGTCATACTAAACGTTTGGTAGATTTCGTCAAGCAAGAAAAAAAATATTTACGATCAAACTGTGATACTGCATCGCATGTGACAGAATTCTTCCAAAAATCATCATCAATAAGATAAGTCGGTTAACATTGTAAGCAAGAGAACGATGAAACTACTTAGAAAATGGAGATATTAGAAACCAATTTTAAAATTTTTGATTAAACCTATTCTATGGTATCAGAAAGTACCATTATTTCATCGTTGCTCATGATAAATCAGGAATTAATTTTACAAAAAAAAATGAACAAAATAAAAAAAAAAAGAAACTCTTCATCATCCTTTATAATAGTTCGATAAGTTGGCTCGTCCTGTAGTTATTCCTGCAGCCAGAATTGCACGTGTTAGGTAGGAACATCTATATTAAACAAATCTTCCATATGCTAGGAAGGAATATCAGGCTACATTTTGTCAAGTACCAGGAGAAGAGTAAAGTAGTAAATTGCAGCAAACTTAAATCGACGTCAAAGTGTATGATTCCAACGTTACGTTGAATTTTACGTTAGAACACATTTCATTTGTTACCAAAATTGAAATTTCTCAAATAATTTTTCACCGATCGTTTTTAAATTTTTTACATTGAGTTGGCATAAGTATTTTCTGTTTAATTAATAAAAAATCTGATAATTCATAATTTTTGCCATAAGGGTCGTTTTTGCTTGTCGGGCGTCATATATATATGGTATTCTATAAAAATACAGTCGGAGCTATTTCAAATAAAGGCAACAGTAGTATACCGCTGTTCAAAACTCATAAATCCATGGACAAAATCGTTCGCTGTTCAAAACTCATAAATCCATGGTCAAAATCGTTCAGTGAAAACATATAATATCTTTCAGATATAACTCAAACTTTACTAGTAAAGTATATTATGTTACGTGTAAAGGGTGAATTTAAATAAAAAAAATATCCAGGGGTCATAACTTACGGATTTTCCAACTGAAAGGTTGTGCATTATTTAAAAAAACTATAGTAATAATTATAAGAAACAAGAAATATAGCTTATTTTTACAACGGAAACTATGACACAGAACCAGTTTTAAGATAAATAAATGATTCTAATGTATACAGTCTTGGTTAGAACAAAGCAGTCATGTTTTGTCTGTTCGTAAACGTGTCAGGATGTTCTTTCTTTGGTGTTAACGATACAAATGTAGTGATAATATTACCTAGGGGCAAGAAAGAATTCTTACATCAAACATCGACAGACCAAATCATTAAAAAAAGAAAGAAACAAAAGAAATGTAATCCGGACAAGGATATTATAGGTGTTTGAATCCATAAAATTTGTTCTATGTGTTTTTGTTCTAACATACTGTACGACCGATTAACCATTTCCATGCAATTTATTTTATATCGAACGGATTCTATATTTTTGTAGCCAGTTAATGCAAGATAAGCAGTTATCAACCAAGCCAATCGGTTGATAACCAGTACCATGCACTTCAGGTGTGTTTTCTAGGTTAACATGTCATCTCTCTACATCAAAGTAGACGGTGAACATCATTTTCATACGTGTTTCCATTTAGAATCTGTAATAGATCATTTCAATTCGAGAAATATAAACAAAATGTGATGACAAATTGAAAGAGTAAAAATCGTTATCACCAAAGAATAAGAAATGCAGACAAAATACATTATTTGTTGTTTGTCGTATTTGTCTTTACACCGATTCAACATTTGGTCAAGCAGTGATTGCCCAACCCATTCAATTTAAGTTTAAACTGATTAATCTCATTTTACTTGTTCTAATTTAACTTTATCTTGTAAACAGTGTTCATAAAAGAAGAACAAGTTAATATAAACGTGTCTGAAACGTGAAAGGACAAAAAGGAAAATGAACAAAGAAACAAGGAATTTAAACAATGATTTTAAAAAGTATCAAACAAAGACGACATATCTAATGTACTATCATATATAAGGTCGAAGCGATTTTAAAATCGGTCAGTGAGGAGGTATAATATCGCTCAGATAAATAAAACACATTATTTAATTGTTAAGTATAAATCAAACCTTTATAAAAAAAAAATATGAATAACTTGGTTTTAATTCATGATGATCTATGCAGCGTTTATCAAACAGCAATCGATCGATTAAGTTTTCTTTTATACGTAACTATGGTTGGTAAAGGCAACTTACGCGTTTTAAGTTCGTGGCGGCATTATTGAACTATACCAAATCAATAATACTCTCATCCTAATGGACAAAAAAAACAGGAATTATTAAAACATTTGCTAGCATTTATTCCTGCATTGCTACTAAAAAAAAGACAGGAATGTATTTAAGATATTTGACAAATCTTGTTTTAAAAATTACAGCAAATACTCAACTTTGTATTCACTTACGAGTTGTTACATCTTGTCAATCCATTACAAGTATATTTATATTATAAACATTTCTTGAAGTCAAGGCTTTACTGTTTTTATTTCAAGATTAACTCCATTTAATAGTTCCTTTACCTTATAAACAGATAATCGAAAAAAAATATAGAACTTTTAAAGAAGTGCGATATATTTATCGTTTTTTTTAACAAAATGTTATTTTAATTGTTTTGTTTCTGTAGTTTCAGAAGCAAAATTTATAAGATAGCGTCTTTTGATTTAACAAAACCAAAATATGAAAGAAAGTTAATATATATAAATTAATGAAGCAATAATTCATTTGAAGAATGAAATTACACGAGGAAGAGGTCAAAAGACAATGCGAATGATTTAAAATTAAATAGAGAAAGTGAACGGAACCAAGGGAAAATTAGTAGGAGGACAATAAACTAATGTAAAAAAATACATTAACAACATATATATAATATATATATGAAACTATTCGGGAGCGATTTGAAAATCGTTCAGTGAAGAAGTATAATGTCAAACAGATCAAACAATTACATTCTTTGAATTGTTTCATTTCAATTTAAAAACATATCAATGGGCATAACTGACTAATGTTCCATTACAGTTAACGGTACCAATTTTCTTGCACCAGATGCGCATTTCGAAAATACATGTCTCTTCAGTGATGCTCGTGGCCAAAATATTTGAAATCCAAAGCTTATATAAAAAGTAAAATCACAAAAATACTGAACTTAGAGGAAAATCAATTCGGAAAGTCCATAATCACGTGGCAAAATCAAATAACAAAACGCATCAAAAACGAATGGACAAGAACTGTCATATTCCTGACTTGGTACAGGCATTTTCAAATGTAGAAAATGGTGGATTAAACCTGGTTCTATAGCGCTAACCCTCTCACTTTAATGGCAGTCTCATCAATTTCCGATATCATTACATTGATGCGTTAAATAAGCAGACACAATAAATAAAATAGTCAAAATATGGGTACATCAGTCATAATTGTATAACAATTTTAAAAGGAAAAATTTAACAGAACACAAAAACATCTACTATCTACGAACACATTCATTGATTTGAGTGTCTGACGTCAGAAAATTTTATACGTCACATAAATTTGTCGTTCAATGTGCATACAAACAATTTTTAAAATTTACATAGGAATGTTAGCATACAGGGTTAAAAAATCAAAAGTATGTAAGAATAAATTTCAGAAATAGACCGAGATTTAAACTAGTCCAAAAGTTATATATAGAATTTATAAGAATCCAAAAACAGTTAATTCCACTACGCGATTAAATGATTTTGACGTTTGTAGTTCAACGTATATTGTAATTCATAATAGAAATATATCATAATGACATATAATAAAACAATATCATACTGACGGGATCTTTTAAAGTAGAGTCACGTTATAAGAACAAAAGAAATACAAAAAGTCGCATATACAAAACAAACCACCAAAAAATGAAAGCCAATACAAACACATTGACGAGATGTATAAGTACCGATCCACGTGAAACGGATATCACATAAAACCATTCAACAGTAAAAGTAATATTAATAATAGAACAAAGACAAATGAAAGAACTATAAAACACGTTGTTAAGATGATAAACAACATCAGTACGCAGAATCTATACATCAAGACCATCGTGTATTATTTGAGGAGTTGATACGGAATATTTATCAACAAGGTCTTGGTACCTTCCGATGAACTGTTTTAGAAAAAAGGACGAGACGTTCTTTGACATACCCCTGGTTTATCAACTTTCTACCAAGACACTGAGTAGGAGCTGCAAGCTCTTGAATATCGAATAAGTTAGGAAATATATATCCCATATGCAGGTGAAGTTGGTATATTGCTACTAAGGTGGGGGAAATTTAAAATTTCAAAATTAAAATCGTCTCGTTTGTCATAGATTCTGGTACTGAGATTACTGTGTAAGTCAAATTCGAGATATAAGTCTAAAAATGAGGCGGAGGAAGCCGCGTCTGTTGTTTCTTTAATCTCTAGTTCTGGGGGATATATTAATGGAACCTAATCAGAAAAGTTCGGATTGTTTATGGAAAGAACATCATCAATATATCTGAAAGTGAATTTAAATAATCTGGCTTCTTTTATCCTCTTGTTTTTGACAAGTGTCTGGAAGAACTCCGATTCATATGAAAATAGGAAGAGGTCGGCAAGAAGAGGCGCACAGTTTGTTCCCATAAAAGATAAAGAGCTATAATCCAAGCTTTGCATGAGGGAGATACATTCCTTAATTTATAATAATTTCTATCATGTAACAGCAAATATTAATAACACAAAAAATCCGTATTTCGTACTGGCTACTGGGCTGGTGATACCCTCGGGGACTAATAGTCAACCAGCAGAGGCATCGACCCAGTGGTAGTATTAGAATTAACGGTACCAATTTTCTTGCACCAGATGCGCATTTCGACAATACATGTCTCTTCAGTGATGCTCGTGGCCAAAATATTTGAAATCTAAAGCTTATATAAAAGATGAAGAGCTATAATCCAAAAGGTCCAAAAAGTATAGCCAAATCCGTGAAAGGACTCAGAGCTTTGCATAAGGGAGATACATTCCTTTATTTATAATAATTGCTATCATTTTGTAATAGCAAATTTTAATAACACAAAAAATCAGTATTTTCATGCCAGTAGCGAAGTACTGGTTAATGGGTGAGTCTCATTGGCATATATTACATAACTTTTATTATCTGCGTTGTAAGGGTATTGTCTCATTGACATATATTCCACATCTTTTGTACTATCTGCGTCGTAAGTGTCTCTTGACGTATATTCTACATCTTTTTATTCTCTGCGTTGTAAGGGTATAGTCTCATTGACGTATAGTACACATCTTGTTTATTATCTGCATTGCAAGGGTATAGTCTTATTGACGTATATTATATATATATACATATCTTGTTCATTCTCTGCGTTGTACGGTTGTTGTCTCATTGACGCTTATTCCACATGTTTTTATTGTCTGCGACGTAATGAAATAGTCTCATTGACGTATATTACACATCTTTTTTTATTGTCTGCGTGGTGAGGGTATTGTCTCATTGACATATATTCTGCATCTTTTTATTATCTGCGTAGTGGTCTCATTGACATATATTTCACATCTTTTTATTATAGGCGTCGTAATTGTATAGTCTTATTGACATATATTCCAGATCTATTTATTATCTGCATCGTAAGGATACAGTCTCATTGACGTTTATTCCACATCTGTTATTATCTGCGTCGTGAGGGTTTGGTCTCAGTGACGTATATTTCATATCTTTTTATTATCTGCGTCGTATGGGTATAATCTCATTGACATATACTACACATCGTTTTATTATCTGCGTCGAAAGTTTATAGTCTCATCGACGTATATTCTAATTCTGTTTATTATCTGCGTCGTAAGGTGGAAATCTCATTGATGTATATTCAACATCTTTTTATTATCTGCGTTGTAAGGGTCTCATTGACGTATATTCTACATCTTTTTATTCTCTGCGTTGTAAGGGTATAGTCTCATTGACGTGTATTTCATATCTTTTTATTATCTGCGTCGTATGGGTATAATCTCATTGACATATACTACACATCGTTTTATTATCTGCGTCGAAAGTTTATCGTCTCATCGACGTATATTCTAATTCTTTTTATTATCTGCGTCGTAAAGTTGAAGTCTCATTGATGTATATTCAACATCTTTTAGTCTCATTGACCATGTTGACATATATTTGACCTCTTTTTGTTATCTGCGCCGTAATGGTTTAGTCTTCTTGATGCTATTCCACATTTTTTTATTATCTGCGTCGTAAAGATACAGTCTCAGTGACGTATATTACACATCTTTTTATTATCTGCATCGTAAGGGTATAGTCTCAGTGACGTATATTCCACATATTTTTATTAGCTGCGTCGTGAGGGTATAATCTCATTGATGTATATCACACATCTTTTAATTATCTGTGTTGTAAGGGTATAGTCTCATTGACGTATATTCCACATCTTTTTAGTATCTGCGTCGTAAAGGTTAATCTCATTGACGTACATTCCATATCTTTTTATTTTCTGCGTCGTAAGAGTATAGTCTCATTGACGTATATTCCATATCTTTTTATTATCTGCGTCGTATGGGTATAATCTCATTGACATATACTACACATCGTTTTATGGTCTCGTCGACGTATATTCTAATTCATTTTATTATCTGCGTCGTAAGGTTGAAGTCTCATTGATGTATATTCAACATATTTTTATTATCTGCGTCGTAAGGGTATAATCTCATTGACGTATATTTCATATCTTGAGATATAGTCTCATTGACGTACATAACATATGTTTTTATCATCTGCGTCGTAGGGTTATAGTCTCATTGAAGATTTGGTATGAGTGTCAATTAGAAAAATCTCCATCAAAGTCACAATTTATAAAATTAAACCTTTATCGGTTTAAGTACGGTCTTCAACACGGAGATTTGCCTCACATAGTTCAGCAAGTTATAAAGTGCCTCAGAAATTACTTGTTTAAAACCATTTAAACGGGAAAACCAACGGCCTAATCTAAAGAAAAAACTAGAAATGCGTATGAACCACGACAACAATCGACATATACTGAACAACAGATGATTGCTGACTAAGGAAAGGTGCAAACAATTGCACACTATAATATATGAATTGACATGTATTAACTCAATCAAAAGACATTATAACTCAAGTGAACAGACACTGAACGAATACATTTGATCGATGACAAACCTGTTTTCCTTTTCTGTCGTGTTGTTACTGTCTCCTTCACATATATTACATCTTTTTCTTATGTTTTGTGGTCATGATGTACTATATATCACTGACGTATATTTCACATATCATTTTTCGTTTGCGTATAATTTCATTGACGTATATCACTTTGGCTTTCTTTCTCTGGCCTTCGTTTTCGCAAGGACGTGAAATATTAAAGGTGATTTCTATAACGTTTAGTGGCAAATATAGGACCAGACAGGAGAAAATTGAGGTTCTTCGTATATTTATGTCTACCAAAACAGACATGAGGTTGTGTTTGGTTGTTGTTAAAATGATATAAGGGACAATTAACTGAAGAATAATAATGACAAACTTAAATTTTAAAGTTTTTTTTTATATTGAGGACAGTTTAAGATTAAAGACATACACACATATGATTAAACTTTCTATAATAATCTTTATTTCAAACGCAAAACACTCGCTGTGGGTTAAAATCCAAACATTACACATTGTGTTACATGAACAAAAAACATACAACATATCAAAAAGTTCAAATAAATAATATGTACATAAAACAATATTTGCGGGTTCTTAAATGTGCACTAAAATGAGTCATTAACAACACGTCCTTGACGTATGCAAAATTTTCAACAAATTACATGTATAGCTGTATCTGTAAGCGGCAATAATGTATAACAAACATGAACAACTACATGCATTTAGTTAAAATCAAATTTTGAATCTTTAAGATACTATTGTAGTAATGCTGTGGTATAAATCATAATGCTGAAACTCTAATACCAAATTATGATTTTAAACTGTAAATCTTTTGAAAAGAGAAGTAACATAACAAAAATGAGAATTAGCGATCATAATTTAATGATAGAAAAAGGAATTAAGACATTTAAAATACCTAGAGAAAAAAGACTATGCACACCATGTAATACAATGGAGGATGAAGCCCATTTTATTTTATACTGCAAAATAATATAACTTTATAGGAAATGTAATTAAACATATGCCAGATTTTATGTCCTGGCAAGAAAATGAAAAAAAATTAAATATCTTCTTTGTCCATCAACCTCAAAAGAAGTAGAAAGCTTAGGGTCCTATTTTAAACAGGCATTAGAACTGAGGACAGGGGACTCTTGAAATATTTATAAAATATATTTATATACCATATAGATAGATTGTTTTGCTTTTTACTTTTTTTGTTTTCATGGTTTTATTTATTAAATGTATTTTGTGTATGTTTATATTATTTGTCACAAACTTATTGTTCAGAGTTTATATGACAATAAATATTTGAATTGACAAAAATTGAATTGAAAACATGGTTCGTGAAATTTCAAAACTTCTTCGGCCAAATTAAATCGCAAATTTTACATATGTCCCGAGGCCGTACGCAAACGTCACTAAATTTTGAGCAGTATACGCGAGTCGAAACAAAAACAGTCGTCTCTGTGAAAAAGCTTATCATCAAACGGTACTTGTCTATAGGTATATTTTTTTCATATTATCTAAGTAACCGCACGCCGGAAAAAAAGCATGCTGTCGAATTATAGGATCGTCGGAAGAAGTTTAGGTCCGACCACAGACATTTATTTGAGTTCAATAAAACATGCACCTGTTTTTTTTTCAGATTTATCACATTTGACCCGGCAAGACATTTCATTTTTATTTATGAATATGTTATAATAATCAATATATTTTAATCGATTTGTAACCTGGGTATTAACATTCATATATATTTTGTCCGGGTTAAAACGTATCAAATACCGTGAGTTATATTTTAGGACACCGGACATCTGGCCTAAAACACACTTATACTGTTAATAATTTTATTCTCCATTACTTATCTAATTACTTTATTATTTATTTTGTAATTTACCGAGATCAAGTACGCTTCACATTATTGTGTTTACGTGAATTGCATGCGTTCTGAGAGATAGATGTATATCTCGTTTACATTTTTTTCACAGTTGTAAAGGCGATCGCTACTACCACGACGCCTAGGAGTCGCATCACAAACTAAGGCAGATAATTGGAAAAACCTGTCTATACGTTCTACCTTTTAAATGTTTTATATTCGTATGTTTGAAGATCTGGTTCTTGGTTCGAAGAGGTGAAATCACCTTTTAGCGCTTGTATAAAAATGAAGATGTGGTATGATCACCAATGAGACAACTCTCCACAATAGACCAAAATGACACAGAAATTAACAACTATAGGTCACCGTACGGCCTTCAACAATGAGCAAAGCCCATACCGCATGGTCAGCTATAATAGGCCCCGATAAGACAATGTAAAACAATTCAAAGGAGAAAACTAAAGGCCTTATCTATGTAAAAAAAAAATGAACGAAAAACAAATATGTAACACATAAACAAACGACAACCACTGAATTACAGGCTCCTGACTTGGCACAGGCACATACATAAATAATGTGGCGAGGTTAAACATGATAGCGGGATCCCCCCCTAACCTGGGACAGTGGTATAACAGTACAACATAAGAACGAACTATAAAAAGCAGTTGAAAAAGGCTAAACTCATCAGATGGCCTTATATACAAGTATACCGCAGGGTCAGCTATAAAACACGTTAGCGGGGTATACATTGTACATCGTTTCGGAGCTTGACTAATACCTTATTCATAACACGCGTATTATACGTTGCACCTTTTAGAAAATGATTTTCAATAGACCACTTTCGAGTTCATCCGTCACCGGAAAAAACTCGTCAATTATACGCGCCTTTATGACGTCATTTACCAGATAGAGGGGGTCGCCTGTATCCCTGCACTATTTACGTTCATCAAGCGTCTTGGTGATCGTCATTGTGCATGATAAACTAGAAATAATGGTTGTTCTGTAGGTACTTAATGACAATTCCCTAATGACATCAATGCTGATTGTCAATTTTGAGAATTCAATTTGTCGTATAATTCGTACAATATAGAATTATAGTTTTCCAACCACTCGCTCAACATTGGAATGGAAGTGACGACCACCCTAAACGCACAAATGACGTTCACTAAAACCAGAGTTTTTCACGGAAATGCATCGAACTCGAAAGTTGTCTATTGTGTTCTTGTCTCTGGGGGTAACTATGTGTTCTTAGAGACCCTATTAGCGCGTATGTACCCGTTCCAGCGCTCGGTTTATACCCTGTTACGTATTCGTTCCTTATTCGCGTCTCATACGCTTTTAATACGCGTGGTATACGTTGCACCTTTATAAAATGGATTTTAATTTGTTTTCTTGTTTCTAGTGGTAGATTTCGTTTCTAAGAGGTGATATAACCCTATTAGCGCGTATGTAGCAGTTTCAACGATCGACTGATACCATGTTACTTATTCGTTCCTTATTCGCGTATAATTCGTGTGTTATACGTTGCACAGATAAACAAAAATGATTTTCAATTGTTTTCTTGTCACTGGTGGTAAATTTGGTTTCTAAGGGGTGGTTTAACCCTATAAGCGCGTATATACTCGTTTCAGCGCTCGACTGTTATCCTGTTACTTATTCGCGTCTCATACGTTTGTTATACGTTGCACCTTTTAGAAAATGATTTTCAATTGTTTTCTTGTCTCTGGTGGTACCTATGTATTCTAAGAGGGAAAACCCCAATTAACGCCTATGTACCCGTTTCAGCGCTACACTGTTATCCTGTTACGTATTCGCTTATAAAACGTTTGTTATACATTCCAATTTTAGAAAAGAAATATTTTCGTGTTACTGCCAGTTCTTAGAGGTGAAATAACCCTAATAGAACATATGTACCCGTTTCAGCGATCGGTTAATACCCTGTTACTTATTTGTTCCTTATTCGCTTTTAATACGCAGGGTTTACGTTGCACCTTGAAATAAAATTATTTTGAATTGTGTTCATGTCTCTGGTGGTAAAAATGTGTTCCTAGAGATGAAATAACCCTGCTAGCGCGTATGTTCCCGTTCCAGCACTCGGTTAATACCCTGTTAATTATTCGTTACTTATTCGCTTTTAATACGTTAGTTACACATTGCAACTTTTAGAAACAGATTTTCAATTGTATTCATGTCTGTGGTGGTAACAATGTGTTCTTAGAGATGAAATAAACATATTATACTCCCAAGTCAGGAGCCTCTGGCCTTTGTTAGTCTTGTATTATTTTAATTTTAGTTTCTTGTGTACAATTTGGAAATTAGTATGGCGTTCATTATCACTGAACTAGTATATATTTGTTTAGGGGCCAGCTGAAGGACGCCTCCGGGTGCGGGAATTTCTCGCTACATTGAAGACCTGTTGGTGACCTTCTGCTGTTGTTTTTTTATTTGGTCGGGTTGTTGTCTCTTTGACACATTCCCCATTTCCATTCTCAATTCTATATTACCTTATATGTACCCGTTTCGGTGCTCAGTTAATACCCTGTTACTTATTCGTTCCTTATTCGCTTTAAACACGCAGGGTTTACGTTGAACCTTGAAATTAAATGATTTTGAATTGTGTTCATGTCTCTGGTGGTAACAATGTATTCTTATAGATAAAATTACCCTATTAGCGCGTATGTATCCGTTCCAGCGCTCGGTAAATACGCTGTTACTTATTCGTTACTAATTCGCTTATGATACGTTTGTTATACCTTGCACCTTTTAGAAAAATATTTACAATTGTGTTCATGTCTCTAGTGGTAACAATGTGTTCTTAAAGATAAAATAACCCTATTAGCGTGTATGTATCCGTTCCAGCGATCGGTTAATACCTTGTTACTTATTCGTTCCATATTGGCTTTAAATACGTTTGTTATACGTTTCGCCTTGAAATAAGTCATTTTCAATTGTGTTCATGTCTTTAGTAGTAACAATGTGTTCTTAACTTCTTAGAGATAAAATAACCCTGTTAGCGCGTATGCACCTGTTCAAGCGCTCGGATAGTACCCTGTTACTTATTCGTTACTTATTCGCTTTTATTACGTTTGTTTTACGTTGCACCTTTTAGAAAAGGAGTTTCAATTGTATTTATGTATCTCGTGGTAACAATGTGTTCTTAGAGATAAAATTACCCTATTAGCGCGTATGTATCCGTTCCAGCGCTCGGTAAATACCCTGTTACTTATTCGTTACTAATTCGCTTATGATAAGTTTGTTATACCTTGCACCTTTTAGAAAAGGATTTTCAATTTTGTTCAGGTCTCTGGTTGTAATAATGTGTTCTTAGAGTTGAAATAACCCTATTAGTGCGTATGTACCCGTTCCAGCGCAAGGATAATACCCTGTTACTTATTTGTTCCTTATTCGCTTTTAATACGCGGGATAAACGTTGTACCTTGAAATGAATCGTTTTTCAATTGTGTTCATGTCTCTAGTGGTAACAATGTGTTCTTACAGATAAAATAACCCTATTAGCGTGTATGTATTCGTTCCAGCGATCGGTTAATACCCTGTTACTTATTCGTTCCTTATTGGCTTTAAATACGTTTGTTATACGTTGCGCCTTGAAATAAGTCGTTTTCAATTGTGTTCATGTCTTAAGTAGTAACAATGTGTTTTTAGAGATGAAATAACTCTATTAGCGCGTATGAATCTGTTCCAGCACTCGGTTAATACCCTGTTACTTATTCGCTTTTAATACGTTTGTTATACGTTGCACCTTTTAAAGAAAGGTTTTTCAATTGTGTTCATGTCTCTAGTGGTAATAATGTATTCTTAGAGTTGAAATAACCCTATTAGCGTGTATGTATCCGTTCCAGTGCTCGGTCAATACCCTGTTACTTATTCGTTCCGTATTGGCTTTCAATACGTTTGTTATACGTTGAACCTTGAAATAGGTCATTTTTCAATTGTAGTCATGTCTCTAGTTGTAACAATGTGTTCTTAGAGATAAAATAACCTTGTTAGCGCGTATGCACCTGTTCAAGCGCTCGGATAGTACCCTGTTACTTATTCGTTACTTATTAATACGTTTGTTATACCTTGCACCTTTTAGAAAAGGATTTTCAATTGTATTCATGTCTCTGGTGGTAACAATGTGTTCTTAAAGATGAAATAACCCTATTAGCGCATATGTACCCGTTCAAGCGCTCGGTTAATACCCTGTTACTAATTCGTTCCTTATTCGCTTTAAATACGTTTGTTATACGTTGCACCTTGAAATAAGTCGTTTCTCAATTGTGTTCATGTCTTTATTAGTAACATATGTACCCGTTCAAGCGCTCGGTTAATACTCTGTTACTAATTCGTTCCTTATTCGCTTTAAATACGTTTGTTATACGTTGCACCTTGAAATAAGTCGTTTTTCAATTGTGTTCATGTCTTTAGTAGTAACAATGTGTTCTTATGGATGAAATAACCCTGTTAGAGCGTATGTTCCCGTTCCAGCGCTCGGTAAATACCCTGTTACTTATTTGTTACTTATTCGTTTATAATACGTTTGTTATACGTTGCACCTTTTAGAAAAGGATTTTCAATTGTATTCATGTCTCTGGTGGTAACAATGTGTTCTTAGAGATGAAATAACCCTATTAGCGCATATGTTCCCGTTCCAGCGCTCGGTTAACACCCTGTTACATATTCGCTTTAAATACGCAGGGTTAAGGTTGCACCTTGAAATAAAATGATTTTGAATTGTGTTCATGTCTCTGGTGGTAACAATGTGTTCTTAGAGATGAAAAAAACCTGTTAGCGCGTATGTACCCGTTCCAGCTCTCGGTAAATACCCTGTTACTTATTCTTTCCTTATACGCTTTTAATATGCAGGATTTACGTTGCACCTTGAAATAAATCGTTTTTCAATTGTGTTCATGTCTCTAGTGGTAACAATATGTTCTTAGAGATGAAATGACCCTATTAGCGTATATGTATCCGTTCCAGCACTCGGTAA
This sequence comes from Mytilus edulis, assembly GCF_963676685.1. Classification (NCBI taxonomy): domain Eukaryota; kingdom Metazoa; phylum Mollusca; class Bivalvia; order Mytilida; family Mytilidae; genus Mytilus; species Mytilus edulis. Next base: position 6,186,908 of record NC_092356.1, read on the forward strand.
ATTCCCTGTTACTTATTCGTTACTTATTCACTTATAATACGTTTGTTATACGTTGCAACTTTTAGAAAAGGATTTTCAATTGTGTTCATGTCTCTAGTGGTAACAATATGTTCTTAGAGATGAAATGACCCTATTAGCGTATATGTATCCGTTCCAGCACTCGGTAATTACCCTGTTACTTATTCGTTACTTATTCACTTATAATATGTTTGTTATACGTTGCACCTTTTAGAAAAGGATTTTCAATTGTGTTGAGCTCTGGAACGGGTACATATGCGTTAATATGGTTATTTCACCTCAGAGAACGTATACTTACCGCCAAAGACATGAAAGCAATCGATAACCGATTTATTTCAAGGTACAACGTATACCACGCGTATTAAAAGCGAATAAGGAACGAATAAGTAACAGGGTATCAGTCGAGCGCTGAAACGGGTACATATGTTCTATTAGGGTTATTTCACCTTTAAAAACCGACAGTTACCACCAGAGACACACAAATATTTCTTTTTTAAAGTGCAACGTATAAAACACGTTTTATAAGCAAATAAGGAACGAATAAGTAACAGGGTATCAGTGTAGCGCTGAAACGAGTACATATGCGCTAATATGGTTTTTTTCACCTCAGAGAACACATATAATTACCACCAGAGACATGAAAGCAATCGATAATCGATTTATTTCAAGGTGCAACGTATACCACGCGTATTAAAAGCGAATAAGGAACGAATAAGTAACAGGGTATCAGTCGAGAGCTGAAACGGGTAGATATGTTCGATTAGGGTTATTTCACCTCTAAGAACCGACAGTTACCACCAGAGACACAAAAATATTTCTTTTTTAAAGTGCAACGCATAACACACTTTTTATAAGCGAATAAGGAACGAATAAGTAACAGGGTATCATTGTAGCGCTGAAACGGGTACATTTGCGCTAATAGTTTTTTTTCACCTCAGAGAACACATAATTACCGCCAGAGACATGAAAGCAATCGATAATCGATTTATTTCAAGGTGCAACGTATACCACGCGTATTAAGAGCGATTAAGAAACGAAAAAGTCACATGGTATCAGTCGAGCGCTGAAACGGGTACATATGTTCTACTAGGGTTATTTCACCTCTAAGAAACGACAGTTACCACCAGAAACACAAAAATATTTCTTTTTTAAAGTGCAACGCATAACACACGTTTTATAAACAAATAAGAAACGAATAAGTAACAGGGTATCAGTGTAGCGCTGAAACGGGTACATTTGCGCTAATAGTTTTTTTTTTTCACCTCAGAGAACACATAATTACCGCCAGAGACATGAAAGCAATCGATAATCGATTTATTTCAAGGTTCAACGTATACCACGCGTATTAAAAGCGAATAAGGAACGTATAAGTAACAGTGTATCAGTCGAGCGCTGGAACGGGTACATATGTTCTATTAGGGTTATTTCACCTCTAAGAACCGGCAGTAACCACCAGAGACACAAAAATATTTCTTTTTAAAATTGGAACGTATAACACACGTTTTATAAGGGAATAAGGAACGAATAAGTAACAGGATAACATTGAAGCGCTGTAACGGGAACATAGGCGCTAATAGGTTTTTTTCCCTCTTAGAACACATAGGTACCACCAGAGACAAGAAAACCATTGAAAATCATTTTCTAAAAGGTGCAACGTATAACAAACGTATGAGACGCGAATAGGAAACGAATAAGTAACAGGGTAACAGTCGAGCGCTAAAACAGGTACATACGCGCTTATAGGGTTAAATCACCCCTTAGAACCCAAATTTACCACCAGTGACAAGAACACAATTGAAAATCATTTTCTAAAAGGTGCAACGTATAATACGCGTGTTATAAACAAGGTATTAGTCAAGCTCCGAAACGATGTACACCCCGCTAACATGTTTTATAGCTGACCATGCAGTATGGTCTTTGCTTTTTGTTGAAGGCCGTATCGTGACCTATAGTTGTTAATTTCTGTGTCATTTTGGTCTATTGTGGGGAGTTGTTTCATTGGTGATCATACCACATCTTCCTTTTTATACAAGCACTAAAAGGTGAAATCACCTCTTCTAACCGAGAACCAGATCTTCAAACATACGAATATAAAACAGTTAAAAGGTAGAACGTATAAAAATCGAATACGATACAAATGAGTATCGAACATAAAGCAACAGGATCGGTTGAGCACAAACACATATAAATAGGTCATAAAAAGGTCATTTTACCTCAACAAATTTAGAACTATAACCAGAGATAAGAATATAAACAATTAAAAAGGGGGAAGGATATTAAAAATCGAATAAGTAAGGAATAAGGAATAAGTAACGAATAGGAAACGAATAAGGAACAAGTAACGAATAGGTAACGAATAGGGAATAGGGAATGAGTAATGAATAGGTAACGAATAGGGAATATGTAATAAGTAACGAAAAGGGAAAAGGGAATAAGTAACGAATAGGTAACGAATAGGGAATAGGGAATAAGTAAGGAATAGGTAACGAATAGGGAATAGCATTCTGGTACAGGATTGTGTAAATGTTCGCTAACGTCGCCAACTTCGCCAACATTTCCGAAATCTGTACTGTTCGGCAGCGTCGCCAACGTCGCCAACATTTACGAACTCATTAATGTTCGCCAACCTCGCCAACGTCGCCAACATTTATGAAATCAATACTGTTCGCCAACGTCGCCAACATTTACAAACTCATTACTGTTCGCCAACGTCGCCAACGTCGCCAACATTTATGAAATCAATACTGTTCACCAGCGTCGCCAACGTCGCCAACATTTATGAAATCAATACTGATCGCCAACGTCGCCAACGTCGCCAACATTTACAAACTCATTACTGTTCGCCAACGTCGCCAACGTCGCCAACATTTACGCACTCATTACTGTTCGCCAAAGTCGCCAACGTCGCCAACATTTATGAAATCAATACTGTTCGCCAACGTCGCCAACATTTACAAACGCATTACTGTTCGTCAATGTAGCCAACGTCGTCAACATTTACGAAATCAATACTAATGACTCTGTTCGCCAATGTTGCCAACTTTAGGAAATCATTATTGTTCGCCAACATTGCCAATATTTATGTAGTCATAACTTTTCGCAAACATTTACGAATTAATACTGTTCGCTTAGGTTGCCAATATTCAGGAAAACATTACTGTTCGCCAGTGTCATTGCCAACCTTTACGAAACCTGTACTGTTCACTAACATTTACTGTTCGCCAAGTGTGCGCCAACTTCGCCAATTTTTTTTAATTATTATTGTTCGCCAACCTTAACATAATAATTATTGTTTACCAAGTTCGCCAACATTGTTTTACAGATCTGTATATGTAATGAAGGCCAACTTACTGAAGTTTGCCAACTTAGCCAAGTTCGCCAACATTTATTTTTGTATGTTTTTATATTCACCAACATTTCCAACATTATTTTTTATTTACTGTTTGCAAAAAATATTTTTTATGTTTTGTTTAGCATGTTTGTAAACATTAAATTTAGATATAAATATATTATTATAACGTTATTGCGAAAAATTAAATTCGGATTTTGGCCTTATGTATCCGTCCTTGTCTCTGGAAATACACAAGGTGTCAACATCCGTTTTCTCTAACTTTCCCTGGAAATTAACCGCTAACCTTTTATTGAGTCTTACTTGGTGCTATAGAACATTATAATGCTGTGTAATGGTATACAGTATGTCCCTTAAGTTATTTTTGTAAGTTTCAAACATTAAATACCGACTAAACAATTGAATTAAATTTGAGTGCAAAAGTGATCACATACTGTATTTTTAATTTAAATCATTTGCGAATGTCCATGACCAGCATGTTTTAACTTTAGTTATAAGAATATTCCTGTTTACTACTATTACTATCAGACCACTCAGGGACAGAATAAGACATTTTTAAAAGGGGGTTCCAGCCTTCACGCTTAACTTTTGAGTCCACAAGCCAGACGCTCAATTTTTGAAAATTTTAGTTGGATTCTGTTGGCTTGTAGAGAGAATTTTACAAGCCCGAGAGCAATTTTACAACCAATGCCGTAGGTTGTGGTTAAGCATAAAGACTGGGGTTGCCAACCTAGGATAAAAGGGGAAGGGTCCAACTAAATGTTCCCATTAAAATGCATAGTTTGTAAATTTAAAAACCCCACCCCACCCTATCCCCCTTGACGACAGTAAACTGGTTAATATAAAACAAATTTTGTTCTAAAATTAATGAAAAATTCATAAACTTTCAAGGCAAAAGAAAAATTGAATTAGAAAGTAAATTTGAATTATATTTTTTTTTAAACAAAGCGAAAGGAATAGTCATGGTATTTAGCGTCCTTTATTTTGCTAGTATTTTGTTTTGCTTATAAACTTCGCCTTGAAACATGAGGTTTAATCTATAATCTTTACACAATTATTTATAAATTTTCCTTATTTTATTGAACAGAAAATTATTTTATCAATGATTTTTCAACAAAGTTTATATTAATATGATCAGTCATTGTTAGTTATGATTGTGGACAGGTGTAGTGACTGATTATTTTATTTTTTAGCATGATTTATAGGGTAAAAGTTATAGTTTTGAGGGATTGAAACTTAGAGAACTTATAATGAAGGAATACATAGAAACATAAATGGTGTTTATAATTTTAAACACATCTATTGTATCATGTTATGGTGTTTTAATGGAGATGAAATTATAAAACAAATATTTGATAACATGTGTATTTATTGGTCTACACTATATTTTAATTTTTATCATTACCCGCATGATTTTGATTTTTCTTTTAATCTGATGTCTAGTAATTGTCGTTTGTTGATGTGGTTTATAAGTGTTTCTCGTTTTTTATGTAGATTAGACAATTAGTTCTCCTGTTTGATTGTTTTTTACTAGTAATTTTTGGGCCCCTTTATAGCTTGCTGTTTAGTGTGAGCCAATGCTCCGTGTTGAAGACTTTACCTATAATGGTTTATTTTTATGAATTGTGACTTGGATGGAAAGTTGTGTCATTGTTACTGATACATGTACCATATCTTCTTATATCTATCATGTCTATGACATCCTGGTTGATATAAAGTTAAAAAAAAAGGATAGAAAAATATGTTTTCTTGAATTTGACAGTTATATGCATATGATGTCAAGATAAACCTGCTTTTCATTGAAGAATTTTTTTTTAACATATATCTTGGGAGTTTCATAGCACTGTTTTATTTTTATTTAGTCTTTTTATAAAATTATAAAATGTTTTTGAAATTTAAGGATACATGGTTAAATTACTTTTAAAAGCTTGTAAACGAAAAAAAAAGGTGTTGAAAATTTGTTTACTTCCACTCTTCCAGCTTTGTGCAGTGATGGTCATTCTTTTTTTAAATACAATGAATTCTTCAGTGAAAATTGGCTGATTTACTGGACAGGATAAAACTTTATTCATATCAAGTATTTTTTTATTCGAATATGTTGACACGAATAAATTATGCACACTTTAAAAAAAAAATGAACAAACTAAGACTGATATCATAAATATAGGAAAACAATGGTGGTATTAATTCTAGTAATAGTACAATAGTAAACATGGTAAAGTTAAATATATACATTGAAATTTTGACAATTTTTATTATTGACTTATAGTTTTTTATAGATTGGAAATTTGCACTTTATGTTGTTTTTATGCAATTTACTAATGAATTGTTAAGTCAATGCTTTTATTATGTTTATTGATATGCTTTAACCATGGTTATTGCATTACAAAATTGTGATCAATTTAAATATTTGTTATATATTCATTTTTCTATTTAAGAATTATGGTACTTTATAAATATGAAAATAGGCATAGAATGTTGATGGTTATAAACGCCTGAAAACGCGAAACCCAATTTGATGTTAATTAAATTTTACAACTTAATTCTTGTTACCTTTTAATGTATTACAATGTACCTTAAGGGCATACGATACAGTTACAGGGAAGGTAATGATGGTGCTAACGTAAAATGTTATTTTCGCGACGTCAAACTATGACATATCGAGAAAACATGCATTTTTCGACTGATTTTTATCATTCAAACTGATTTAATTTGAAAACGATGCATGGACCCCTATTTTTTAAAACAGCAATTTGTTTCATTTTGCAAGGAGATTATGTGACTCAAATTTTATAAAACTGTAAATAGCGCATTTTTTTTTATTTTGATAAACATGCAGCAAAAAATGACGTTTTTTCCTCTATTCATGAACATTTGATAAATATATAGTTATTTAGCCTATGACAGGCATATACAAATAGATTTATCATACCTAATGACTCAAGAAAGTTGATGGTATGTATTTCAGTTTCTTCAACAATGGCTTTATCTGATCCTATAACACTGGACACTTTTAATTTGCAAAACACTCATTTGCAAATCCGCCGCCGCCTCAAACAAGAGCTACAATATCATGTATATAACCAAAATGTGCAGAATTACATGGGATTCAATAATTTCATTGGTTTTCTACAGTTACTTTCATATTTATTTTGCAATTTGAATTATAAAAACATGGGATTTTCAATATCCCATGGGACAAGGCAAAATCCCATGGGATTTTCCATTATCCCATGGGATTTTGGTTAAATCCCATGGGATTTTTTTTTGTCCCATGGGATTATTGTAGTCCCATGGGATATTTGTTGTCCCATGGGACAAAAAAAATCCCATGGGATTTGTATTATCCCATGGGATTTTTAATATCCCATGGGACAAATTAAAATCCTATGGGATTCTAATTGTAAATATATAGATATAAATAAACAGTAATGTGTATGTTACAATGTTTTCTATTTGGTAGTAAATTATTATAAGATGAATCTTTTTAATTGAATATCTTTTTTTCTTGGGACAAAAAATGTGGGAAATGTTAATTTAGCATATTGTTCTTTAACTGTTCAAAACTAAACTTTTAAACAACAAAGCAGATAATGTAATATGTAATATATGTTTATTCATGAATTATAGAATACTTTCTTGAAACACAATTATTTGCCATTTGAAATCAATAAAAACTCTATTGTTAGGCTTAACATACTAGTAGCTATTTAAGTAAATCTATTTTTTTCACAATATCCCTCAACACAAAACATTAATAGTTTCTTATCATCCAGCATTGTTTGATGGTATAGTCCACTTTTTGGACATTCAGCACAGAACTTTGACATTATTGTGGTTTCAATATTTTTTTGAATTTAAAAGAACTTCAAATCATTGACTGAGTGATGAAAATAATAACTGATCCAACTTTTGTCTTTGAATTTATTCTGGTCTTGTTTCTATGTTTTCTCCATTTATTCTAGGTGGTGAATTTCAATCCTTCTGAAAAAGAACCAATAAAATCTAAAGTAATGGATTATACAAAATTGTTTTCATACATGTAGCAATAATATGATTTTCAATAAAAATAGCTATGCAATATGGATTTTACTGATTGTTAAAGGTTGTCCTGTGTCATCAGTTGCTAACGGCCTACATCCTTTGGTCTCTGATGGAGGGTTGTCAAATTAGCAATATACCACATCTTCCTATTCTAATACCATATAACAATCAATTAATTTATTCTTCTTTATAACATTTGGGTATTTTCCCAAGTTATATATATATATATACTGTAAATTCGGAATTAATGCGAGTTTTTTTTTATTGCGAACAATGCAACGGAGTTGTAAACGCAATAATTTAAACTCGCATTATGAAATATTTTATATGGATTAAACAGGATTTTTCTCAAAATCGTAAAATTTAAAATCGCATTTAAGTCTAAAATGACAGAATCGCAATAATAAATGCACGCAATAATTTATGAATTTACAGTATAAAGATCAATGTGAAAACTTTAGACAACTATAATAACATTCCATTATTCACAAGAATTTGCAATATATTATACAAAATGCAGACAACAGAAACAATATTTCTTTAAGCTTTTGAAGTTCAGACAGATTTCAATTTGTGTTTTATTTCAATGAAAAAATACCTTGAACATATTGGAAATTATAACATTGATACAAAAAAAATATGTATGTTTTATCCTTATTTTTTGTGTTGTTGGCTTGCTGTCTCATTTTAATATACATTTAAACATACATCAATAATCTTCTTCTATATTAAAAGTAAAAATGGGATATTTTTGATTTTGATATCCAAAAACATTATAGTTCTATCAAACACCAATGTGTTTGATATTAATTTTAAGACGTGTATAAATGTTCCAGACCATATCAGTATTCGGATGTTACTTTTACGGTCCAGAACTTACAGTCCCACCATATGTGTACAGTCAGACCATTTAAGTATATTTGTACTGTCTGGTACCAGCTCGACCAAACCTGTGTTTTTATTTTAACTGCAATTAAACTTTTTGTATTAATCTATTAAAGATTTCAGTTATGTTGATCTGTACTGTACATTTGTTTGTAATAAACTTGACCAACTTCTTAAAATTGGGCAAGCGTACAGTCCAAATACTTGTTTGTTCTGGAACATAAACATGATTAACAAGCATTTGGCAGGATGTCATGCTAAAATCCCATTAATATTAGTACTAAATTTTGAGTATATACATGTAAATCCACAAGTTACTTACTGAAATTCATGGTGAACACTCACCAAAAACTTACAATTTAGAGGAAAGACTGGAAAGATGAATGCACTAACACTATCAAAACAGAGCATAAAACTTACCGAAAAACAAGATGTTTTACATTTATCCAGGAGCAGGATAATTGAAAAGTTGTTTTTTTCTTTCTCTGCTGTCCATCATATAACCTTTGATTTCATCCATGCAAAATATGAAAATCTGAAAAGGTAAGACCTAGAACCTCAACTTATCCACATTTTGAATTTTGAACTGCATACTTGTCCTTTTCATCTTGCTGACAACCTAAACATAAAAAAATGATAAAAACATAATTCTAGATTGACTTTGTGTTTTTATTTTAGTTGGTACATGTACAAACAATTTTCCCAACTTTAAAACGAAAACATCATCACCAAAGAGGAGGTCATACTAACCTCCGAAATATTTAAACAAACCGAAATTATTACTTGATTAAGATCTTGTCGTAAATTAATGGCATAGATACTCTTATTTTTGAAAACTTGATGTCTATTGCATACTTATATTCCTTTGTACGAAAATATGCATATTAAGATGGACTCCATGGACTTTAATGTTAGCATGATTAATTTTACAGTCACTGACAGTTTTTCAGCTCTATGTGTACATTTTGAGAGAATCTTGCAATACTGTATATTCTGATATTCAGAACTTATTGTGAGGTTTTTATTAATACAACTGAAAGCTGTATCTCGTTTTCATTTCTGATACATATTTATGAGCTGAAGACCAGTGCCGAATTTTTCTCACTGCATTGGAGACCCATAGGTGACCTTCGGCCGTTGTCTGCTCTTTGATTGGGTTGTTGTCTCTTTGTCAAATTCCCAGTTTCCACTTCCCATTTTATATCATGTATGCTGATTTTTCTTAAATTACAATATTTAATCATGCAATTTTGTCCATTATTGAAAATACGATAAGCAAAAATAAATGCACAAAAAATTTAACATTGTTATATATGTAAAAGACTTTTTTTAAATTCAAAACAGTTGCCTACACTGTTAATTTCTTTGTTTGATTTCATATTTTTAAAGCCTTTATAGCTAGCTAGATGGTATGCCGGGGCGGATCCAGCCATTTTAAAAAGGGGGGTTCCCAACCCAAGACAAAGGGGATGATCCTATATTCATTTGATTTGTTTTATTGTCTCATACAAGAATATCAAGGGATCCTGAAATTTTTTCACCTAACCACTGGATGACAGGGGATCTCAACCATTTAAAAGTTTCTCAAACATGTGGGGGTGGGGGTGAACCCCATGAACTCTCCCTATATTTCCTTTTATTTGTTTTATTGTTCTATACAAGAATATATAAATATGGTTTAGGGGTGGGGATCTTGACCGTTTACAAGTTTTCAAACTAGAGGGGGTGGGACTTCACTTTTATTTTATTTCATTATTAATTTTATTGTCCCCGACAAGAATATATATGGTTTAGGGGTGGGGATCTGGATCGTTCACAAGATAATAGCACATTCTCAAATTGAACAGAGTGGTGAAACCCCCAAAGACCTCCTTTTAATTTCATTTGATTTGTTTTATCGTCCCATTCAAGAATATATATGGTTTAGGGATGGGGATCTGGACCGTTTACAAGATAATAGCATATTCTCAAATTAAAAGGGGTGGGGATTACCTCCCATGGACTCACCCTCCCTTCTTTCTTCCCCCCCCCCGAAATACCTTTTAATAAGCCCCAATGCACAGATAGTTCACAGTATTTTCCCTTGATTTACACTAAAGAATATACACTATACAGGTGTAATTTTTTTTTAAAAAGATAATACAACTGAAGACCACCCTGACCACAGTGGTGGATCCAGAATTTTTCATAAGTGGGGCCCACCGACTGCCTAAGAGGGGCCTGCTCCTGCCATGACTCAGTGATTCCATATATAATCAACCAATTCTTTTCCCAAACAGGGGGCCTTGAACTCCTGATCCCCCCTTTTTTTTCCTCATTTCAATCACCCTGATATAAATTTAGTTTTATCACTTACAATAGGAATGGTTTGAATTCCCCAATAATTCTTATATACCATTAATATCAACATATTTCATTTTTGATAAATGAAAGGCAAAAGTTTTCTATGGGTAGAAATGGATAGTGGGAAGCTTTCAGAGGGGGGGCCACTTGCTATATAATTAGTGGTAGGGATGAGCCGCTGAAATAGGTCACTTTTTCATGCTCTATGATATATGAAAAGGGTGAGAAATTCGGATTAAATATATCAATAGGTTGATATTATCACTTGCTTGATTATATCATAAGTATCTGAAACTAATCAGATGTCCGTATTCTTAATGCGGTTAAACTACAGTCATATATGCATCAGTTATTTGTCAAACCAATTAAACTCTATTTATTCTGATGTGGTACTGATGCCAGTGGTAGATGCAATAAATCCAACTATTTTGACATTTGCACCTAATTAACATTCAAGGGTTTGTATACATAAAACATGATAACAATTATTTAAAGAAATTCCATTGTGACAGCATCCTTTAAGAGGGAACGGCAATGAAAGTTTTTATCAGTTTTTAATTAAAATTAAACATGTTAAAATCGGTGAAGGTGTTACACTCTGGGGTGATATTACATTTATCTGACCATAGATGTAATACCATCTATGATCTGACCAAACGTCTTTTATATGTATTGTATTTTGGAATTGAAATATCTTCATAATGAAAGATGTAAAATGGGCAATAAGAAAAAAGTGTTTAAGATGTGACGAATTTATTGGAAAAGAAGGGGATAATATTGCGACTATTTTGCTTCTTAACAAGATGATAAGCGGGAAAAATATTGAAATATATCTATAGGTCTGTTTTTTGTTAATTAATATATGACAAGGTATATATTTTTGAATAACAAAATATATGAAAAGGGTGGGGTACTTGATGTCTCAGCTGCTCACCCCTACCAAAAAAAGTTTGAAGTGGCCCCCCCGGGTTCACACCATGCCGGTGGCTGTGTTCAAAGTGCTGGGTTTTTATTACCCTCGTTGTTTGCGGACTAACTATTTAGGCCAGTGGTGGATAATAGTGTGCGTGCATTTATCTTCTATACCTTCTTAATCAATATATTCAAATACTGACGGCAAGTGTGTGTTGTAATGATGTATCAATGTCTTTTTGAAAATCACCGTGCTATTTACATGTGGGATCGAGAATGCAGGGGAAGGAAACTTGTCAATTATGTTTATTTCTAAGCCAAAATAAAATGAGCCGCCGTAAAATTAACCTTGGGTAATAACAGTGCATGTAAGGCTCGTCTCGGAGGGGTGTCTTTTTTTCTGTCTTCTTTTTTAGTTATATTTTTAATAACTTACACTTTTTTCCATTATTCTCTTTCTTTCACTATTCTTTATTCCTTTTTTTTTTCTTTGTCCTTTGTTCTCTATTCTGTTAATTCACATCCATACCCTCTTATGTGTATGTGGACTTACTGTAGTTTATTTTTTAGTTCTGGCAGAGATATTAGATACAATATATATGTCTCTGGTTCTGGTATTATACGATAAGTCAATTTCTTTTTCATGCAGTGTCATGAAATATAATGGTTTTATGCATATCAGCCAAGATTGTGCGCAACATTTTAATAAAAAAATTCAACACTATATACACGTTTAATGTGAATTTTATTAAAATCGATGAAGAACATGAATTTGGCAGCTAGTGCCCCTTAAACAGGTAAAGTTCAATTAACAAATTCTGATCTACTGGCATTCAACACCAAATTACTTATACTTGCTGTATATTGATAAATGTGATTGTATATTGTCAATACCTCAACATCGAGAATACGTCATGTGAGGTGTTGGTCGCTACGTTTGATACGGAGTCAAAGGTTGCGGCTTCGAGACAGAGAAAAACATCCAGGTAAAAAGTGTAGAATTTTGTTTTTGAAAATTTGAGTTGTAAATTTTCCTAAAAAGTACTTAATTCCGTTCATCTATTATGGGTATAAACTAAACTGAACAAGAAAAGTATTAGTAAACAGACAGAAAGTCCGACGTTGAATTAATTATTTTACAATTAATTGTTTAAATATATGAGAGAATGTTTTAGGCGAATTTTTATATGAGAGAATGTTTTAGGCGAATTTTTATATGAGAGAATGTTTTAGGCGAATTTTCTTTAATTACAGATAAATGTATTTTAGGTTCAGGAAATGATTTATTCTTCGGGTACGTTTAAACAACCGCTCAGGACCTCCTGAGTGCACTCAGGACATACAAAGTGCACTCAGGACCCATTACCGTAATCATATCTGCACACATGATGGATGTTTATATTCGTTATACGCTTCTTATTTTAGAGTTAAATTTTGGTAGAAGTTGAAATCGCAGAGGCGGATCCAGCCATTTTAAAAAGGGGGGTCCTAACCCAGGGCAAAAAAAAGGGGGGGTTCAACTACATGTCCCCATTCAAATGCATTGATCGGAACCCCCTCCCCCCTCTGGATCCGCGCCTGAATCGAACTTAGATAGATATGTTAATTCTTATAAAATAATGAGGGCACGTGTCACTGATTACACAACTACTGAGCCATGAATTATCCAATCAACAAAATTGATTGGATTATCTTTATTGTTTTTTAGGAATTGTATTGTTTAGTTCAGTTTTACCTTTAACATGAATTTGCATATAGAAAAAATAAAATATATATCTCATTCGATGTGCTTTTTCAGTTTATTTTTCATGATGACGGGTAAATTAATTTGTTGTGTTTTGCAGTTCACGAATAAAGAAAATTATTTTATAGTTTTTTTTCTGTAACAAGTTCGATTTTTGTTTTTCAGTGTGATTCTTTTCTCTCTCTCTATCTAAATCAAGTTTTTAAACAAACACAATGTTGACTGAATATCAAATTTTATTACATTTGTATATCTTTATTCTCAACAAACCATTATACAAGAGATTGAAGACAATTATGTACAATATTCAGTTTAACCTTAACGGAAATCTGTGCACGAAGACTAAGTCGTAGTTTGAACGGATTTCGTGTCAATAAACTGTCTTCGAAATAGTCTTTCTTTGTTAATGTTTGTGTCATTTTGGTCTTTTGTGGATAGTTGTCTCATTAGCAATCATACCACATCTTGTTTTTTTATAATTTCTCGCTACTACAATCTAACTTACATATTTTTTTAGAAATAATTATACCCAAAATATCATAATTTTTAAAAAACGGAGACGAAAACGGAGACAAGTTCATTTTCAGAATTTATTTTCGCATTGAAATTCGTTTCAGGCTTGTGAAACTGGACAAAACGACTTTAATTAGAGAAAAAAAAACTTAATAAAAACGGATTTCTTAAAATATTCGTATAACTCAAAAATAAAATTCCTGGACAAGTTCGATAAAAATGAGAAATAACATCTAACTACATGTATATGAGTTTGATTGTTTGAAAAGTACGGCTTTTACCGTTTAGAACGGATTCCATATACAAAACTTTAATTAATATAAATTCTTTTAAAGTATGAACATTTATTTCCCTTTTCAAACTCGTGCAAAGAACCAATTACTGGTCCAGGACATGATAATAAAATTAAGAATAAAACTTAAAAATTTATGGAACGAAATCTTAATAAAAGACGAAAATCTTAAAACATCGTGATATTCATTCTAGACGTCACAATATTACTTCCCGCATGGTCACACTGTACTAACAACACAATGTATAAAACAACAATAAAGATAATCCAATTAATTTTGTTGATTGGATAATTCATGGCTCAGTAGTTGTGTAATCAGTGACACGTGCCCTTATTATTTTCTAAGAATTACAAATGTAACATATCTATCTAAGTTCGATTTCAAATTCTACCAAATTTAACTCTAAAATAAGAAGCGTATAAAGAATATATGCATCCATCCTGTGTGCGATGACTATAAAGGGTCCTGAGTGCACTTCGTATGTCATGAGTGCAATCAGGAGGTCCTTCAAGCGGTGTTTAGACGTACCGTTATTCTTCTGGAAGCTTCAATTTTTTTTTATCAATAACTTTTACACAAGGAGACATTTTTGTTTTTTGACAGCATGAACCCCAGTTAATGAGCAAACACAAATTAAGAACGAAAACCGTTTACAATTAAATTTTATAGAAGGAAAAAGGGGGGGGGGGTAATAAACAAATTTTATTTACGCTCACATACTTCTAAACAGATTTGCATATGTAAGCTCTCTATAGATAATGTTAAATTATTTCAGGAGTTTTGAAAAAAAGAATATATACAGTTTAATTTCGACTAAAATAGTGATTCTTTTTATAGATTTGGTACCTCAGTTTCGACTCAACATTTCATTTTGAATGGTTAGATGGCAAACTCTTTAGGCGAATATTGTATCTGTTCTTTATTTAATTATGGTGATATTGGCGATAATATTCATTATAACAAGGCCTTGTACAAATCCTTGATTATAGAATGTTTGGCAATTGAAAAAGACGAAAGTAGACAAACCCTAATTATACAGGGTTTCACAAGTTGATCTCCAAGCGGCCCACATTTAACATATAATAAGATCTATATTTCTCAACGTTTTCAAAATGAAATAACTTGAATTGAAAATTTCCCAACTGTGAAAATTTGTTATTTCTAAACGTCTTTAATTATTATTTCGGAAAAAAAAAATATTTAGCATATTCATATATTTTCATATTTTTTTCCGAGGAAACCTTTTTTTTTTTGCAAAGTTTACTTCTATGTGTTTTTAACCATCACCAGCGACTTATTCTCTGCCATCACCAATTAGTCCTAATTATTTAAGATCAATTGACCAAATTCAAATGATGATTGGATATGATCATCGGTCATCCGTGACGTATCCCAAATAACGACGCATGCCGATAGATAGATCATAGTTTATTAATTAGCGTCTCGCAATTTAGATTTCATCAAGGGGACTTAATTAAACCCGTTACTATACAAATCTTGAAAAAACGATGTACATGTACTTTTTAATATTTTTTAAAACAAATTACGAAAACGTTTAGTGTAAAAATCACCGAAAATAAATGTTTCTTTCTTGCAGGTTTTGGCATTTGTAAATAACATTAACGTTTTGGAATTCTAATGCAAAAGACAGTCGATTCAAACTGAAATAACTCCTTTAAAGATGGTTTGATTTTTTCAGAGACACACACATATATATGTCTCAATACATGTATTATATGTCTCAATACATGTATTATATGTCTCTGATTTTATCAAAACAAAAATAACAAAATTATAAAATATGTTAGTTATCGAATGTATACCCTGAACTCTTACTATTATATATATATGTCCTAAGTTACTTAATGTCCTGTGTGCAACCAGGAGATCCTGAACGGTTTTTGAACGTACCATTATTTTATATGCATATATTCAAAGCTGTTCTTAATTATATGCATACTAGGTATCAGTGGCGGGTCCAGGGGGAGGGTTTCGGGGGTTGGAACCTCCCCTTTTTTTGAACGATCAATGCATTTGAATGGGGACATATGGTTGGAACCACCCCCTCCCCCTTTTGTCCTGGGTTGAGACCCCCTCCTTTTCAAATGGCTGCCGCAGAGGTATATTTATATATATATGTTTGTACCAGCCCCCCTCCTAAATCTTTGGAAACAAATGGTAGATTATATAGGGAATCACGGAAGCATGACTGGACGTGAACACTCTAAGGCAGTCAATGAGTCCCCACTTATGAAAATTTCTGGATCAACCATTGCTTAGTTCTAGTTATCTTAGGTCCTAGTGTGAAATAATGCCAATAGGTCTTTTAAAACACATCTTTATTCATACATGTATATATACGTTTTCTCACGGATTTGTTCATGCAATATTGGAATTATGTTTACTCAATGCGCAATTACTGAAGTTTATATTTGCTACTTTTCTTCTTAATTTCATATAAAAAAAATTTTGATTTTTTTTCTTCGAAAAATTAGTGGTGTTGAAATAGGGAATGGACACAGATACCTTATCACATTTAACCAAAGAAATGTTGTATAATGTCATCAATCTGTATTACACGTAGACAGGATGTTCTCTAGAAAACTATACGTTATACACACCCGAGAATACACGCACTGTCGAAATGGAAAATTACTGTATGTTATAGTTACCTGTAATCAGCTTTGCAACACCATGTTATGACAGTTCAAAAAGATTTTCTTCAAATCAAAATGGAATATTAATTTTTTCTGTAAAATTTAAAACTTTAAAAAGTAGACTTTGACAAAATTATGAAATAGAAAGAATTGAACAATTCAAAATCGTATTTTAACAAAGATTTAGATATAATTTTACAACGATCCTTAAAAAATAACCAAACAAACGTTGAATCAAACGATATGAACCTACGCAGTTTTATATTAAAATACTGACACACACCAGCTTGCCATCTCAGTATGCAAGGCAAGGGTGCTTGGTGAGGTGCTGGAACTTGATGTACATGTATCGTTAAGTTAATACAGTTCTGTTAGGATTGACTGCCTTTTTACAGAGACTCAAGTTCTATTCTTACTGATATCAGTTAGTATAGACGGTTCCTGGCTTAGAATGATTCTCTGCTCAGCAAATGGTGCGTAATTAGCATTTGAATCAAATTTCTTGTAGAAGTAAAAAACACAAATTAATGTATTTGACAACTTTATTCAGGAGCACAGTCTATATTATCCGGCGTAAATAACTTCGAGATTTATGTGGAAGTTTACTCTGCTGCTCGATCTATGCTAATCGATGTTCCAGTATATTTCATATTTATATTTATTCGTGAGGCCTCGTAATCGTTTATATTCACTAAAAGCACAGTCACCTTAATATTTTATATGGCGAAAAAATTGCGAAAATGGGTATATTTTTAGTAGCATTATTATTTTAAAATCTTAAGAGGTTGCTTGCAAATTTAACTCTAAAATGAGAAGTGTATGACGATCTATAACGAATATATACATCCATCATGTGTGCAGATACGACGGCGACTATATAGGGTCTGCCATGAGTGCACTTTGTATGTCCTGCATGTGTGCACCAGGAGGTCCTCCTGAGCGGTGTTTAGACGTACCGGGAAAATCTTATCTGATTCAGGATCAATTCATCGGTTACACTCCCCTGTCACCAGTGATTCTTTTTTGCTGACATTCTGAAACAGTATTGTGTAGTCCCTGTGTAAGTGTTGACTCTCAACTTGCACATGTGATTTTTTAACACTCCTCGGACTTCTGCAAAAAACAATTATTCAGTTCACTGATTTAGATGGAAGGTAAACGAACAGAAAGTCACAGGACATTCCGACAAAAAGTCACAGGACAAAAAGTCAAACACGTGTCAAACTCAGGCATAAAGTAACAAAGTTGATAGGACAAAAAGTCACAAACAATTTGTTGACAATTGATTGAATATAAATGAAAAAAGATTTTGAAATATCTTCTTTTTATTACATATGATATATTCATTTTTAATTTTAGGAAATTGTTCATAAATATAAAAAAGAAGATGTGGTATGATTGCCAATGAGACAACTGTCCACAAGAGACCAAAATGACACAGACATTAACAACCATAGGTCACCAAACAGCCTTCAACAATGAGCAAAGCCCGAGGTAAAGCCCATACCGCATAGTCAGCTGTAAAAGGCAATCATACTATATCTTTTTTTTTATATTTACATGTTAAAAAATGCGTGCAAATGTAATCAAAAGCTGCACACAAACGTAATGATTTTTGTGTGCAAATGTAATGGTAATGTGCGCAAACCTAATGCACTGATTTATTTGTTTTTAATAAATTTTAATTTAAAAGTTGCTACATCATGTTCATGTATAAAACTTCAAGAAAAATACAAAAAGAGTGTTTTCTTGTTCAAAGAAAAATAATCTCAAAACTAAATTGTGACTTTTTGTCCTGTGACAGTGTGTGACTT
Source organism: Mytilus edulis (assembly GCF_963676685.1). Taxonomy (NCBI): domain Eukaryota; kingdom Metazoa; phylum Mollusca; class Bivalvia; order Mytilida; family Mytilidae; genus Mytilus; species Mytilus edulis. The sequence goes on from NC_092356.1 coordinate 6,205,480, forward strand.
TTTGACTGTGACTTTCTGTCCTGCATTGAGATTGAATAGGGGAGTTTGGTTGACCCCGCCTCCCTCTATCTGAGACTACTATCTCAGTGATGAGCTTCATGTACAAATGTATTGTGCTTTAATTTATGTACAAAAAAATTGAAAAACAGATATGTTACACATAAACAAACGACAATCACTGAATTATCGGATCCTGACTTGGAACAAACACAACCATAACAAATTGGCAGGGTATAAGGAACTTTGAAAATATTTAGTTTTTGTGGTTTGGTCTATTTTCCGGATACTGTAAGCAATAAGGCCCCTTTATTTAGTGAATGAAATAATTGTAAGATGCACTTAGCTGTCTGTCATATTTTATATGAACTTGACCTCATTTTCATGCATGGTTCATTGGTCAATGAAACACTGCATTGTTTTGTCAGTTTATCATATGTTTAAAGGTACAGGTAGATTATATTTGGTAGATATGAAACAATTGTAAGGTGTGCATGTCTGAATGGCAGATTCATATATAAACCATGACCGCATTTTATTGTTCTTTGGTCAATGATAAGTTTTCTTGGTTTTGTCATTTTATCAGGCCACATTTAAAAGAATGTCTGTTTCCCCTCCCCCGGGTCTACCCTTTGTAAACAGACCAGGAAGGCAGGTTTTATTTAGCTCACCTGACCTGAAAGGTCAAGTGAGCTTTTCTCATCACTTGGCGTTCGTCGTCTGTCGTCCTGCGTCCGTCGTCCGTAAACTTTTACAAAAATCTTCTCCTCTGAAACTACTTGGCCAAATTCTATCAAACTTGGCCACAGTCATCCTTGGGGTATCTAGTTTAAAAAATGTGTGGCGTGACCTGTTAAACCAACCAAGATGGCCGCCATGGCAAAAAATAGAACATAGGGGTAAAATGCAGTTTTTGGCTTATAACTCAAAAACCAAAGCATTTAGAGCAAATCTGACATGGGGGTAAAATTGTTGATCAGGTCAAGATCTATCTGCCCTGAAATTTTCAGACGAATCGGACAACCTGTTAATGGGTTGCTGTCTGTGAAATGGTTATAAATTTTAAGGAAATTTTGCAGTTTTTGGTTATTATCTTCAATACTATTATAGATAGAGATAAACTGTAAAAGCAATAATGTTCAGCAAAGTAAGACCTACAAATAAGTCAACATGACCAAAATTGTCAGTCGACCCCTTAAGGAGTTATTGCCCTTTATAGTCAATTTTTAACAACTTTTCATAATTTTTTGTAACTTTTTTAAAAATCTTCTTCTCTGAAACTACTTTGCCAAATTTAACCAAACTTGGCCACAATTATCATTGTGGTTTGTAGTTTAAAAAATGTGTCCGCTGTCCCAGCCTACCAAACAAAATGGCCGACATGGCTAAAATTAGAACATAGTGGTAAAATGCAGGTTTTGCTTTATATCTTTGAAACTAAGACATTTAGGGCAAATCTTTCAAGATTTAAATGTCCATCAGAATAAGATATATCGCCTCACAAATTTTCAGTTGAATTGGACAACCTGTTGTTGGGTTGCTGCCCTAAAATTGGTGATTTTAAGGTAATTTTGCAGTTTTTGGTTATTATCTTGAATACTATTATAGATAGAGATAAACTGTAGACAGCAATAATGTTCAGAAAAAAGATCTACAAATAAGTCAGCATGATCAAAATTGTTAGAGGACCCCTTAAGGAGTTATTGCCCTTTATAGTCAATATTGAACAACTTTTCGTCATTTTTGTAACTTGTATAAAAATCATTTCTAAAACTTCTTGGCCAAATTTAACCAAACTTGGCCACAATCATAATACTAGGGTATCTATTTAAAAAAAAAAGTGTCTAATGACCCCGCCTACCAACGAAGATGGCCGACATCAGTAAACACATTAACAGGTGAGCGACACAGGCTCTTGAGAGCCTCTAGTTTTTTTTTAACTGGATGTGATTGTCATAGCATGGTCACATGAATGGTTTGACTTGTCCACTCCAGGCCACTTATCAGTTTTTTGTGCTCAATTTGAGTGTATTTATTTAGATTATCAATCCTTCTGCTTTCAAGCACTTTCCAAAAATGGAAACAAATTATTTTCAGGAAAAAAATAATTTCGATTTTTTTGTGGAAAATAATTTTTTGACCCGGGCGCTTATTTTTGATCCGTGTGGGGGGAGGGGAAACAAACATATTTTGAATTTTGGCCTTAGATTTTTTAAGCATAGGTCTACTTGTTGTATGGAATGACTACAAGGTATCAAATAAAAAAAGATGTCTGCTTGCCAAGGTTAATTTTACTGTGACCTCATATTCATAGAATAATGATAATATTCATGATATTGAACAGCAAGAATGATGAGTAAGTTGATGTTATATACAAATAAGACAAAATTTACAGTTGCCTACTAATTATGTAATACATGTAGTAGTTATTTTTGTCATTAAATGATGTTTACCCTTTTATGTGTAGGGCAAGAACATGAAAGATAAAAGGGAAACTATAAACAGAAGAAATTATCAACAAAATAAGATTTACAGAGGTCAACAAAGCCTAAATGGTAAGTCCACTGTTATAAAAAATTTTGTCCTTGAATAATAATTAAATATTTATTAAAATAAGATGTGGTATGATTAACATGATTAAAGAGAAACCTATCCATCAGAGTTCAATTTAGTGGATGTAAGCATTGTAATTACTTATTAGAGGCCATTGATGACCTGTAAGTAATGAGAAAACCCATACCCTATACATGTTATAGTAATCTATAAAAGTCAACACTAACCAAATTTGAAACAGAGCATCAATTCAAACGTCAAATATACCAGACTAATTTATAAAAACAAAAAATTATGAAAAATAAAAATGACGGGTATGAACCAACATCAACCACTGAACTATGTACAAGCTCCTGATATTAGACAGGTATAATATGGCTGGGTTGATATAAAAATAAGAAACACTTAGCAGTCTGATTTCCAATGAGACATTTCTCCAATAGAGATCAAATGACATTTAAGGAGGCTCTAGGGTATAACAATTTCAGAAAAATGTTTTAATATTTTTTTTTCATAACTCAATTTATTTATATCTTTATCATATGGTACACCAAATCATTCAAAACAATCAATTCGGTTTGGCCCCAGATGACTTTTAAAAAGCATATATCATTAAAAAAGCTCCAAATTATCTCCCTTTGGTGCAAAAATGCCATTTTTTGGCATTAAAAATGTAATATCTTATTTAACTCAACGGTGGCCTATATTTTTTATTATAATTTTAAATAAGCTGTACTTTAACTAAACTATTATAAAATTTAAGCGATTTCTGTAATTTAGTACTTGAATATTTAAATGAAAGTTTATCATATTAATCATAAACATGATAAAATAGCCATTTTATTGATCTCTTCACTGATAATTTTTGAGTTTGTGTATTTGTAGGTCAGAAATCTGGATTTTCATGGTCATCATTCACAGATCAATACTGAACGGAAAACTTAAAGCTGATATTTTTCTCCATAGTGCGACTTTTTTTATTAATTTGAAATGGAACATGTTTTTTCCTACATTTATTTGAAAGAGGAAATTTCAACATGATGACTATAAACAAAAAGGAGTCATATCATCACGATCATTGATGCACAAGAACTTGATCATATAAATACAACAATGTAATTATCAATTGAAAGATGGAACGAATGAACAAGATATTAGAATGTTGTTGTCCAAATAAACTTGCTTTGTCTTCTCATTTGAATCTCTCGATTCAATAAAGATGTACAGAGGAAGATCTTTGAAGAACAGATTGAAAAAATGTTTTGTCTAAGAATTGCAGGAATATTCTAGTGAATGAAATTATTTATTGACTTCACTCTTATATAGTGGACTGAATAATTGTACATAGCAAGTTGTGAATAAAGAAAGCAAAAACTTTAACAAAAAGTGTTTATATTATAAATTTGCAAATATAAGCATACTATTATGTACACCACAAAGTTATATATTATAATTCAAATCGTTTGCCTATACAAGTATTGCAATGAACCTATAACAAAGAAAATCTTACCTCATGAAAAGAGTGAACTATTCAGTCAGAATATGAAATATTTTTTCAGTTCTATTTTTCATAATAGAATAAACAAGACAAAGATTTCAAAACAATATTTTTTCATTTATTTAAATTGACTGTAAAATATTATTATTATACATTCCAATATAAGAATAATCTTTATTGTCATATAAACAAATAAAAAACATGTTTGTGACAAAATTTAATTTTTTTTATATATATGTATATATAAAAAATATAAAAAAAACTCGTATACATTTAAAACATTTTACTACCAAACAGCATTCATTGTAACATACACATAACTTTATATTTATATATATATATGTTTATAATTTTAATCCCATAGGATTTTATTTTGTCCCATGGGATATTAAAAATCCCATGGGATAATTATAGTCCCATGGGATTTTTTTTGTCCCATGGGACAACAAATATCCCATGGGACTACAATAATCCCATGGGACCAAAAAAAATCCCATGGGATTTAACCAAAATCCCATGGGATAATGGTAAATCCCATGGGATTTTGCCCTGTCCCATGGGATATTGAAAATCCCATGTTTTTATAATTCAAATTGCAAAATAAATATGAAAGTAACAGTATAAAACCAATGAAATTATTGAATCCCATGAAATTCCGCACATTTTGGTTATATACATGATATTGTAGCTCTTGTTTGAGGCGGCGGCGGATTTGCAAATGAGTGTTTTGCAAATTAAAAGTGTCCAGTGTTCTATCATCAACAGATTTATACTCAGCCAGACTCACAGGACTTGGGTATAACCATGCTGTTATCTAATATCTAGAAAATAAATCAGAAAGTAAATTTAGGGTTTCTTCCGTTTATACATACATCATGTACATGGTACATGGAGCAAGCATTATCAAAATGTGTTAATTATCTGTATATGCAAATCTATATTTTCACTGTATTTGACACCCCCACAAAGTTGAGATTTCAAAGTGCCTTCCCTGGGTCTACTGTACATTTTTATGAATCATAAAAATAAAATTGAGAATGGAAATGGGGAATGTGTCAAAGAGACAACAACCCGACCAAATAAAAAACAACAACAGCAGAGGGTCACCAACAGGTCTTCAATGTAGCGAGAAATTCCCGCACCCGGAGGCGTCCTTCAGCTGGCCCCTAAACAAATATATACTAGTCCAGTGATAATGAACGCCATACTAATTTCCAAATTGTACACAAGAAACTAAAATTAAAATAATACAAGACTAACAAAGGCCAGAGGCTCCTGACTTGGGACAGGCGCAAAAATGCGGCGGGGTTAAACATGTTTGTGAGATCTCAACCCTCCCCCTATACCTCTAACCAATGTAGTAAAGTAAACGCATAACAATACGCACATTAAAATTCAGTTCAAGAGAAATCCGAGTCTGATGTCAGAAGATGTAACCAAAGAAAATAAACAAAATGACAATAATACATAAATAACAACAGACTACTAGCAGTTAACTGACATGCCAGCTCCAGACTTCAATTAAACTGACTGAAAGATTATGATTTCATCATATGAACATCAGGCACAATCCTTCCCGTTAGGGGTTTAGTATCATACCATCATAACATATATGAGAAGAACATAACCCGTGTCATGCCAACAACTGTATTTTAAAATAAATGTGTTTAGTTCCGATGCAAAGACCTTATCAGTGACTCAACATTAACGCCAAAATATGCAATCTTTAATGACTTGACAACAGTATCGTAATTATATCCCTTCTTAATAAGTCTATTCAAAGGTTTTGTAAGTTTCTGAGGTGAATACTGACACCTTTGTGCTTTATAAAGAATAGTAATACCATAAAAAATTGGATGTGAAATACCTGAACGTATTAGAAGTCTGCATGTTGAGCTATATTTACGAATGATGTCTTTATACCGATGATAAAATTTAGTAAATGTTTTGACTAGTTTGTGATATCGAAAACCCTGGTGTAATAATTTTTCAGTAACACATAAATTTCTCTCGTTAAAATCCAAAACATTGTTACATACACGAGCGAATCGTACAAGTTGAGATATATAAACACCGTAAGATGGTGACAAGGGAACGTCACCATCTAAAAACGGATAATTAACGATAGGAAATGAAAAATCATCCCTTTTATCATAAATTTTAGTATTCAGCTTTCCATTAGTGATATAGATATCAAGATCAAGAAAAGGGCAGTGGTCATTGTTAGTATTAGCTTTATTTAAAGTAAGTTCAACAGGATAAATTTCATTAATATACATACTGAAGTCGTCATTATTGAGAGCCAAAATATCATCCAAATATCTAAAAGTATTATTAAATTTGTTTATCAGATGTTGTTTCGATGGGTCTTTGCTTATTTTTGTCATAAATTGAAACTCATAACAATACAAAAACAGGTCCGCAATAAGTGGTGCACAGTTAGTCCCTATTGGAATTCCGATACTCTGACGATATACGGAATCTCCAAAGCGAACAAAAATGTTATCTAGTAAAAATGCAAGGGCATATATAGTATCAAAGCATGTCCAATTAACATAGTTTTTTTGTTTATTGCTACTAAAAAATGACCTAAAAGAGTTTGAACATATATATTCACATTCTGATTTTTTGAATGCCCATTTAATTAGGTGTGTGAATTTTTTCTTAATGAGAATGTGAGGCAATGTGGTATACAGGGTAGAAAAATCAAAACTTTGAACAGATTCAAAATCACCAATATAAGCATGCAGTTTATCAAGTACTTCCAACGAGTTCTTGACACTCCAAAAGTAATTTATTCCACTATTTTCGAAGGCCTTATTTGAACAATTTATTATCAGGTTTTTAATTGTACCAAGTGTGCTGGTAAGAAGAATAGACAATTTAGTAGTTGAACAATGGCTTGAAGACGAAATAAATCTATATTTGTAAGGGGTTTTGTGTAGCTTCGGAAGCCAATACATAGTTGGGACTTTCATTGTATTTGGCTCTGCTTGTAAAGCGGTGGCTAACAGTTTATGTTTGTTACAGATTTCGTTTTCTGAAAATGGAGTCAGTTGGAATGTTGGTGAATTGGTGATTTCCTTTTTCAGAACCTCAATGTAAACTTTACGTCAAACAATAATAATATTATTAGCAGCTTTATCTGCCGGGACAAAAACAAATTCCTTGGCTAGTTCTTTTAGTTTATGTTTGATACGAGAAATAGGTTTATTGTGGTTATTGTTTATAGTAAAATGTTCTTTAAAATGTTGAATACGTATATCAACTATCTTCATTACTGAATTAAAAAAAGAGTCCAAAGATTTTTTGTCAGCTTTTTCCCGTTTTATCAATTTCATACAGTAAGTATGGAGTGAGTCGTGGATGATATTACGACACTCATTCCAATTAATAATTGACGTGCCTTTCTCGTAAATTGACATTATACAACTTAAAAAGGGGGGGAATCAAAAGTCTGTGTCCTTTTTTTGAGATAAGAGCCATTGAAAATTTGGTGAGAATTTGATTTTTTATACATTTAACATCATGAATATTGTTACCTTTTTCTTTTTTAAACTATGAAAAACAATGGCTTTATTTGGTTTTATCATCAACAGATTTATACGCAGCTTGACTCACATGACTTGGGTATAACCATGCTGTTATCTAACATCTAGAAAATAAATCAGAAAGTAAATTTAGGGTTTCTTCCGTTTATACATACATTTTTACATCATGAATATTATTACCTTTTTCTTTTTTAAACTATGAAAAAATAACAATGATTTTATAAGATTTTGATTTTTTTTAAAACAAAATGTATTAAAATTATGAAAACAAAAGCAGTGGTCAGCGAGCACAATTTTTAATGGCACAACATGGATAAAATCCGAGGATTCTGAATATCTGAGAAAAAGTAAACCAGATTGCACACGCTGAAATGTCTCGTCTTCTATAATAGCCATTGATATTATGTTGATAGTCCTAAATACATAGCTTTACTACAACTATCACAGAAACTTACCATGATCCAAGAAAATGAGGTCAAGGTCATAAAAACCAAACAAGAAATACATGTATACCTTACAATCTTTCAAAACACTATATATAGTTAACCTATAGTTATAGTTCAAGAAAAACAGACCAAAACAAAAAAACTTAACACTGAGCAATGAACTGTGAAAATGAGGTAAAGGTCAAATAAAACCTGTAAAATTGACATCTTCATTATAAAATCTCTCCATGCACCAAATATAGTTGACCTATTGCATAAAGTATTAGAAAACAAATCGTAAGGGTTCCGGGGAACCCAGTCTCGCCTATGTTTTCTGTTAATCGCAGGCTAAAAAAAATGAGGAAATAAATCAATAAAAATATTACTCTTGATACTATCTTTTGATTGTAAAAAGCTTCTGTCCAAGTTTGGTAAAAATCCAGGATAGTTTATGAATCTAATAAATGTTTAAAAACTTTAACTGTAGACTGAATGTAATGTTAACTGGAAGAAACAAAATTTCCTTCTAGATACCAGCATTTGATCATAAAGAAGCTTCTGTCCAAGTTTGGTACAAATCCAAAATAGTATAAGAAAATTATTAAAATTTTAAAAACTTTAACCAGAGTGAATGTAATATTTCCTGGCAGAAAAACTAAGTCCATTTATAAGTAAAATACGGAAAAAAGGAATTTTATTTTTACAAAATTTACTTCTGGATACTATCTTATGATCATAAACAAGCTTCTGTCCAAGTTTGGTAGAAATCCAGGATAGTTTAAGAAAGTTATTAAAATTTCAAAAACTTTAACCACAGAGTGAATATTTGTGGACGCCGCCGACGACGACGATGACGACGACACAGACGGAATGTAGGATCGCTATGTCTCGCTTTTTCGACTAAAGTCGAAGGCTCGACAAAAAGACCAAACCTCAAAACTTAACTTTGAACACTGAACCATGAAAATGAGGCCAAGGTTAACGGATACTTGCCAGTTGGACATGTACACCTTACACTCATTCAATACACCAAATATAGTAGATATATTGCATACAGTATAAGAAAAACAGCCCAAAACACAAAAACTTAACTATAACCACTGAACCATGAAAATGAGGTCAATGTTAGATGACACCAGCCAGTTGGACATGTGCACCTTAAAATCCTTCCATACACAAAATATATACAGAATAATGGCATTTTTGTTTTTGATACTGACTTTATCAGAAAGAATAATCAGCGAGCCCGTTAGGGCAAACTGATATTCGGGCTGATGAAGACAGTATCAAAAAATAAAATGCCATTATTCTGTTTATCGGCAATTTGAAATTAATTGTATATATTTGTTGTTGAGAGTATGAAGTAAAATGGAATAGTTCGTAAAACTACTTTAAAAAAAATATTAACTTTTTTTCAAGTAGTCACTGAACCATGAAAATGAGGTCAAGGACAATGGACATGTGACAGACGGAAACTTCACAACATAAGGCATAGTTATACAAGGTATGAAGCATCCAGGTCTTCCACCTTCTAAAAAATAAAGCTTTGAAGAAGTTAGTTAACGCTGCCTCCCATGCCGCCGCCCCCGCCGGATCACTATCCCTATTTCAAGCTTTCCGCAACTAAAGTCGCAGGCTTGGCAAAAAACCAGAGTAGCAAACATCCTTAATAGAGCATTGATGAGTTTTTTTATGTGACATGTTATAAGAACTGTACCATAACCGATTTAACTCACTTCCCAAGATGAACATTGAAATATTCTATCTTTATCTTCCTCTGTGATTGGTCGTTCTGGAGGGTTGACGAGGATCCCTTTTCTTTCATTCGTAGGCGGTACAAGAGGAACCAGTGATGCGTCTTTTCAATTTTGAAAATAAAAATATAAAAACAAAATTATGGACTTTAACTACATGTATCCTGAATCAATCACCTAGATTATATCTACTAAGACTAAATGTATCTATTCAATTTTGAAAATAAAATCACAAGTAAAATTAGAGGCTCCATGGAGCCTGATTTCAAATATATGGATAAACTGTGAAAGTAGTAGAGCCAGGAACCCCAATTAACAGCCCTGTAAACGTTAACTATTATAGTAAATCATTAGTATTGCTAAATGCCTCATAATTGAAGGTATAATAAGATCAGTTATATATCGCTCCCTATTTATAAATACATTTGCCTGAAGTACGAATAAATTTAATTTAAATCCATTTTTATAGAAATTTGTCAACCTTTTCTACCTGTTTTTATTATTTTATGTGGAACAAATATGCCGTCATTCAAATCTCCCAGAGATTTTTATATACAAAGTATGATTGAAACCTTTTCTTAAACAAAATATGTGAATTTTGTTGTTTTATTTGTACTTAATTTGTTGTTGTAGAAGATTTAGAAAGATTACGATTCGGAAAAGGGCCAATGCAGACAGGTCAGATTTAATAAGTAAATCAACTTCTGAATAATTAAAACAGAAGTATCAAAACAATGAAAATTTTTATTATTTTTTCATAAATTATATATTTTACTGGCGGGTGCATTCATACCATTTTCTATATCTATTGTAAACAACAAATGTTAATCGCTTCTGACAGATAGATACGTAAACCCAATGAACAAAGGTACAAAGTTGGAAATAAAATAATTTAACATGCAAAAGTTATACATGGAGTAAATTAACTCAAACGGCAATAAAAGAAATAGAAGGAAAACAAAAACAACAGCACCAAATAAAAAAAAAGCTTAGAAAAACAGAAACATAGTATTGAAAGAAAAATAAAAAAGATAGAAATATGAAGTGTATAGGTCTGCATTTGTTGAGAATATGTTGAATTGCTCTATCTCAGGCTGATTATATGTATTTTGCTTGACCTGTTCGTAGGTCTCGGAATGTCTTCAGTTACTTGTTAAATCTTATTATCAGGTATCGGGTCATATACTTTACACTCTATTATCAGTTTATAGTTTTTGTGTGTACCTATGTTCTTTTTTTGTTGCTTCTTTCGTCTTTGATAAAGATGTCTGCACTCTCTGATTTCTTTGAGGTTCAGTTTTGGTTTGATCTGATTTTAAGGTGGTACCCAACACCTTCACTAAAATTAATTTGGCTCGTTTAATTTTCATAAAATTTTGACAAAGTATTCACCTTGACTATTTAACAAAAATATAAAAATTTTAACAAATTTTAACCAACCGTTTTATCAGAAAAAATACACTGGTTATATAGCAGTTTGACAAACACTTATTTTGATCATTGAGAAGCTTAATATCCCCTTAAAAACACAACGTAATTAAAACGTTTAGGTGATTTAACAGAGTTATATCCCTGTAGTGTTAGGTATCACCTTAATATCATTCTGAATTGTCCTTGGTATATGAGTCTTGCTTTGGCCTGATTTTATGTTTTTCATTGTAATTTTTCTTACAGCCGAATCATCAGACATTGCCTAAAAAAAAGTATTCTAATCACTTTGTTTATTTTCAGTTCAGCTTCAATTACTAAAGAAGTTGAATGTGAAAAAATGCGAGGACACGCATACCACGGGTTGCGTCATTTTGTCAAAAGATAGCTTTTTAGTAGCAAACTACTTTACAGAAACACTTTATTTCATTGAATACAACAGAGTTGATGATGATAATCAAGTGTCTAGAGTTCGTGTTACGTCTTCCCATACGATATCACAGTGATAGATTGTGATCGCATTGCCGTTACCTATGGATATAAACAATTCATTGAAACACTGGATAGTCATGATTTCCGTGTTCGACAGACCTTTCGTCCACAAAAAGACTGTTTTTGGTATAACACACCAACATGAGAAACTTTACGTTGTAGGAAAAGATAAGATTTTTGTTCTGGATTTATCAGGTTGGAAGCAGATCGTCCTGGTTATGGAGCACGCAACTTACATTGCAGTTTTCGAAGACAAACTTTTCTATACTAATAGAAATACAAATTCAGTGCATTGTAGTAATATGAATGGACAAGATTTGTGGCAATTTAGGGATAGAGTAATCATACACCCGACTGGCATAGCAATATACCTTAATCAGAACGTATTTGTCGTAGGTCACTGGTCAAATAATCTATCAGTTATAGTGGCAAAGACTGCAATACATTACTGTCAGAAGGTAAAGGTTTAAGTCAACCACATGCAATTTGTTATGACAAACACAGAAATACATTATTACTTTGTGATAAATTGAGTGGGAATTGTGCCTTGTATGACGTTTCTTAAATATTAATCAAATGTCGAAAGTACAATTGAAAGAAAAGGAAAACTTACAACTGTATTAACAAGTGACTAAATGATTTAAAAGAGTTAAACATAAATGTATGACGGTCAATTTTTTTGTGTGAGTGATTCGGCTAGGCCTATCGGCTTAACGACTAAAATATCTAGTAAAGTGATTATTATAGTGATACCTCAGTTATTCTAAAGATATCCTTAAAATCTAAATGTCATTCAAGAATAAGCATTCCTGTTTCATTTTGGTACAAACTACCAAAATGATACTTGCAGACAAGTATTGTCGACACTGGACTCGCGTGGACTCTACATATGACTTACCAGTGGCGCTCAAATCATACAAATTCAAAGGCCTAATAAAGTACAGAGTTAATACTAAAATTTATGAGAAAAGAGATGATTTTTCGTTTCCCATCGTTAATTATCAATTTTTAGATGGTGACGTTCCCTTGTCACCATCTTACGGTGTTTATGTATCTCAACGTGTACGATTCGCTCGTGTATGTAACAATATTTTAGATTTTAACGAAAGAAATTGATGTATTACTGAAACATTATTACACCAGGGTTTTCGATATCACAAACTAGTCAATAGTTATTAAAAGTACCAGGATTATATTTTTATACGCCAGACGCGCGTTTCGTCTACATAAGACTCATCAGTGACGCTCAGATCAAAATAGTTAAAAAGCCAAACAAATACAAAGTTGAAGAGCATTGAGGACCCAAAATTCCAAAAAACAAAACATTTAAATATACTTATTAAGAAGGGATATAGTTACGATACTGTTGTCAGGGCATTAAAGATTGCATATTTTGGCGTTAATATTAATTTACTTATAGGGTCTTTGCATCGAAACTAAACACATTCATTTACAAAGCCAGTTGTTGCATGACACGGGTTATGTTCTTCTCTTATATGTTATGAGGGTATGATACTAAAAATCAAAATCACAAAAATACTGAACTTAGAGGAAAATCAATTCGAAAAATCCATAATCACATGGCAGAATCAAATAACAAAACTCATCAAAAACGAATAGACAAGAACTGTCATATTCCTGACTTGGTACAGGCATTTTCAAATGTAGAAAACGGTGGATTAAACCTGGTTTGATAGCGCTAACCCTCTCACTTTGATGACAGTCTCATCAAATTCAGTTATATTTACAATGATGCGTTAACTAAACAGACACAATAACCCTAAACCCTTAACGGCAAGGATTGTGCCTGATATTCATATGATAAAAACACAATCTTTCAATCAGTTTAATTGAAGTTGCGAGCTGGCATGTCAGTTAACTGCTAGTAGTCTGTTATTATTTATGTATAATTGTCATTTTGTTTATTTTCTCTGGTTACACCTTCTGATATCCGACTCAGATTTCTCTTGAACTGATTTTTTTATGTGGGTATTGTTATGCGTTTACTTTTCTACATTGGCTAGACGTATAGGGGGAGAATTGAGATCTCATAAACATGCTAACCCCGCCGCATGTTTGCGCCTATCCCAAGTCAGGAGGAGCCTCAGGCCTTTGTAAGTCTTGTATTATTTTTAATTTTAGTTTCTTGTGTTCAATTTGGAGTTAAGTATGGCGTTAATTATCACTTAACTAGTATATATATTTGGTTAGGAGCCATCTGAAGGACGCCTCCGGGTGCGGGAATTTCTCGCTGCATTGAAGGCCTGTTGGTGACCTCCTGCTGTTGTCTGTTCTATTGTCGGGTTGTTGTCTGATTGACACGTTCCCCATTTTCATTCTCATTTTTATCAAAGAGCGCTGATGACTAAACATGATTTGAATGTTTCAATATCACACACTATATCAACCCTCAATCAATACATTTCCTCGAGCAAAACTCGTGTCGATATATTTGGTCCAGCGGATATATACGGATGTGATGACATGACCATTTCTTTATACATTTTGTAGTTTGCTTATTTGTTAATATACGAGCACGTTATCGGTATGTGCCTTATGTCGTCACAATAGTCCCATTCTCTTTTTACGAATGTGACCTAAACAAAAAGAGACTATTTATCCCTATATGTGACATTTTTACTAATCAGTATTGTGTCTATTTGTTTTGTTTACACATCGTTGTCAATATAATCGAATGTGATGCGACTGTCATACTAGTGTCTACATTGAAAAACGTCTGTACAAAGCAAGAAATATGACAGTTGTTGTCTATCCATTTAATGTGTTTTATCTTTATAGTTTGCCATGTTATTAGTGACTTTTCATTTCGAATTTTCCTCGAATTCAGTATTTTTGTGATTTTACTTTTAATTGACACTTTTTTTATAAAGCATGTTCTCAAGAGTATATGCAGCGAAGAAAATATTGAAATTTTCCAACTCAAATCCGAAATGAAAAATTTCCTTCACAGTGACTGTAAAATTTGTAAGTCATTTTATTTCAAATTCATGACCTTTTGTACTAATTGACTAAATCTGGATCATTGTAAGAATAGCAAGCACTTATTTGCAGATAAATATTTGCTGCAGGTCTGTGGCAAACACAGATTTGGATATTAATGTTTGCTGCAGGCCTACATCAAACACTTATTTATGGCAAATTGTGTGTTTCAGTAATGAATGTTGGGTGCGCTTGTGCAACCCTGTATCATATTAGGGAAGAGTTTGGTGTTCCAAAATATGTTCCAACACTGTCACATTCGGTATGTGTATGTCGAGGTCAGTGACCTGTAGTTCAGTAGTTGTCTTCGTTTTATGTTCATTATATATCATTTGTTTATTGGGTATTTTTTTTTACAAAATTCATGCCGTTGGTTGTCAAGTTTGAATTGTTTTACAATAAATTTGACATAATTTAAAACTAACTATACGCGTAGCATTGATTTTACTCATTGTGAAAGGTCGTATGATGACCTACAGTGGAGATCACTTAAATTCTAACCTCTCATTAGAACTGTCAGAATATCTGTCATAGAACTGTCCTAAACTGTCCTAGAACAGTTCTACCTAGAACAGTTCTACCCTAGAACTGTGCTAAGTAGATCTGTCAGAATCAGTTCTAGGTAGAACTGCCAGGATCAGTTCTAGGGTAGAACTGTCTAATTCAGTTCTAGGTAGAACTGTCCAAATCAGTTCTAACCGTAGAACTGTCAGCAATACTGACTAAATCAGTCAGGACTGTAGAACAGTTCTAAATGACATCACTGCGGTAAGGGCACTTTAGAATTTAGAAGAAATAAATCACTTTCAATTACTTTGCTATAGCAGATTTTCTATATTTTTTACTGATCAAACGTTACATGTACAAATATCGAAGTGAATAGAAGGTTAATATATCCACATCGGAGAAATATTTTTAGAAGATTGCATAGGAAACATCATTGTTTACGTTTCTTCGTTCCCTGTTTTTAACAGTCTCTTCATAAATATAACTCTGCATTTAATTCACGGAATTTTAATCGTAATTTACCTTGTTTGCCTTGGATTTACATTCATTTAAGATTCTGTTTTGACAAATGTTCAAACGAAAATTGTACAGTGGATGAGTTATGGGATATTAATGAAAAAAGGGTTGTATTATAACGTAAAAAAAACTATATACATTTGCACCATCTCGTCAATTTAGCCAGACTTATCCATAACGATTATAAATGATATCAGGGAGTCTGGAACTCAGAAAAATATACTCATCTGAACATGAATGAAACATTTGCCCCTGGACGTTCGGCTACAAACAAATTCATTCATGTTTCTTTGCCTTCTTTAAATAATATTAACAGTATACTATTCCAAGAAGAGAACTTCCCATACATGTATATGAATCAGTAATGTGAGTGTTGGATGATGCTGTAAAATAGTTTTGTTAAAAAAAAATTTAAAAAAATCATTACAAACCTGAGACTACTATATAGTAGCAGAGACATATATAAACATATATATGTCTCTGATAGTAGTCTCAGCACAAACTAACGGACTTAAAAAGTCACTTTAGTGACGGTTCATTATTATGGATACAGAGAGGAAATAACGGCGCATGCACTAAATTTTTAGATATGGTATAAATACACATTATCGCTATTTGTCTGCCATTACTGGATATCACACAGGTTCCCGTAAAAAATTGACATCATAAAACAAAATATCTGACGCCACAATGGAAAAGTGATTGTTGTATGCTTCAAAAGTTCAAGAGACCGGGTCAGCCAGGATGAGCAATAAGGTGCATAATTGTGTTCCAAAGTTGGTGTCATTTTTATCATACGATCTGTCCTGACATAGAAATATTATTGGTTTACAATGACTGAGGCCATATGTATTTACATGATAAGTGTAAATAAGTTCAGTTTTGGTTGATGGGGTCAAATAATTTTGTTATAACGACTCGGTCTGATACATGTATATTGAAACTACTGAAATTTGTTTACAATTCAATATTTTGAATAAAAAGAGGACTTGCAGAAAATTGCTGGTACTCTAAATTGATGTGGAATTTTTTTTGTAGCCAATGTGTTACAATATTGCTGTCATTTGAATTATACAATCCATCGTGATATGTAACTATAAGTGATTTACTATGCGGCTATATATATATATATATATATATATATATATATATAAAGTGTAAATATGATCAGTTTTGGTTGATGCTGTCACATATGGTCAGTTTTGGTTGATGCTGTCAAATATAAAAAAAAAAGAAGATGTGGTATGATTGCCAATGAGACAACTATCCACAAAAGACCAAAATGACACAGATATTAACAACTATAGGTCACCGTACGGCCTTCAACAACGAGCAAAGCCCATACCGCATAGTAAGCTATAAATATGGTCAGTTTTCATGGTTTTGGATGATGCGGACAAATAATTTTGTTATATCCATGAGTCAGTCTGAGATATCAAAACTACTGAAATTAGTTTACGATTCAAAATTTTGATTAAAAAGAGGACATGCTGGCACTATAAACTGATGCGAGCATAATTTTGTTTTCCAATATTGCTTTCATTTCTTTTAAACAATCCATCCTGCTATGAAAATATAAGCTTGTGCAATATAAAATTCTACTCGGAACAATATTCCCCAATATTCATGCAATAACCCCATAATATAGATCATTTGTATTATCATGATTATACACTCCATCCTTACATAAAAATATTACAGATTAACTATGCGACTATAAGAGTTACACAAAAAAGAGCAAATATGGTCAGTTTTGGTTGATGTGGTCAAATATGGTCAGTTTTGGTTGATGCTGTCAAATATGGTCAGTTTTGATTGATGCAGACAAATAATTTTGTTACATGAGTCAGTCTGAGGTATGAAAACTACTAAAATTTGTTTCTGATGTAATGTTTTGAAAAACAATAGGAAATGCTGGCACTCTCAATTGATGCGACAAACAAATTGTAGTCATTGATTTCCAATATTGCAGTTATTTATATACTACAGTCCCTCGCGACCTTAAATTATAACTGAATTGCTGTCAGGGCCGTAACTAGCCTCTTCAAATAGTGAGGCAAAATATATCGCCGAGCAGAGCGAGGCGAAAAAATTTGGCGAGGGAACTGGGGGGCCGCTCAAGGCCCCCAGAAACTCTGAGAAAACTAACGCAAAATCGTGCATTCTGAGCGTTTCAAAGACTCTTTCTGACATTGAATTGCAATTAATTTTTAGCTTTTTTTCGACAATATTCTGGTCTGAAAGCAAAAACATTGATTTATTGTATTTTAAGACTTTAAGGTTTTATGGTCAACATTAAAAGACCGATATGTAGGACAAAGCAAAATTCGCAATTCTCATAATCATTAATGCGGTATGGGCTTTGCTCATTGTTGAAGGCCGTACGGTGACAAATAGTTGTTAATGTCTGTGTTATTTTGGTCTTTTGTGGATAGTTGTCTCATTGGCAATCATACCACATGTTCTTTTTTATATATACCAGTCAGGGGCATTACTTAAACAAGTAACAATTAAAATTTCCTATACAAGTAATGTTGAAAACGATGCTTATTTAAATATAACTTATATAAGTTATTTTTCTCTGAATATTATTTTTATAGGTGTCCAAGCATACAGATTTTACTAGCTTTAATTAATTTTCACAGTTATCTGGTTATTTTTCGCTTGATATATAAAAACTAATTCTTCAGAAACACTAATTAACTTTCCGACGCACTTATCTTTCATACCGACGCTTCTGGGTCAAAGATTGGTCACTTGGGACTATTAAATTATCATTTTCCTCTAAAATCTTGAAGGTAGACTGATATAAATAGATAGATACTTGTGAATTAATTAAGACCTGAAGTTATTTATAATTTGTAACCTAAATCAATTACATATGTGCCTTAGATAAGTGTAATTGCTATTTTTTTCAAAAATGTTTAAAATAATTTATTCAAGTAATATTTTTGTTATTATTTTCAAAGTAACCCTTCATCTCTATACTCCTCTCAAATTTGATAAATTCTTTATTTTATGATATAAAAAGTAGTTTAAAATCGTGAAAACTACATTTAGTCTATGTTTCTATTGAAAATTAAAATAACTCTATTAAGTAATTTTATTGTATTTAAAATACAAAATTACTTACATAAGTAATTAAAAAAAATAACTTGTTTAAGTAACGCCCCTGACTGTATACTGTCTATCTGTTTTAGTCTTGTATTGTGATTAGACTTTGGTGATATTTTTATGACTAGATTGAAATATAGTGACAGTGCAGTATTATGCTTTAAATACTAGTACTGCTTAAGACGACACTAGGGACACTTGACCATGTTTTACGGTATAAATGATTCTTTTATTGTTGAAGACCCTCCAGCAACTTTGATCAAATGATTGATCATTAGTATTTTTTATGCATTGACTTTGTGTGCGATTAGATTTCGTGCACATTTACTACATATTCCTTTATTGTCTGTAAAAGGGTCTGAACATGACTTAATGCAAGTTTAACCCATCAATGGAAATGGTCATATGGCAATACAGTATTGCTTTTTGTCAAATTATTTGATACCGGAAAATTGGTGACCTTACTTTCATTTAAACCATGTCAGCTATCTAGTTTTATCAACCAAAAGTAGCCAGTTGTGAATTCTTTGAGATCAAATTCAATTCTCCATGCAGAAACGACCATTTTTTTCTGTGTCTTGTATATTCTTAAAACATTTTCTCGCACAATATCTGGACATCGGTGGGCATGCAACATTGCAAAACCACATGTTTACAAATGAAAATCAACACTCAGACTATTGTCATAAAGTACGACAATAAATAAGCAAAAGACAAACTCCGGGACACAGAAGTTCAAACAATAGACCATCAACTCTGAAAACTAAAAGTAAAAAAGAAACATGGATCACGGAAAACATGCAGGGGCAACATCAGATACTAGTACATTGTAGTGAAGAAAATTTGCTTCTTGTTAGACACTTTCCGTGAAAACAATTTGATATTAAGACAATCTTTTGTTTCATTTTTTTGTTTTGTTTTGAAATTTCTAACATGAGGCATTTGCCTCATTTGCCTCAATGTAGTTACGGCCCTGGCTGTGCAGCTATATAGATTTACATAATAAAAAGCAATTAAGGTAAGTTTGGTTGATGCAGTCAAAAGATTTTATTACACGACTCAGTCTGAAGTATAAAAACTACTGATATTTGTTTATGATTCAATATTTAGGATCAAGGCATTTGAATTGGAGCATATAGTTGGACCCCCCCCCCCCCCCCCCCCCCCCCAAAGCCTTTAAAAAATGGCTGGGTCTGCCCCTGCATGCTGGCACTATAAATTGATGCGAACAAATTGTTTTTCCAAAATTGCTGTAACTTGTATATTACAGTCCCTCTGGACCTAAAATTAAAACTGAAGCACTGTGCAGCTATATAGATTTGCAGAAAGAAAAAGCAAATAATGGCAGTTTAGATTGATGCAGTCAAAAGATTTTTGTTAAATTCACAGGTCGTCCGAGGTATGAAAACTACTCGTAAACTGATATTATATTGGTTAATGAGGTCCGATAATTTTGTTATGTGATAACGAGCCATCCTGACTCCCGGAATAACAAATGTAAAACAATTCAAATAATAATGCCCCCCCCCCCTAAATAATAACGTCATAATTTATGTACAAAAAAATGAAAGAAAAACAAATAATTTATGTAACACATCAACAAAAGAAAATCACTGAATTACATGCTTCGGACATGGAACAGGCACATACATGCAGAATATGGCGTGGTAAACAGGTTAAACATGTTCTCTTGCCGATTATAAATTTGAAATAAAACCGGCAAAATAGCAAAACTCTATATAGTTTAAATCGCTTTTTTACCGAAGCCTTGAAGGCCGAACGGTGACCTATAGTTGTTAATGTCTGTGTCATTTTGGTCTTTTGTGGATAGTTGTCTCATTGGCAATCATACCACATCTTCTTTTTTATATTTATATTAAGGCAACGAGTTCTTAAAACTTATAAATCAACTCTTGCCGTAGAATTTACAAATCAATTTTATCCGTAGAATTTATAAATCAATTTTAGCTAGAACAGTTCTAACCTAGAACTGACTAAAGTGTCAGGCTGACAGTTCTACGTACTGTTCTAGAACAGTTCTCCTGACAGATTTGAAGAGAGGTTAGAAGTGATCTCCACTGTATCTAAAGTTTATTTACATCTCATTCATTTGTTCTCATGTGGATAGTTGTTTGTTTTGCAAGCACACCTGTACGTCTTCTTTGTAACGTTATAATATTGGTTGAACGTGTATTGTTACACCCTTGGCACGGGAAAATTGCTCGCTTGATAGCAAGCTGTACGATATGAATTGTGCTCACTGTTGAATAACATCGTATAGAGAGCAGCTTAATTGCTTAAGTGACCTGAAGTGTTTGACCTAGGTTTTTAATAAAAATTTGTCTCATTGGAATGCAAATAAAAGTCTACCTATTTTATATCTAGAGTTAACAACATATTATAAAGTAGTATAAAGAATAAGCAGTCATATATATGTACTGATCAATCTGGCACAGAAATCAAAAAATTCTTTTCTTTCTCATCAATAATAAAAATTTATTAAATTGAATATCAGCAATTGTCTTTTATTCCTTCACTATTGTCTTTGTCAATATTACAAATGCCATCGCGAGTGACTCCGTCGAATGAATGGTTGCTATGGTACAAAGGTCGACTAGTACGAACTACTTTTTTTTCAATTTCTTCATCATCCGATTGTTTTTGATAGCGCCCTTGTTTCCGGTTAAGAATTAATGCGCATACAGAAAATGTCAGGACAATCGTGCCAAACACAGCACCAACTGTAAAAGCTACTATTGTCATAGTCCTCTTTTCAGAAATGTATTCACAGTTTCCTTCTGATAATATAATTCTAAAAAACAAGAAATACATAATATTTGTATCAAATAATACAATTCAGTACGCTTTTTTTATTTTTATTAATTTTTGAATGTATAAAATTACCGTACCTAATAGCATTTTATTGTCGGCAGCCAAGGCCAGAGGAAACTTTTATGTTAAACATCAAAATAAGCACGTATAGTATATTCGTATATTTCACGAATGAAAGTCAGACTGCTATTCTTATAAGTCTGGATGAGGTATGATTAATGTATCCCCTTTTTATCAAAAGTACAGTAGTAGTTATCTATTATAATATATTAGTACAACAAATATCAAGCGGACGATTCGTAGGCTTCAATTATAGTTTTCCCCGCATTCGGATTCTATACACAAATAACCTTCCATCGATACCTCCATTCGTCGATATATCTTTTCGTTAATTTCGATTATCGGGAGTTTCACATTCGTAACGATATAGTCCCCTGTTTAACGTGTTAGAAAAAAAGGAGGACAAAATTTGCAACATAAATTATAGACAAAACAGTCATTCAAAAGGGGAAACAACTCTTTATGTTCAATGAAAAGATGCTATCAATCGGCAATCCTCGGTAGAATCCGCTACTCTCCTTCTGTCGTTAGATGAAGTTAACAAATAACCTTAAATCGATACCTCAATATGTCGATATGTCTTTTCGCTAATTTAAATTATCAGGGGTTTCAAATTCGTAAGGATATCGTCCCTTGTCTCACGTTTAGAAATAAAGGAGGTCAAAATTTGCAACATGAATAATGCATGAAACAGTCATTTAAAAGGGATACAACTCTTCCTATTCTAGCAAAAGATGATATCAATCGGCAACCCTCGGGTGAATCCGCTACTTTCCTTCTGTCGTTTAATAAAGGTTCGGAATCGGCCAAGTTGTGACGAATGTAGATGCTTACTTATATTGTGTTATCATTTCTTTTAATATGTCATAATACTTTCCATCGGACAGATCCGATTCAATCGGCAATCCTCGGGCGAAGCCGCTACTCTCCTTCTATAGTTAGATGAAGGTACGAAATCGGCCGAGTTGTGACGAATGAAGATGCTTACTTATATTGTGTTATCATTTCTTTTAATACTTCATAATACTTTCCATCGGACAGATCAGATTCAATGATATCGTGGACTTGATCGATACAATCTTCTGTAAGAATCTTATCGGCAGTCGTTCCTGCTTCTGTGTATACCTACAAAGGAGAAAACAAATTACACGGATGTAACATCGCATATTTTAGAATATAATTTATAGCTATTTATTATGAGGGGAGATAAATCCTTCGTTTTGTTATAATCTCGAGATTAATGAAATGTCTTTCCATTGGTTATTAGTTTCAATATCGCTTTTGTATTTTCTTACTTTTCTTTTTTTCTTGCCAGACTGAAATTCCCCTGAATCATAAATTAACTTGTTTTATTTCATTGCTAGATTTTTTATTTAATATTCCATCATCGCTTTGTTCATCAATTCACAGTGAAGTGAGACATTTTTATGCGTTTTTTTTGTTTGTTCTGTGCTGAATTCCTTATTGTGACTTTGAGATGAAGAACAGCAATACAAGTGTTATTCCTTTACTTTTGTGTTTTTTGTTGTGCACATACTGATTGTGTGTCATGTGTGGATATCCCATACCCTTTCGATTTTATTATAGTACTGATGCATGAACTGGTAACCGATTTCTGGTATCCATAATGAAAGATTATTCAAATAGTGCCGGTATACAGAGAGGTACTCGCACGCAAATTTTGATTGTAAAACGGTGCTAAGCATAAGTCAAATGATACATGGTGAAGCAGTTTATCTTGAAATTCGGGGTTTAATTCATTAATAAGTTTAATATACAGTAATTCAATCAAACAGTTATTTCGTCATAAAAGGGTATGAAATATTTGTCACTGGACGTTTATCAACCTATAATCCATCAATCGATATATTTGTTATTGTTTACCTTTCTGTCATCTTTTGATAGTAATATTACTATATCATTGTCACATTTCTGAAAGTTCCAGCTGTCTCGTATGAAGTGAATAAAGTCCACAGCAGAAACTTTTAGACTCCTGCAAAATCAATATAAAACAGTATATATAAATACAAGAAGAGATGGGATATTTGTAAAAGAGACAAACCCCTAACTGTTCCCCAACCCCAACCCCAACTAAAAATACGACTAAATAACGTTCGTTACACAGATTGATAATTTACCTAAGTACATACAAGTTTCCCTATCAATAAATTATATGTACATTTTTCTTGGATTAATGAATATTTACAGGATTACATTCAGTTACATGTATATTTCAACTTTGATTGAAGAAAAATGTAAGCTGTGATTTTTTTTATAAATATTTTTTTTATAATTTTTTTGTCACATTTCTAAAGTCAGATGTGTTTTATATAAGCTGGGGCCCCAGACAACTGGGCTTGTCTTTGGGGCCCCAGCTTGTCTGGCATTTACGGTTGGACGTCAGAGTAATCTCGGACTACGTTATCACTAGCTTGTCGGCTCTAATGTTGCGAGTTCGAATCCCGCACTTGGCAGGTGCGCTCAATTTTTACCATGTCAGTTTTCTTACCGGTGGTTGGTTCTCTGGACACTCCAGTTTCTTTGACCAAATTGAATGAAAACTGATCACCAATAATATGACCTAGATATATAACATGATCAATAAATAGCGTAGCGCCCCCCCCCCCCCCCCTCATTTCATTTATTTATTGTCTTAATAAGATATCCGGAAAGTTACAAAATTTACTTTCTTAAAAGTATCTAACATACCATACATGTATAAGATGCATGTTCATATCACTATTAGAGATTGATCAAGGTCAGATATAAATGTAAACAGATATATCATATATCGCCTGATTTTATGGTCAATACTGATAATTGTACGACTTTGCCCCCCGCAGAGCTATAGAAAAACAGTACATCAACGGGTGTTACACGGACTCTTTTTAGTTGTTACACGGACACTGTTTATGAATAGAATCACTCGTGCATGATCAGTGAGTTCATGGGCACTTTAACTTTTTATTAGAGTTGAACTTTTTGGTTCACCGACTTATTTCCTGTCTTTTTATTGAACAAAATATTTACGTTAGCATCAATATCTTTTTTCAAACATTTCCAGTAAAATACTATTCATATCAGTACACTAAGGGATTAGACATTTAACTTCAAAAAGGGAAGGGGGTATGGTTTTCTTCTTAAAAAGATATTTTGATCCCAAATTTTTTGAGAAAAAAATTATTATGGTCAAGCAGATGACAAATTGATGTTTTGCATGATTCCTGATTTTCCAAATGCCGTAAATAGTGCAAATTTAAAGAAAAACATTTGGGTGATGGCTTGAAAAGTAAATAATAAATATACTCAAAAAAGAACACACCGCCCCCTTTATGAAGCAAAATATTCGGTCAATAAATGTTTTCTTCAATATATGACACGAATAGTATTTTGGACAATGCTGAAAGTAAAGAAATGATGATACTGACGTGTATAATTCAATAAAAATAAGACAGGAAATAAAAGTAAATAAAAAGCAAAACTAATATCAAAAGATAAAATCCCTATCAACTCACCAATGCACGATTGATCCTATAAACAAAAAGAGTTCAAGTAATACACGTCCAAATAGCAGCAAATCTAGAAGAAAATCATTCAACTTATGTCATCAATTTTGGACGGTAAGCTGTGATTGGATCGTATAGTAACACGTGTTTAATCACGATCAACACTTGCAGAGACGAGCATGAATTAAAAAAAAATTAAAGTATTTGCCTGAATATATAAAATATTTAGACAAAATTCATTTTTTCATAAGAATTTCATTCACTAATGAAGAAGAAATTCATTATTTTGATACATTGATATTGTTATCGAAGTTATATCAGTGGCGGATCCAGGTCCAAATCCAGGACAAAACAGAGGGGGGGGTCCAACTTTATGTCCCCATTTAAATGCATTGATCATCCAAAAAAAAGGATTGTTCCAACTCCCCAGAACCCCCAATCATTGAATATCAAATTCATGTATTTGGCAACAAACGCGCGATTTTTACGATTTTTTTTAAGGGGGGATGGGGGGATGGAATGGCACATCCTGCATTTTTTCATCAAAAATAAAGATCACAGCCTGTTTATTTTAAAATGAATTAGCCCCCCCCCCCCTCCCCCTCCCGCTTTCCGTTTCATCCATAAAAATCAAACATTATCCTACATACCACTAAAATATTTCTTTAATATAGTACTTTCTTACGAAGTTGCATTTTAAAAAATCTTAAATGTGTACAACATTCATCTTTTACTTGAAATTGTTCTTTTTTATCAAATTATACCTTTGTATTTTATCTAATACATGCAGGATATTTATATACATTTGATGGCATTGAGTATTCGGTACTTTCATTCATATCAGTCGTGTTTCCGTTGGCATTTAACTGACAAACGGGAGATAATCCTGTTTTAATTCGATAATCACAATTGGCTATTTAAACCTTCAAGTTGGGTGACCACGGTAACAACATGAGATAAGATTCGACAGTGACAGTTGTTTACGAGTGATCAGTACTTTTGAGTATATATAGCTCTTCATGTTTTCAAGCTTTTGTATAATTTTAAATCTTTTATTTTCTGTATTTTTTTTTGTTTTGATTTGAGAACCTTTTTTGAACACACCAAAAGAAAAAAGTTCGCTTTAGGCCAAATATGGTTTTGCATTTCTCGTAAAATGTCAAAATGGCCATAATTTTGTTATCAAATGGATCTTTTTGAAAAGCCTTTCCACTAAAAAAAATAATGTCTTTTTTTAAAAATTCAAGACTTCTGGATCAACACATTTTAAACATTTTTTGTTGTCAAATTGTGATGAGTTTGTGTGCATTTTCGAACCTAAAATCTTCAGAAAACCCTAGGCCGCAAGGCCACACTTAAAAATGTCCAAACCCTATCCAAAGGTTAAACAGGGGGTAGATAGGTAAGTGGGCATTTTCTTTTTTTTTTTTTTTTTTTTTTTTCAAAAAAGAGAAATTAAAGTGCCATAGGTTTTACTTTTTACTCGCCATGCCTATCTGATTAAAAACACTTTTTCACATCAGAACAATACAAGATTTTGAGTAGGCAGCTATATTTTGGGGGATGTGTAGGGTTAAGGCAAACAACCATAATCTTTGGGGGTGTGTAGGGTTAAGGCAAACAACCATAATCTTTGGGGGGGTGTAGGGTTAAGTCAAACAACCATAATCTTTGGGGGTGTGTAGGGTTAAGGCAAACAACCATAATCTTTGGGGGGTGTGTAGGGTTAAGGCAAACAACCATACTCTTTGTGGGTGTGTAGGGTTAAGGCAAACAACCATAATCTTTGGGGGTGTGTAGGGTTAAGGCAAACAACCATAATCTTTGAGGGTGTGTAGGGTTAAGGCAAACAACCATAATCTTTGGGGGGTGTAGGGTTAAGGCAAACAACCATACTCTTTGGGGGTGTGTAGGGTTAAGGCAAACAACCATACTCTTTGGGGGTGTGTAGGGTTAAGGCAAACAACCATAATCTTTGGGGGGGTGTAGGGTTAAGGCAAACAACCATAATCTTTGGGGGTGTGTAGGGTTAAGTCAAACAACCATAATCTTTGGGGTGTGTGTAGGGTTAAGGCAAACAACCATAATCTTTGGGGGGTGTGTAGGGTTAAGTCAAACAACCATAATCTTTGGGGGTGTGTAGGGTTAAGTCAAACAACCATAATCTTTGGGGGTGTGTAGGGTTAAGGCAAACAACCATAATCTTTGGGGGGGGGTGTAGGGTTAAGTCAAACAACCATAATCTTTGGGGGTGTGTAGGGTTAAGTCAAACAACCATAATCTTTGGGGGTGTGTAGGGTTAAGGCAAACAACCATAATCTTTGGGGGTGTGTAGGGTTAAGGCAAACAACCATAATCTTTGGGGGTATGTAGGGTTAAGCTAAACAACCACACTATTTGGGGGTGTGTAGGGTTAAGCTAAACAACCACAGTCTTTGGGGGTGTGTAGAGTTAAGCTAAACAACCAAACTCTTTGGGGGTGTGTAGGGTTAAGCTAAACAACCACACTCTTTGGGGGTGTGTAGGGTTAAGCTAAACAACCACACTCTTTGGGGTGTGTAGGGTTAAGGCAAACAACCATAATCTTTGGGGGTGTGTAGGGTTAAGGCAAACAACCATAATCTTTTGGGGGGTGTAGGGTTAAGGCAAACAACCATACTCTTTGGGGGGGGTGTAGGGTTAAGGCAAACAACCATAATCTTTGGGGGTATGTAGGGTTAAGCTAAACAACCACACTCTTTGGGGGTGTGTAGGGTTAAGGCAAACAACCATAATCTTTGGGGGTGTGTAGGGTTAAGGCAAACAACCATAATCTTTGGGGGGGTGTAGGGTTAAGGCAAACAACCATACTCTTTGGGGGGGTGTAGGGTTAAGGCAAACAACCATAATCTTTGGGGGTATGTAGGGTTAAGGCAAACAACCATACTCTTTGGGGTGTGTAGGGTTAAGGCAAACAACCATAATCTTTGGGGGTGTGTAGGGTTAAGGCAAACAACCATAATCTTTGGGTGTGTGTAGGGTTAAGGCAAACAACCATAATCTTTGGGTGTGTGTAGGGTTAAGGCAAACAACCATACTCTTTGGGGGTGTGTAGGGTTAAGGCAAACAACCATACTCTTTGGGGGTGTGTA
Organism: Mytilus edulis; assembly: GCF_963676685.1. Lineage (NCBI taxonomy): Eukaryota > Metazoa > Mollusca > Bivalvia > Mytilida > Mytilidae > Mytilus > Mytilus edulis. The sequence goes on from NC_092356.1 coordinate 6,233,844, forward strand.
GGGTTAAGGCAAACAACCATAATCTTTGGGGGTGTGTAGGGTTAAGTCAAACAACCATACTCTTTGGGGGTGTGTAGGGTTAAGGCAAACAACCATAATCTTTGGGGGTGTGTACGGTTAAGGCAAACACCCATAATCTTTGGGTGTGTGTAGGGTTAATGCAAACAACCATAATCTTTGGGGTAGTGTAGGGTTAAGGCAAACAACCATAATCTGTGGGTGTGTGTAGGGTTAAGGCAAACAACCATAATCTTTGGGGGGGGGGGGGGGGTGTAGGGTTAAGGCAAACAACCATAATCTTTGGGGGTATGTAGGGTTAAGGCAAACAACCATAATTTTTTTTATTGCACAACCTACGGTTCAAAATGTGTTGCTACCAGAAGACGTCTATGGTGATATGACAATTTTAGACACAATTTTTTCTTAATCATGGGGGCCAAAGCTGATTATGCTAAACATTGTCTTTCTTTATTTTTAACATGCTCCGTAGTCAATACAGATCTACATGTACAATAATGAAATAAAACTAAATACAGATCTCGGATTTCTTCATTCTCATTTGAATAAGCGAGTTGCGATGCTCATTTGAATAAGCTAGATGCGATGCTCATTTGAATAAGCGAGTTGCGATGCTCATTTGAATAAGCTAGATGCGATAGGTCTGAATATCAATCAGATAGAATTTGTCGAAATCCGTATTTAATACTTTTATTCATAAATTAAGGTTGAATGAGAACAAGTTATATATGGTATCAACTAAATTCCTAGACTGCTTCATTTTCAATACTCACGTCATAGAAGGCTTTAACGACGGAACAAGTGCGATTGATATATTGTATCCGTCCGTACTTGTACAATTTTGGCAGCTGCATTTTCCCGATTCAGCAACTGTTTTAACAATAGAATCAAGCTCATCCGCTGAAATGTGTTTAAAATGTTCATGTTAATATTTCATCAAATGAATCAATAAAATCACAAATGTTGTTTTCAAACCCGAGTTAAATGTTCCATTCTGCAAAGCGTACGCGTCTTGTTCTGACTCAGAATTCGACCAATCAAAATACTGGATTTGGTGTTTCGAGCACAAACTTTCAAATTGTTCCCAGAGGACTGTTTACTGTTGTATGACTGAGAGTACAGGTGGTCATATTCATATACCAATAACGCCAGACAGGATTTTTTAAATGAAAAGATTTGATTAAGGGTGTATATAAAAAAGAAGATGTGGTATGATTGACAATGAGACAACTATCCACAAAAGACCAAAATGACACAGACATTAACAACTATAGGTCACCGTACGGCCTTCAACAATAAGCAAAGTCCATACCGCATAATCAGCTATAATAGGCCCCGATAAGACAATGTAAAACAATTTAAACGAGAAAACTAACGGCCTTATTTATGTAAAAAAATGAACGAAAAACACATATGTAACACATAAATAAACAACAAGCACAGAATTACAGGCTCCTGACTTGGGACAGGCACATACATAACTAATGTGGCGTGGTTAAACATGTTAGCGGGATCCCAACCCTCCCCCTAACCTGGGACAGTGGTATAACAGTACGACATAAGAACGAACTATAAAAATAAGTTGAAAAAGGCTTAACTCATCAGATGGACAAAATACAAGTGGACGTAGTTAGGTGAAACTAGTCCATAGATTTTTTAAAATTTAGAACTCAATTAGATATTGAAAATATACATCAGAAAATGTAAAAAAAAGTATATGTCACCGACTTCGTTTTCAAGAAAAATCCATTTTAAAATGGTCCGAGAGGATACTAAATTACATTGAATATATAGGGGAAATCTATAGTTTTCTTCTACAATTTTCGGTTTCCGGTATAAATCACGTGAACCGCTCCATAGAATTTTTTTTTAAATTGATATGTTCTCCCTTTATGTCTTACGAATTAGATGATATTAAAAAAAATATGGTCACCGACTTCGTTTTCCCTGTAGAAGCGACGCAAACCCAACATTTTGGCAAAAAAACCCATCAAAATTCGTGACGTCGTAATTTTTATTACATAACGTCAAGTTCATCATGCTTATAATTTCCAACGTTCTTCGTGTTGATTATGCACGATGATTATGTGTTTCGTATTAATAGATTCTTTTTATCATAAGAGTCTGGATAATTATCATTAATTTTTATTAGTATTACCAATATTCTTTATTCTTTATATTTTAAATATAACACTTATTCTGTAAAATCTTCAATTAACGATTTTGTAAAATTTTCCTATCGTTACATGATTTCTTAATTCTGTACATGGTCTACACTATTGTATTAAATAATTATTTTATTTCCCGTTGTTATTTTTTATAATTTTGCCAACTTTTTTTGTTCAATTCGCCAGTATCCGTTATTCTGCAACTCCCTTTGAGATCTAATTATATGTGACAATAAATTAATGTGCTTCTCTCTCTGAATTTCGCTTTCTCTCAAGACATTGCACGGTCTTTGTAGTACAGTGTATTTTCCAGAAAATACATCGTGTAAAAACATTTCCAAGGAAACCAAACATACGGAGGTTTAGATATGACATAAACACATATGTACATATTTATGTTTAATATGCCTACAAAAATACCCCCCCCCCCCCAAAAAAAAAAAAAAAAAAAAAAAAAAAAACGAAGAAAAAAAACAATCGCACACAGGCTGAGACATGACTGGAAATATTGTGTTTTCTTATTTAGTCCATCTACACAAATGAGGGGGGGGGCTTTAACGGGACTCCGGGATCGGGTGTTTTTAAGCACGGGATTTCGGGATTGGTCCTTTCTGGGTCCGGCTATTCTTTTTTCGAATTTTGGGATGGCGTGATTTAAATTTCTATAAATTCGGGACCTCGGGATTTCATGTTTTAAAGTCTGGGATTTCGGGATCAGGACTCCTGCCACCCCCTTCCCCCTTACAAATGCATATCATAAGATGTCTTTTCCTTTTTAATTTTCTTTTGGCCTTGTGTTGTTGTCTGGTTGCTGTCTTATTGAAGTACTGACTACTTACGGCATTTACATTTTACTTTAGGTACTGAAAGTCTGTGACACTGTGCATATTTTTCTGTAGGTACAAGGTATATAAATAGTAGTTGTATGAGATAGAGATGACCGATATAATATCGTTCTCGACCTTCAAGTTTTATGAGTGAAATAGAATTAAGAACAGTTCTATTTCATATTTGAGATGCTACTTTCAGCTAGGGTACATCTTTTTTTATTCGGTTAATTTTTACCAATATATTTCCTTTAAGGAGACAACCATACGAATCAATACTAATAGGATACTAAGCCATGTATAAATCTTCAAATCATATATTATTTATATACATGTATCTATTTAAAGATTTGTGTTCTATTTTTAACATCGAAATTGCGGACGTGAAAGAAAACACCATTACAAAACAAACAAAAAACAACGTTAGAATACAAAATGTAGCGATGGATTAATGATCGTGAAACATCATTTTTGTGTATTTTTAATTTGTTATAGTCTAAAAACTGTTTATGAATATTAAACTGTTGTTCCAACCGTGAACAAGGTTAATTAATTTAAGTGTATTATAGTTTATTGCCATCTATGACTGACTGACAGTGCTCAGCGGCGAATTTATGACCAATATTGAGTATTAGTTTATGTGGTTCATTTCCTTTTCTGTAATTTGAAAATAATTTTACTTGTTCCGACTGGTGTGATAATTTTCAAAATATGGGATATATAGTCTTACCGTACAATACTAAGTTTTAACTTTTAGTATTAATGTCCCAAACTTGCATCCCCTTCTGCTTATTTTCTGCTAGACGATGTCTTTTCCCAGTGAATATAGGGTTTTTGTAAGGACAGTTTTGACATACTACATATATATAGAATACTTCCGAGACCACACTCGTCCTGAATATGCATAAAAATATATTTGCCACTGGACGTTAAGCAACCAACAATCAATCAATCAATCCAAGACCACACTGTTTTTTTTTCTCATCACAATTATGTAGAAATAGTAGTGAGCAACAGTTTTCACACTTGTTTTGGTCGTGCAGATATACAAACTCTACCACCCTACGTCCCTGGCGCCAGTCAAACACCTTATTTTCATTTTGAAGATCGTCTTCATGACTGTTTTCATATTAATTTAAAATTTTAAATTGTAGAAAAAAACAAGTTCATTCTCCAAGAAGTAACATATTTTCCGTCAAATTTACCGTTAACGTCCCATCGAAAAGTCGCCAGGTGCAATTTTAACATTGCAAAATCTAGTCAAAGGGACGTAATTCGTACAAAACGTCGCAAGATTTCGCGTAATCCGCTAGACGGCGTTCATTTACTGTTACTTGACCTTAAAGAACAAAAATCAGCTAAAAATATTGCTAGGCTGTTGAACTCCTTTTTGAGATATTTGATTTAAAAAAATGGCGGGAAAAAGATGATTCGGACTTCTACCATATATTTAGCATTGATATATATAATATTGGTCTCGAATTTAGTGTGAGAATTTTCTTTTTCTTAAATTAGCTTAAAATTTGATTAAGACCTTTTTTATATAGACTAGACAGTTGGTTTTCCCGTTTCAATGGTTTTACACTAGTAATTTTGGGGCCCTTTATAGCTTGTTGTTCGGTGTGAGACTAGGCTCCGTGTTGAAGGCCGTACATTGACCTATAATGGTTTAATTTTTTAAACTGTTATTTGGATGGAGAGTTGTCTCATTGACACCCACACCACATTTTCCTATATCTACACTTAAGAGCTATTGGAGTCTTCTATGAACAGAAAAATGAGTGATATGGGGCCAAATATTTTACCCTGTATCGTAGGAAGACAAAACAAGGAGTCCGAACATCTGACAAAAATTCTGACAGGATTACATGTTTACATGGACTTCCTTTAGTATCACGATCAAATATATCTGGTGTAAAATCTGGAGTAACTTTGCAAAATAAGTATAAAAAATCTGCCGAACAAATACCCGTCCATGGTCGTGTGAAGACAACTTTGATGAAATATTACAGCCGATTTCAATGAGTGTGTAGCTAAAGGTAATATCTTAAGTTAGCTTGCTTGTTAGCTGAACCGTGATGTCATTGTTAGATTTATAGGTAAACTATCCTCCTGTAGAGTAGACTAGTCCGACAGAAAAACAAATATATTTGTCTGTAGGACTAGACTACTTCGAAAGGAGGGCATTATACCTTACAAACAATGACTTCACGGTTTAGCTACCAAGCAAGCTAACTAAAGATTTTACATTAAGCCACACACTCATTGAAATCGGCTGTTATATTATGTACATTGTAGTCAAAGTTTGATTTGGAATAAACCTATACATAGATCGTAAGAAGCGTTCAATAAAAGGTACATGACAAAGAACGAAATGAATTATTCTGTTTTTGATTTAAATCTTCATAGAAGGGCGAGATCAAAGGTGTTGAGACACATTTAAATATTTATCAATTATAGATAAACAAGTAAATAAACGTTTATGTAATAAGAAACATGCTAGGTAGTGGTGTTGCACCTTGCACAGTGTTAAATATTTTGTGAAATACGAAAAATATGTTGGTGCGGAGTTTGCTTTTTACATGTTTGTACATCAATCTAGTATGTTGTTTATACTTACATACTAGGTTGCTAAGTTTCCAACTAACCCTAACAGAGACGACCCGAGACGCGGTTTTTTGTTGTGCTCTATGTGTTTAAAGGTTGTTCATTTACTTATGTTTTAAATTTGTACATCTATGTGTCTGTTGTTTGAGGATAAAGTATTCTCTATTGTTGTCAAATAGATTTCTTCAACGTTATAATATTTTTATAGTTCCAAAAGTTTAATTAATACTTATTCAAGCGAACCCGTTGACTGTTCATGCAGAAGAAACAAACGCCATACAAGTATTTCAGACGGTTAATTTTACTTTCTCTGTTTACCAAACTATTTTTATAAAACTTGTGAGTAAATCTTACCTTGTTGAGAAGATAAAAATGCATTAGGGTCACAGATCCATGACGTCTTACAATGTCTTACCTTGTTGAGAAGATAAAACTGCATTAGGGTCACAGATCCATGACGTCTTACAATGTCTTCCACAAAGATCAATATTAATTTGAGGGTTAGGAAAATCTTCTTTCTCCCAGAATTCCTTGTGAGAAATTACGGCAACACAATTCACTTGAGAGTTTGTAGAATTGTTTAAAGTTTGTGATAAAGTAATTGTAACACTTGAAATATAAGTCAAATAGATACACACTTTTGAACAGGTAGACATTTTTGTGTGCCTATACATTACCCTTTCTTATGGTCGGGTAGATAATACTATTGACATTTATTAGAAATGTTGACATAACACGGACCGGTACGTGCAGGAGGTAATTAACCTGTATAGTATAGGGCTCTCGACCAATGAAAGTGTAGAATCAATTGTTTCTCAATGTAAATCGGATTATCCTATTGTTGATGCCTTTTTACGGCTTATAAGGGGACGACCATTTGATTTAATGGGGGGAGGGTCGGCAGAAAGATTTTGAAAATAAATAACTCGGGGGGGGGGGGGGGGGGGGGCGTAGGAGGATTTTGAAAATAAATAACTCAGCCTTGATAATCACGAAAATAAATGGTTTGTTCTGTGGTAGTTTGAAAATAAATTACCTGACTTGCAATGTATTGAAAATAAATAACTCAGCAGGTCTAATCCAAAGTATGAGATGGCACCAGATTCTTCATTAATTCATCTTTTTCCCCAAAAAAAATTCGTGAAACACTTCCAAATTTTACCAATTTAGTATATTTAAATATAATTGAAATGTGACATTGTGGGAAAATTTGTTTCATTTAACTTGATGTATATTGTCTCAGTAAACCTGACCTCACTTTTATTTTAACAGGGCCGTAGCTACATTGAGGCAAATGCCTCATGTAAGAAATTTCAAAACCAAACGCTTGTCTCCATATAATTGTGTTCACGGCGAGTGCCTTGCAAGAAGCAAGTTCTGTTTTCCTTCAGACGTAGCCCCGATTTTCCCGGATCAATGTTTCTTATTTGTTTGTCTTTTGTTCATTGATTGCCCTTCTGTATTCTGTTAGTGTTACATTTGTTTGTAATCTAGTAATTTTGTTATGAACTTGATCATGAGTTTGAAAATAAAACCAGCAGCCACAGACTTAACTATGTGAATTCCATTTTTGCTTTATCATGCACATTGGTCTTTTGATGTTGTCCCAAGAAACTTAAGTCTCACACTGAAATTATACATTTTGCTTTGAGACCCAAATATTGTCAAAAAAATATTAAAACAAAACTTGCATTTTAATATTAAGAAAGGGTCTTTGTAACACCCAGAAAGCATGATTGTGCATCGTTTGTTTTATAGCTTCTTGGGCCTTCGGTGGCTCCAAAACCATTAAAAAAAAATATTCGCCTCGTTTTTTGTTATTGGTTTATAGTACTTTGTATCGTCTTGTGTCTTTCAATGAATTTTTAAAGTGTCATAAATCAGCCCGTTAATTTCTTGATTGAATTGTTTAACATTTGCACTTTCCAGACCTTCCGTTGAATGCTAAGCAGTATTTATGAGTTTTGAGGGTCGAACAGTGACATTGTTCAGTTGCTAAATGCCTTCTACGTCATTCTTACATCGGATGACCATGAGGGCATTTTAGTGTAATAATTGTTGCCACATGCATTTCTAACCACGTGATTTTCGTATTTGACTGATATCCAAACGCAAAATAACATTCCTTATCGCTTGTTATACTTATTTCAAACTCAAAACTTGTTTTTCAAAAGAAATGTATCCATCTTTAAACAATTCTCAATTGAAAAGTGCCATACATGTAAAAACAAAATCAGAATCAGTGCACATGATCTCAAGATAGAGAGAGAGACAGGCATAAAACTTTATATATAGAAAGATACTAAAGGCTTTGTAAGAAATGTACTCTAAATCTGGTTGAAGATGAAAAACATTTTATTACTAGTTGTCCAGTATATAAAAAATGATAGGGAGATAATATTTTTCAGGGAGATCAGCTGTATATGTTTTAACTTTATATATCTTTCAAATGAGTCAAAATAACTATATAAAAAGATGTGGTATGATTGCCAATGGGACAACTATCCAGAAAAGACCAAAATGACACAGACATTAACAACTATAGGTCACCGTACGGCCTTCAACAATGAGCAAAGCCCATACCGCATAGTCAGCTATAAAAGGCCCCGATACGACAATGTAAAACAATTCAAAAGAGAACACTAACAGCCTTATTTGTATTGTATTAAATGATATAATTATTTGTTATTAGTATACTCTTGTTTGCTGCTCTATATCATATTCATATTTTTATAACAGTAAAATTGAGAATGGAAATGGGGAATGTGCCAAAGAGACAACAACCCGACCATAGAAAAAAACAACAGCAGAAGGTCACCAACAGGTCTTCAATGTAGCGAAAAATTCCCGCACCCGGAGGCGTCCTTCAGTTGGCCCCTAAACAAATATATACTAGTTCAGTGATAATGAACGCCATACTAATTTCCAAATTGTACA